>NC_047056.1:52593368-52896398 GCF_000738735.6 Corvus cornix cornix
CACTGGGACTGCAGAAGTCATGCCAAGGGGATCGCTGCAGAGCACCAACATTGCTGCCTTCACACCTTTCTAGTCTGGGTCACCCATGGTGATAATGGACCTCAGCCTTAGCACCAAGGTTCCATTATTGTTAGGATTAGGGTTAGAGTTCAGAAAGCCAGTTCAGCTCAGGGAACACAGGGGCTGGAAAAGTCATGCCAAAGGAATCATGGCAGGGCACCAACATTGCTGCCTTCAGCCTTCACACCTTTCTAATCAGGAGCACCCATGATGATGGAGTGAGGGGAAGCCATATGAAGAGTAGCTGAGGTCACTTGGTCTGTTCAGCCTGGGGATGAGGAGACTGAGGGGAGACCTCAGAGCTCTCTACAGCTCCCTTGTGAGGGGAAGAAGAGGAGCAGGCACTGATCTCTTCTCTGTGGTGAACAGTGACAGGATGCAAGGGAATGGCATGAAATTGTGTCAGGGCAGGTTTAGGTTGGATATTAGGATAAAGCTCTTCATCCAGAGGGTGGTTGGGCACTGGACTGGGTTCCCCAGGGCAGTGGTCACAGCACAAAGCCTGATAGGGTTCAAGAAGTGTTTGAACAAGGCTCTCCGGAACATGGGGTGACTCTTGGGGTCACTCTTGGGGAGTTGGACTTCAATGATCTTTGTGTGTCCTTTGCAATTCAGGATATTCTGTTTCTATACTTTTTAATGTAAAAAGATGTTTCTGATTGACTCAAATAAATACTTTAACATTTTTTTATTTTTGAGAGGAAAAAGTAGAGGGTTTTTTTTACTTTAAAATTTTTGAAAAGGGCTAAATCCACATTGTTTGCATTTCACAAAAATAAATTATTTTTGTATTAACCCGTGCACCACAAAAACAGCTGTAAACAGTTGATTTTCTGCAACTCTCAACACTTAGAAGAGGATTTACTGGCCAGAAGGACTGTTGACCTCTCCCAGATGCAGAGTGAGAAGGTCTCTCCACTTTCTGGCCAAAACAGTCCATCATCTGTCAAGTACACCGGGGGAGGTACAGTAGAGATCTCCTTCAGTCCTTCTGCCTGGGAAAGGAGCTTGTGTCTCAGCTACCAGTAGAGGAGGAGGATCAGTAGGGGTTTCCTGAAGGATCAAGGCACAGGTGTTAGTGCCGCCACTTACAGACTTTAATTATGTAAATAATTTATACTTACGAAAACTCGGTTCTGTTTCTAAAACACACAGTTTCTATTAGCTTCTTTAGACTTGTGATTATTCCTAAAGGTGTTGTTGACTTTTCCTGGGAAGGGGAGATGGGAAACAGTACAGAAACTCCTTCACAAATACTATGATAATGTTCCTGGCTCCCTAGTCAGGGAGCTGCATCCTTTCTGCTTTCTGAGCTGTGCCCAACTGAAGACTTGACATGAATCCTTGAATCTCAACCATATCAGTCACTACAATGCGTGCTGCTAAGCCTGGGATCAGGTTCATGGAACCTGTCTTAAGTTGCCCTGAAGCTGAAGTCCATTGGTTTTAAGCCCCCAGTTGCTCTCCGCTTTCACCAGAAGAGAGGGGTCAGAACAAGAATAAATTTAGCAGGCAACAGCCCAAGTATTCCTCTGGCCTTTTTGTGTTCCCTCTAGCTTGTTTACATTGACATTTAGAGAGGAAGATGAGCTCACATTTAATAAAAATTTTGGAATAATCTGCTTTGATTGGGTGCCTAAACTACTGGATTTTATCCACATCATTTTCTTCTGCTGCCATGAATGTAAGAGGTCAGTACATTGATGCCCCTAAGTAGCTGTGCGCTTCCCACCAGTATTGTTCCGACTTTGACCTCCTGACAAGGGAGTGTTATAGTGGGCTGAGCCCAGTGGAAGGCATTTTCAGCACCTGCATTCCAGTTCAAAATCCATCACTGTTTGCCTTTTGCCTTGGTTTAGACCAGATGCTTTTTCTTTTTCTGTGTGCATGTCTTCACCGATAAAGTGATTTTGTTTCTCTTCCCCACTGTCTCACAGAAATATTATAAGGGTTGATAGGAATTTTTATAAAGCATACTGACAGTCAGAACTTTGTTTAGTTAATAAGACCGTTATAAAGAACTATACTCTGATAATCCTGACAGCTGGTCCCATAGGGTTGTCAAGGGTCTCTTACTGCACTTCTTGTCCCAGTTCACTAAAAACTTTGGGGTTTTGGTTTATTTCACTCCTTTGTTTTGCAGTAAAATGGCAGAATAGTAATTGATACTCCTGACATGACAAAGCAGTGTCATGCACTGGAGAATGTGTTAGAGATAGCTGTTTAAAGTTTAGGATTTATCTGAGGACCATAAAGTAATACCAAGTCTTTTTGTAGTAGTTCCTCTGCCCTTGGACTTTTCATCAGAGAAGCAAGCTTTTCCTATTATTTTAATTTTGTTCAATAGTGAAGGTCATTAAGAAGTTGGTTATAGGGCTAAAGAAGCCTGCCCAACAAGGCAGGCCAATAGGTCAAGTAATTAAAATACAAACAGTACTCTACTGCCAGGTCCCTTCTGCAGGAGTGCCAGTACAAAGTTTAGTAACCTATTAAGAATGCACTACAGCAGCAGCAGCAGCAAAGAAGAAACAAGAGTGCCGTGTGTGTACATTATGTACCCTCTCTCTACCCAGCGCTGCTGCCAGTCACACAGGCGGGTTCAATCACTTAGGTGTTCTTGCTGAAAATAACACTGGCACAAGACCCCGCCTAGAAACTTGCAGAAGTGAATTACACACCTGGGTGCCCTTGAGCAGCAGTGCTTAACTGCTTGCTAGCAGTGGCTCCAAGCAAATATAGCCTTATTTGGGGGGGGAATGCCCCGGGGAAGCCCATAATGAATAAACCAACAGTGTTAGGTAAGTCTCCTCTTCTTTTGCCCTGCCTTTGCAATGCTCTTAAGTCAGTCTTACTCAGTCCTGGGAAAGTAGCTGTCGTCCTTGTGGTCTCCACCATGGGCTCCTCATAGCTTCTTGCCTTGGCTTGGCACAGACCCAAATCTGAGCCAGTCAGTCTTTCAGCCAGCACAGCTGAGGTGGCTGCAGCTCCAGTTCTGGAGAGAGAGGCTCTAACCAGCCTCTCTCAGCTAGCCTTCTGTTTGGAAGAAGTCTCCCTTCTCTCACCCAGCTTCCTGGGCTCACCTAGCCCACCATGCTGGCTCCCACAGCTACACTGCAGCCTAATGCACTTGAGGTGGTTCTTTGGTCTTTCTCTTAGAAAAGAACCTTCTCTTAAGGTTATCCTTAGCACTTCGTCCCCGTGGAAAATATCACTGCTACGGAGTTCAAGTGCTCTTAATTAAATGTGCATTTTCCCATTCCCAACAAACACCATTCCCCAGTATAAGGTCAATCAGATAGTCTCAGGCAGCTTGGGATCACAATTATTCTTCAATTACACATTTGTAGTGATTTTCCTTGTTTATAAGGGTTGACTCCACAATTCTTGTACTTGAGTACTGCAACAGAACAATGTTATAGCTAACATTATACATACTACATACATGTAGTGATTGGCCAGTCTGTTCCCACCTGAAAGCCATTTCCATAATCTTCTGCTTCAAACACACACCCACACACCATTAATATGACCATTAACAATGAGGCAAACATGTAGAACTGGGGCTTTTCTATCATCTTTCTGCTCCCCAGTTAAAAAATGGTGAGTTACATTTATGTAAAGAAAATACTGAGATTCTTCCAGAGAGAATACTCAAGAGAGACTTCAGAAGGGCAGAGGGCAGAAATACTGCAGATCAGGTTGGTTCATCTCTCTTTCCTTTTCTGCTCTTACCCAAGAACCAAAGGGGTGGTATCAAAGACGATGTACAAAATGCAGCACCTTCTTACACTGTTGGCCAGGGAGTGGAGATGGACAAGAGGCACTGAGTGCTGACAAGACTGGGTATAAAGGCCAGTGACCATAACAGCCAGGCCATTAGGGTCATAGAACCAAAGAGTGGCTGAGGTGGGAAGGCACCCATGGATATTGTTTTGTCCAAACCCCCTGCTCAAGCACAGTCAGCTGGAGCCAGTGGCCTAGGATAGTGTCCAGTCAGGTTTTGAATACCACCAAGGATGAAGACTCCACAACCTCTCTGGGCAACCACTTTCTGTGTTTGATCACCTTCACAGTCAAAAAAAGGTGTTTCTTACATTTAAAGAAAAATTGTCATGAACCATTTGCATATGTGGGTCACCTCAGTCCCAGTGCTGGCATCCATCCCACAGCACAGAAGAGCTCAGACCAGCTGAAGCATGCATGACAAAACTTTACAGAAGACTGATTGTACAGCTTTATGAGCAGGTGCTGCAAAGGAAGTTCTGTCTGGAATCCCTGTGGCAATAGGAGAATACAGATAAAATTTCTAGTACCAAAGAAATGCATTATGATACTACAATTATCACCAAAGTAATGAATTCCTGAGGCCACATTTATCAGGGTTGTGGGATAGAAAGGGGTACTTCACTTTAACTACCTTGAACCTCATCTGGGAGGCTGGAGCAGAAATTCTTGAGGACTTTATTCCACTATAGGAGCTGTGATACCAAGCAGAGTAAGAAGTCCTGCTTCATTCACGGTTCTCCCAAGTACGAGACATGAAACCACTCATCCCATTGCAACCCTGCTGTGCACACACTGCTCTCCCAGCAACAACTCACCTTATACATGGTAACTGCTGTTGTTCTGGTCCTCTGCTTGCTAGGAAAAATGCTACAGTGTGGTATCACATTTTGTCTCCAGTTCTCCTCCTTTTTTCACATTTAAAATAGAAAAGCCATGCAGGTCACTAACAGCTCAGTGAAATCAGCCTGGCTGGGGACAGAGCTGTAAGTGAGGAAAGCAGAGACAGGCATACCAACATTAAACTGAAAAGAAAAAAATCAGGCCAGAGTCTGCAAGAGAGCCCAGAGAAGCCCACAGCTTTAATACTACAGATGTCACAGAGCTCCACTGCAACCTGATCGTCTTGGAGCCCTTTGATATTATATATGTTCAGTATCACTGTCCTCTCGTGATGTTTGTATATTGCCCATCACTGTAATCCTCAGAAAGGTATTTGACAGCAAGAAAGGCCATTTCCCACGGAAAGGTTTTTTTGTTTCTTCTTATCAAGCTCTGCATTATCTGTGTTAAAGCAAGATTACTTATGTTTACTGAGTTCAGAGTCTAAAAAGGTAATGAAATGTGAAAGATAAACTCCTTACGGCAGTGTTAACGTCAGTTTTATTTGCATCTTCTATTTTACAGTATTCAGTAAATATGTACAGAATACATTTGCAGATTACAATATCAATGTCCACATTTTCTGAGAAAAAACAGATAAATAGAAATGTGTTCTGTGTAGGGAACGTGGTTGAATTTTGCTCTAAAAGAAAACATCACTTGTAATTTACTGATATTTGACACTGTAACAGTATAACCTTAAGTTACATGATGTATATTGTTTTCAGATCTCATCTCTTGGCAGGGATGGTTCACAGAAGATATGAATGCCTTAGTGCAGGCATGGGTGAAAGGCAGAGCACCTGTCAGTCTCTGAATACATTCCTCTTCTCCTGACCTTCTCCCCAAATGTGTACCTTTTCATGCTTGTCTAAACTGCACTTCAGCCATGCACTGTATTTAGATTTTAGAAAGAAGTGACATTATCAGGATTCATACATATTTAAGAACAAGGACAAACACTTTCTTGCATACTATACTGGTTAGCACTGAGATCTTTCTTTGTCCAAGCATTTATACGCGTGATTTAATGTGATTCCATTTGTAAAAAGCATGCCACCCTCTTGAGACCCTTGTATTTATCTGCTTTCAATTACATTTGAAGTATTCTGAAAGTCTCCTATACTAATCCCATCCAAGTTGGAAGCCACATAGCTCATGCATGAGACTGTCAAACATGAGTAGTTGCAGATGTCAGTGCACCAGTGGCAGGAATCCAGGAAGATAGATCAAGGCTTAGTCACTGAAAAATACACGCCAGCACATCTCAGATACATAGCATTGTAGCACCTCATGAGGAAAACGTGTCGTGACAGGAAATCAATAACCTCTTGGAGGCAATCTGTTTTTGAAATATTCTTGATTAATTATGCCAGGGTGTGTTTGGCAACTTAGCCTGATCCAGCCTTAACCTAATGCTTTTTGCATGAAGCACTATTGTTACTAGTCTCATAAGTCAAATCTGACAGTTCAAGTTGGGTTTTAAAGGGTCAGGCTATAGATTTTATAATGTCTTTGTGCCCGACAATCCTGTCTTTACTATGGTGTTGTAGGCTTTTACTATCAATCAAAATAACAATTGTTTTAAGATGAACAATAGCATTTAGAACTAATTGCATTTGAAGCAAAATGACTCTCCTAAATAAAGTGTGTCATACAGTGTGAAAAGCAAGTCGGGAATGTCAGTGTGTTTTTGTGGCAGAAGGCCTTCATTCAGGATGTTCCCCAGGCTTGTTTGCTCACGTGCCTTCTTTGCAGAGGAGAAGCAGCTAGGAGACCCACAAGCAAGTCTGCATCTCTGTTCATCTTCCCCTGCCTTTCTGCACAAACTCATTTTCGCCCTCAACAAGTTTTTCAGCCCTACCTGCTACTCCATCTGCCTTTCAACAAGTGTGGGAACCCAGCCCATGCCTCTTGGTTTCTCTGCGCCTTCACCACATACCCCCTCTTCCCTGTACCTCAACACATGCTAGTGCCTTAGTCACTCCTGGTCTTAATAATCTTGTGATGCCTTTAGACCCAGCCTTGGCCTTCTGCATCCTGAGCACAGAGTACAAGACCAGCAGCTGCCTTGGTGCCTGGCCACGGCTTGTCACCGTCTGTTGGGTCACTCAGCAGTAGCGGCGTGTGTGCAGCTGCTGGCACACAGCTTAGCCCTGCACTGTTGCACAGGCTTCAGGGATGCAGAGATGGTAGGGCAGTGTTCTGGTCACATGCACTGTTGCTTGAGGAACTCTTCCCTCATGCAGCTCTGCCTTGCAATGGAGTACATGCTGTTCAGAAGACTCAGGGCAATGCACGTCCAGTAAAACTGGACAGACAGAGTGTTGGGTGCAGCAGTGAGACTGTTCTCACCTTAGTCTGCTACTGCTTTCTGTAATACAACAAAAAAGCTTAGGAGGTTACATCCTCTAGAGCTATTTGTTAAAGGAGTTTACATGTGCAATGTAAAGAAATAATTAAATAAAGATAATAACAATGTCTGTGAGATAAATTGTTTGAACCACATTGCAGATAGTTGCAATCACCATGTGATAGACCAAAGTTCGACCTTTGGCTACCTCACCTACACAACACCCAATAAATCCAGTCCCTCAGTAACCACTTCCAAGATTTTAGGTTTCCGAACACCATCAAAGAGTCACCACTTGAAAAAGAAACTGACAAATAATGTTTTTTTTATTTTCCCAAATGTGGAATTTCTTTCCCCAAATTATACTGGCCCAAAGCCCAGGACAAGCAATATTTGGTCCTGGACCAGTGACAGATTCAGAGGCCAATGTATTCAGGTTAGAAAGAGGATACTTTGGCTATCACAAAACCAAAAATATCCTCCTGTGAAAGCCTTAGTACTAGTTCTGGGAGACTGCCAGATACTAGAATTTAATATAGAATATTTTATGTACTGATAAACTTTTCAAGTCAGTTAAAGAGATTTAGAAAACATATTGATACAAATTCTTTTCCCCCTTTTGAGGCCTTGGAGTCATGATATGGAAAGATTTTGCTTTTCAGGGAGAGGAATACTGTTTTCCATATGAGTAATCTTGTTTAAACCATTGCTAAAATACATCTTCAAGCTCTCTTCAGTGATTTTTTTGCTAGGAATACATGAGGCTTAATGACTTTACAAGCACTTTTTCAGCATGACCTGCAAAAAAGTAAAATATTCGTTCATGCAAATTAAGCCTTGGTAATACATGTAAAAGTCTGTGTGTGTGTGTGTGTATATAAGCATTGATTTTAAGGATAATTGTAAGAGACAACAATATATTTCTTTGCCTAGATAAACCTTTTTGCAAATAGTAGCTTGAGAAATTCTAGGGCAGGTGGTTCGACTGGCAAATAAACTGAGCAAAATATGTAGAAAAATTACTTTGCATAACACTGTGATTAATGAGTGCTTCTTGCACAGGATATATCTGTGTGTATATTCCATGTTGTTAATAGTGTGTTTTTTCTAAGGATTTCATGGCAAAAATAAAGACTGGAGGTTGAAAGTAAATTAGGGTCTGCAGGGTTTGCTCAGCTGTGGCTGAGTGCACAGAACCAGGACTTTGTTGATTGTCTTGTATTTTAAAAATCTCCTAAGGGTCAAGCAGTGCCTGCTGGCAGGAGCTGACTGGAGAGTTTGGGCACAGCACAGAACAAACACGAAAGCCTGGCTAAAGGATCCCAGCAAAGGGAGAGAGGTGATTTATGTGACCTTGCACTTGGTATGTATTAATGATACCTGCATACATGACAAGCATTAAAAGTAGTTACGTTGAATTAAACAAAGTTAAAGAAAGTGAAGCGTAGCAATGCTGTTCCATTTGGCAACATGGCACTGGTTTTACACAGTTTTGCTATACTGTATGTGCCGTGTTAGGTCCCTACCATCATCTTGTTTCAAGTTCAAGTGGCCAAGATTTTGTGTGTCATGTTAAGGTATTAAGGATGGGAGCTGCATGAAAGCAGCTTGGAGCAGCAGGAGCTGAGATGGAAGAGAGACAGACAGCTCAGAGGGAGGCAACTGAAGAAGCCTCCAAAAGCAGAAGGGAACCAGGACAGGGGGTCAATCAGGGTAACAGCTGATAAATGCTGAAAGGGCCAAGATGTCTCAGAGCTATAAACTTGAAGGATTAGATTGGCTTTCATACCAAATTTTTGTTATTTCTCTATATATGCATGCTTATCTTAGGCTAACACTCAGGAATGGAACTGAGGAATATGATGTGGTTCTTCATTCCTCCATAGCTACCCTGTGTGACCTTGAGTGAGCATGCTGTCTTCATCTTGCCCTTCTTCAAAATGAGGATAGGATATCCTGCCCCTACAGATCAGGGCTGCTGTGAGGGTATGTTTAGTAACGCTTTTGAGGCGCTGAAGTGCTTTAGTGACTGGCACCGTGGAAATTCTATAGATAAATGCCTATATATAACCTCTGTGACACTAGTACAGTCATAGGGTGAGATCAGATTGACACTGCTATTCCAATATATTGTATATACTGCATGTGTCAGAAGAAACAAAATCAAAGCTGTCAACATCAGGTATGCGTGGAGAAAGTGATACAACTCCTCGTAAGTCAGGAATGCCATGTCCTCTGTGTTTATCTACAGAAAAGAGGAAAAGAGGGGGTAACATTAAAGAGGAACTGTTAATTTTCTTTTCAAAGAACTCTACACTCTCATATTGATTGAAAATGGTTATCTTTGGCTCTTATGTGTTTTATGGCATTATAAGGTATTGGTCTTTGTTTAGATCATATAATACTTCTTCCTCCCTCCAACCTACCATAACAATTAGCAAGCCGTCTGTGGCTGCCTTGGAGTGCATCCTGTGCATCAGCATGTCTCATTTAATAGTCATAATTTCTCATTTGTAAGAGGAAAAGTGCTACCAGCGCTTTCAGTCTCATAAGGGCTCAGACTCACTCAAGGATTCCAATTTATTATGCACCCAGCTCTGATATCCTGCTGCTCTCTTTATGGATTAGGCTGCCTTGGTAGAAGGTATCATCCTTCAGATGACACATAAATACTCTCTTGCCAGCTGTTCCTTTCTCAGAAGTTTCTCAAGGAGTAAATCATAATGATGTCCCTATTTTACTAGTTCCTGATCTGGTTTTCCATGCTGCTCTGCTAGGAGCATGCAGAAAAAGGAGTTTTATTGCTGCTGTTACTCTACAAATGGCACTGACTACAACTGTAGGGATTTTTAGGCCTATTAGTATTGGTTTCCAGGGTGAACACACTAGAAGTGGTTTTAAATTCAGAGGAATGGGCATAGGTCAGTTAGTTGGTGGTTTCTGTAAAACCTTTATCTGAAGGTGCTGCACAAACCCCTGAGAGGGAAGAAGGAGTGGCAGACAGACTTTTTCACTCATTCTGACCTGGAGCAGCTGTTTAGCAACATAATCTTGTTGTGAGTTCAAAAGAAAAAGGGGAAGGGTAACATCCTGCTGATGGAAACTATATTTTATAGGCAAATTTAAAAAGGCAGAAAGCAGAGGCAGCCAGCAAACAGCAGTTTGCACAGAAGGGTGCAAAGAAGGGGGACACTGCCAAATTTGTACCAGCCTAAGTCTCAGGCACAGTGGCAGTGTGCTGCAGGGTGGTTTCCCCAGCAGATGCTGGAGCAGCTGCCCTTGCCAGGGCAGAGGCTTTGATGTGGACTCAGCTTTGGGTGGCAGATGTAGCCCTCCAGGTCCCTGGCTGCACAGGTTCTGTGGGTGAAAACCTATCTGCAGCCTCCTTGTTGCAGGGCACACCAGCAGTCCCAGGAGGCCCATGATGTCGGCCTCTGAGGTGCACAGTATGTCCATTGAACTAAAATGTCCTATACCTTGTAGTTTTTAGTCTGATCAAATTGAGTAACAAGTCACAGTCTGTTGATTGAAGTGAATTATAATCACATTTTTTGTGATGCTCAAACAGTTTAACCATTTGTACAAAACTTCTGCAAGATACCTGGGCATCTGAGATGCCTCCATAGACTGAACTCCTTGTCATAAAGGTAGTTCTAGACAGTCAGTGCAGATCAGGAGGATGACTTGGAAAGACATCACTACCCTGTTTGTGCTAAAGATACAATACATAAAGCAGTCAGTTTAGCATCTTTTGAAAAGTTTTAACATTCCATTTAAAACATAGTTAAGGGAGGGAGAAAAGGCCAAATAAGGTACTGTTGAAACCAGTGTTAAAAAAAGCAGCACTTACTGGTTGGAAGATAAAATATATAATCAGGCTTTCAAGAATGAGCACTTAATTGCCTAAAGACTATTACAGAACTCATTGTTAATGTACTTAATTTGCATAAAATCTTTTTTTCCAACAAACTGTTGCAGAACACATCTAAAATGGGGAAGCACAGTCGTCTATCAAAGGCTCAGCTCCCAAGCACTGCAGTTGTGGTGCATATTTGTAATGTGACTTTCTGGTCTCAAATGTCATTAGGCACATATATACCATGTGGGGGGAGGTACATATCTTAGTAATAGATTTTAAAGAGTTATTAATGAGCAAAGTTTCTCTCAGGAAGCTGTGACAGTGGCTCTAGAATTAATCCACCTGCAGATCCCAGGATGGCTTTTTTTATAGCGGGTGCTAATTCAGCTTCACTCAGAGGTTGCTTCTGTGGAGTCAGTCTCCAGAGTGTCTTGTGGATCAGATTCTCCATATGATAACCTTCCTGCACATTTCATCCAGGCTCTGTGCATTGTGCTGGTTTCTCTGTTTTCATGCATCATTATTAGGAGCTGGAGATTTGGCAAGCCATGTTTCTTCACCACTTGTAGGCGATGGGTCCCTGGAAAGCAATGCTGTGTGGTAGACACAGAATGGGAGGAAGTTGTAGCTTTCTGCTGTGCTGAGACCAGCACTTCCTAGCAAAAAGATCTGTCAAAGTTGTCTTTCCAGCAGCAGCAGAGGCAGGCAGTGATGGGGTCTGAGCAGAGCAATGCTGTGGCTGGGTAATGGGGGCTTATGGTCAACTCTTCGGCTCACACAGTGGTCTTGGCAGATGAATCCTTCAGAGAGGGGTAGAAAATAGATCTGAGGGCTGCTGTCTTGGCACTCCAGAATAAAACAGGATTTGCAGCTGGGAGGACACCTTGCAGGTAGCTCCACAGTCACGGCTGGAGAAGCTGACCAAGAACATTTTCTTGCAAGTAGATACAGTTACTGAGCCCTGAAAAAGTTCAGTCTAAGAGCTCCTGCTAATGATATAGGGTTTGTTATCTCCCCCACTGCTGCCTGGGCCGCACTGGGGGCTGGGGACTACCCTGAGCCTGAGGTCACCACAGGGAACACGTGCAGCGAGAGCTGCCTTCCAGTGGGAGTGGTGCTCCCTGGCGTGGCCACAGCAGTGCTCAGCACAAGTCTCTTGTGTCAGCACAGTCATACAGGCAAAACTATCTCACAGGGTCACCGGGTCTCAGTTGGAGAATAATAGGGTATCCAGGTAAAAATATAATTTTGCTTGTAACTACTGACTCCATAATAAAAGTGCCTTATCAATATAGCATTATTTAGTAGTGCTAGCATAGTTTACTACTATTATAATATTATCCTAGTCATTATACTCTGATTATGTATTTGTTCTTAAAAACTTTTAATGGTGCAAAATGGCAACTACTGGAAAGCTGTTAGAGCAGCTAATCATCCTTACCATTTAAACCTCCTTGTTATTTGAACTTCCTCATTCCTTAGTCTTCTCTGAAGTAAGCAAGCCCCTGGAGATACTTTGGCAAACAAGGTGAGAAATGTGGTTTTGTCCCGCTGCGTGCCAGCAAGTAAAAAGGATCAGTCCCAGAGGTACCAGTCAGGTATGTTTGATCAGCACAGCGTGATCTTTAGGCAGGTCAAGGAAATATCAATGCTATTTTCTCTGTAAGCCTCCGATTCCCATTGGCCTGTTTATTCAGAAATCAGGTGGCAAAAACATTAGAGGATATGAAATCTTAGGCCCCCTGCAGAATACCCAGCCCTGATGGATCCCACTGCAAGCACATTTGATCCCTGATCATCTTCACTATGCTTCAGTCTAGAGTTTTAATTGGCACTGTTGGATAGAAGATATCCCAGACTACAAAATTTCATGTTTTTTAAATCAAGGTTTTTGGAGGAGCTGAAATGTAGAGAAAGGAAATTTTATCTTGGTTGTGGTTTAGTAAAGGGTCTGAAGCAGCTTTTTAGAGTGGCACTTTCACAAAAACATTTTAAACCAAAGTTCATCTAAATTTGTAAAACTGCAGTGTTTGCATGTAGCATTGACATTCACTCTAACAGACTGAGATTAAAGATACACATCTCTGATTTTTTCCTTACACTTCTAATTCCACTGTACTTTTAAAAGGGTTTTGTACACAAAGTCTTCAGTGGCACAGCTCATTATCCGCTATTCCCCCACCCCTTACCTTTAGAAAAGAGCAGAAGTGAGAATTTAGGAAAATAATAACCTATTTTGTTATATAACCACAAGAATTGGGAGGAGGGAAAGGAGAAGAGTATTCTAGATTAAGGCTTGATTGCTGAAATTATTTTAACTACTTTTTAATTGGCAAGCTGTTGAGTTGTTATCATCAATGAGGAACTCGTCAACAAGCAGTATTGAAAGTGATAAACATTTACATGGAGAAACCAAGCTCACAAGCTCTGTAACAATCCTCTATAGAATGTAGAGCTAAAACTAAGTGACTGGATCACAAGAATACATTGTACAAGGAATATCAAGGGTGGAGTTTGGAATTAATAGCCGTTGTTGTCTTCTGGTTTTTTCTCTGAGTAAGTTACTGGGGCAGGGCAGAAGACATTTGCACAGTCTCCAGCTGCTCTGCTTTGGGGGCTCTTCAGAGTGAGGCACTGATCTCTCTCTGCCTGGAGACCTTTTCCATACAGACACAAGATAAGCAGGTGAATCTCCAGGGCTTGCTTTGCTCTCGGTCCCTGATCATGGATTCTGAAGGTCCTCTGCAGTTCACAGACCTCTCATCTAATGGTGGGCACTTTTATAGCAGACCACATGTAAAACATCTCTGCGTTCCCTTGATGCTGATTTATACCGTTTAAAGGGATGGGGGTGGAACAAGTTGTTAAAAGATGAAGAAATTGAAAGCTCCCCTAACAGCTGTATTATCCACCTGACATTCTCCAAATGCTAGTCATTAATTACTAATGCCTTGAAAATCAGAGCAGTTATCCAATTCAATTATGTTACATCTCTCAGCGAGAGCATTTCCATTATCTTACCATTTCCCATTCAAACCATTCTTCTTTGCAGTTTTTAAAGGCTTAGACCCCACTATGCTTCCTCTCAGTTGAACCTGTAATCCACGCAAGGATATTTCTACTCCGTGCCTTTCCTATCTGCATTCAGGTGAAAAGTCACTGTGGGTTTACATTTTGATTATTGCAAACTTAAAACCCGACTCTCCAGCTTTCCCCAAAACTACATGATGGCAAAATGTGGCCAGTGTACACCATAAATTTCCTTTCCAGTTGGTGATCAAGTACCTGGGGAAGGACTGATCCTGGATTAGGACTTAGGCTGCCCTTGCAATCCTTACACCTGCAGGTCTTCCTGTGGAGTGGGCAGGAGAGTTCACAGTTGGTCTTATCAAGCCCCAGAGCCAAGCTCTCAACTGAAGTAATTCCCTTTAGATGCCTGCAATAACTTGGCCCCATGGAGGCAAGGCAGGGTATGCTTCTGCAGTTGCCACTAATGCTGGTCCTAAGTGAGCTGTATACTAAGAAATTATGGGGTTTATTTCCTGGCACATTTGTTTTTTACTTATGTATATTTTCATGCCTGCCAGCACTCTGAAATGTAGACATTGAGTGTTGGGCGCAGGCTGGATGCAGTTTTTCATGCTGCTGACATTAATTGGATGAACAGGCCTTCTCAGAAGGGGCAGTGTAGGAAATGAGTATGGGAAAATGACAAAATAAGGAGTTTCACAGCTAAATAAAGACAAGTGGCTGAAAATGGTTTTTACAGCTTTGGCTTTCATATGATTCATTTGGGAATCTAAAACTATTTTGCACAACTAACAAATTAAGATTCACAACACCTTTCTGAATATAATTGCTTCTGTCTTGCAGATGGAGGAACAGAGGTATTGATGCTATCATTTGAAAATATGTCCCCTGTTTTCAAGTTCCCAGATTGAGATACATTTAAACCTAATTCTCAGATGCATTAAATACCTCCATTTGTATTCATTCATTTGGCATTGTTTGTACTTAGTCTCTGAAAACTAGATGCATTGCCTCCTAGCTATAATGGTCAAAATAACTGAAATGATGTGGCAGAGATCACAGAGCAACTTCAGGGCCAGACTGGGATTGGGACCTGTGTCCATTCATGACACATTCCCTTTTTACTCACTGAGTATCTGCCTTGGATTCCTGAACAAAAGGAAAAGCACGTTCTGGATACTCAGTTTTCCTCTGCTCTCTCAAACAGTTGGACATTATAGAGATGATACTGGTTGGGTTATTGATCAATTTTATAGTTATTTTACCTTGACTTTCTAACCATCAAGAATTGTCTTCGGGTTTCTGCGATTAAGTTTCTTATTGTACAATTGAAATGAAAATATAGAGAACCATTTATATCACCTGGTTTTTCCCCATTGTTTTGTTTTTTTCCAGCACACAACAGTTTTGCCCTTTGTATTAATCGAGATGAGAACAACACATCATCAGTATCCCAGCAGGAGCTGTGGACTGGCTGCAGTGTGCACCTTCGCTGTTGGCTATATTTTATGGTAAGGGCTGTACATGCTGTGTTTTCACATTGTATTGGGGGTTTTGTACTGCTAAATTTGGGCACATATTTCATTATGGATATAATCGCTAACAGATTCACGCTGCATGCCTCGTTTGGTCCAAGACCTGGGCTTTGTCTGGTTTCCCCAGATGCTTATATTTTTAGAAAGTATATGCCAAACCTCACACAACAGGAATTTGTTGAACAATCCCATGTAAGCAGTGGTCTTTCCAAGGGTACATTTTTCAACCTTTTTTCAAGCTAAATGTTTTTCTTGGACCTTAGTTTTATTGCCTAGGGTTTTTGTTCTATCAAATAAAATTGAGAATAGGCAAATGATTTCCGGCATCAGTATTTAAGCGGCAACAGAAAAGATAGAACACTGTCTTTTTTCTTTACTAG
The DNA here is from genome assembly GCF_000738735.6 of Corvus cornix cornix. NCBI lineage: Eukaryota > Metazoa > Chordata > Aves > Passeriformes > Corvidae > Corvus > Corvus cornix. The sequence goes on from NC_047056.1 coordinate 52,609,251, forward strand.
TTCATGAATTCTTTCTGTGAAATTGATTACAGAATAAGTCAGTAATCCAAACACTCTAAAGTTTGTTTTAAGAAATGCAAATGTTGGTGAGAAATGAAACTAAAACAGAAATAATCTTTCTTACACAACATTAAATTAAGTCTTTGGGCAGTTTCTAATCAAGTACCTGACTTGCATGACAGAGTTAATATACTTTGGTCACCCTAGTATTTATTTTTCACTAAACCTTTGTTTTATTTAAAGTTCTCCTTTGATACCATCTATCCTTTATCCTTTCTGCATTTCATGACCCCCTGTTTACTTTTCATATTCTTTCTTTTCACTTCACAACATCTTTCTCTCAGCTCAGAATGTATTTTCCAAAATTTCCACCAACCAAGTGAGATAAAACTAATGTGAGAAGAACATGGTCTCAAGACAGTACTATCACAATGCTTCAACTATGCAATTTTTCCCTTTAGTCCAGTGAAGGAGAAGTCATTATTCATACATATCCATGCACACTGAGTGATCATAAAATGCTATTAATCCAGCTGAAGTGGGATGCTGTGTCCCAGGACAACAGCCACATTCTGCCATTTGCTTTTATAAACATACTTAATATGTTTTTTTTTATTTTTTTAATACTTTTATAAACATATTCTTAAAAAAGAATAATATTTGTAATTGTAAGATAAAGGCAGCCTCATGAAAAAAGGCACATGATTGTTCCTTCAGGAAAAACGTAATTATGTTTTTAACCCACATATAGTAATGCTTAACTGTGATAGTTCTTGACCTTCCTCTGATGGTACCTGAAGACAGATTAGCAGAGTTACCTGTGACTTGACCTTCTCCAGCAACTCCTGTTTTCTCAAAATTATCTAAGTAGATACATGCAATAGTATTTAATAAGAATTTTAAATTTAAACAATCCACTTTCACAAGTGAAATAAAACCATATGTGTCTTAAAATCTTTTAAGAATCTGCTACAGTATCAGTGTGATACTCATCTAGCTTGAACATGCCTACTACAGTGCATCTGTATCCTGCAGCTACAAGGTAAAAGAAAACTGTAGGACAAGTAAAGCAGGAGGAGAAGATTCTGCATTAAATTAATTACTAAGCAGATACCCAGGTACAGACTATGGTCATCTCCCTTTGCCTTTGCTTTGTTTTTTGGTTTTGCCTACACATATATTATTTCCAAAATGGATAGGGCTACTCTCAAGTGATTCACCTTCTTCCAATTTGTGATCTCTCTATAAATGGGCTGAGACAATCTTAAAAGTTCATCCTGCTAAATTATGCACATACAACCCATTTCTCCTACTGTTATGGAAGGAGGCCTTTGCGAGTTAGTGGAGGCAGACACAAGCTACACTGTGCCATCCCTTGCAAGTTCTGCTTTCAGCCTGCAGGTTCTATTGAAGACTCTCTCCAAGATGTGCTTTAGGCTGCAAGCCAAATCTTGGTTCCATTATATCAATATGATATATCACACTCACAGGTTGGAAAAATCTACCAGAAAGTATGAAAAGTGAGAACTTTGTCATCCCTCTCATTCAGGGTGTGCCTTCTTCTCGCAGCTGAAATCCACTGTCTTCCTGCTGCCAAGTGACCACATTGCAGTAGAGAGGGCTTGGAATTCCTAAATTCAGATCTGTTGTCCTTGTTGGCAGAACCCTCAAGGTTAGCTTGGTGTATTAGACTTAGACTACACCTGCAAATGACCTAGTTTCATACAGCCTGGTGGAACTTCCTTACTTTGAACTTAGGGTTGACCATGGGTCCCAGGCTGGGTCTTAGTTCTTGTTTTATGTATTTTTAATTAGAATTTAGGAATCTGCCGCTTGAGAATTTGTCCTTTTACCTACTTCATTTTTCCCTCAGCAGAAGTATTTTCACTGCAACTCTCAGAATAAAGTGAAGACAGTTGCTAATCAGATGTTCTTCATGTTTTGTTCTTGAATTTTGAATTCTCTTCCCATCTCAGCTGAAACTTTCTTACCATGCTACATGTTTTATGTATTGTGTTGCATTTTTAACTGGAAAGGAACATAGAGGAGGGTGTTGTTCAGGTTTGATTCTGTGAATGCATTTTTTTCAACTCCAAGTAGAGGAAAGCTTGTTTCATTTCATATGTGACTGAATCTGTCATGTATGAAAGAGATGGTGGAATAGCAAGTGCTTTTTTATGTATAATTGGTAAATTAGCAAACTGGCAAACAATTCTGAATAGCATCACTGAAATTGTGAGAACATAGCTAAATAACCTGATATCTCCTGAGCATGATTCAGAGACTTGTTTTCTGAGAAACGTCCTTTCTTGAAGAGTAAAAGCTTTTTCTTTTTTTCTGTTTTTTGCATGCTCTCCCTTCAGTCAGAGAGTTTTTGAGTAGGCACACTTAGCTCATGCACTCTATGTGAGAGGGAGCTCTCCCATGCTCTTAAGGAACTGTGCCCAGGCAGAGCATTCACAGACTTGCATTGCCTGTTGCAGACCATACATGGACTTTCAGGACCGAGGCCATGGGATAAGATGGGAAAAGCCTATTGGCTTTATTTAGCATGGCTTGAAAAGGTCACAGTTTTTATTGAATTGTTAAATCTAGACAGTGAAAAGAAAACTGAAGCGTTTGCCAGTACTACCAGAAAATTCTGCCAATGAGTGTATGGAGTTGGTTGTCAAGGAACAGAAAAGAGCCAGAAATGTGTTGCTCCTTGTAACAAGAATGACCTCATGGTAACTAATATCAGAGCTTAATATGTCCCTAAAATAAACTGAGACAAATACGTTTATTTTAAATGGTTTTACTTTTCCCTCTACTTTTGAGCATTTCAGGATGCCAAAAAAACAGACCCTAGGAATCTGACTCCACTGCCATAGTCGTGCTGGGCTGCATGTTTGGGAGCAAAAGACTTGATCTGCTCTCTTGTTGCTATCTCAAATCCACCAGGAGCTGCCTCCACATGTGCCAAGCTTGGACTTGATTAATTCTTTCATTCTTTTGTAAATCTATTTAAAGAGCTTTTAAACTTTCATTCGAAGATAAAGTTTTTCTTGAAGTGACTTTAGGAGAGTTCCGTAGATTTGCTGAGGGAGAGCATTTAGATGGGGTAATTTGCGGAATTCTTCTTGAACAAATCTAAGAAAGGAATGTACACTGAGGATGTGGAATGAATTTGAGATTGATTCTATCGGGCTTGCTGCAGGATTTCCACTAGCGATTTTCCATAGAAGGAGAGGAAGATCAGAAAGAGCAGATGTTGGCACAGACTGCTAGGACAAACCTTGACATCCAGAAGAGAGGGGTGGTGAGCTAGAGTGTGAAGCTTGGTGAGAATTGACAGTCGGATTGATAAAGAAGTGCAGGGTTGAGAAACAAGAAGGATTTTTGAGGTTGCTGGTGCTGATGGAGCAGGAGAGACACAACATGGCTTTGCTAGGCTCTGCTGAGGGTTTGTATGGGGGGGGGGTCATGCGTGCTTTTGGAAGTGAGCACTGGGGGTAAAAGTTTAATGAAGATCAGAGGAATCGGTAGTTAGAGAAAACACCAAAAATGTAAAATGTCCTGGGAGCAAGTAAAAGAAATTATCTAAAATTATGGGTTAAAAGAGAAGTGAGTGGGTAAGGAAACGTGCAGCTCACAAGTCAGCACCTTCAAAGCTGAAATCATGCAAGTAAGTGGGGAATGCTGGGAGAGGGAGAGAGAGACGGACTTTGAAATCAGAGTGGAAGGCTGATGTAGAAGTGGATGATAGATAAGACAATGCAGAGGAGGAGGAAAGAGTTGGAGCTGGAGCTGCCCAGAACAGGAAAGAGTAGGAAGAAACAGAAGCAGCAGAAATAGGCCAGGGGAAGATTAGTGTCCCCTGTACCTGACCCAGAAGGAAGGTGGGAGGGCAGAAGTGCTTTCAGCAAGAGAAGGCTGTATGGGTCCCCAGCCTGTTAGGTCTGACATAGCCATTATGGACTGTTACTTTCTGGCTCCCCTCCACCTCCACATATTCAAATGTTTCAGTCAAAGCAACAGTACAATCACAGATGACATGCATGGGTAATATGTTCTCACTTCCTTGTGCAGCTCCTTAAAATATAGCTCAAGAAGGCATAGCAACCATTACTATATTTAAAATGAAAAATTATTTATCAAAATAAATTACTTCCAGAGATGACAACGCTTTGCAGTGAATCTGCTAAGTTTCTGTCATTCTAGCTACCTGTACATAAACACAAAATTTCTGCTTTGTTCATCCCAGAGGATGCCAGGACCATGTCATGCTGAATATGTTTTGGATGTGACATTACTTGCAGCTGCAGTTTCCCAGGACTTCTGGCTGCCTAAGCCACTCCACACCAGTAGCACAGTCCTGTGACCCATATATTGTTCTCCACTCAGATGAATGGAGAAGAATTCAGCATTAAGAAAATGGAGCAAGAGGGGATTATTGTTGTTATTTCCTAAATGATGACTGTTTATTGAACTTACATTTTAGTCTTTAAAATTTCTAAACTATGTACATTCCTGGTGTAGGTGTATTAGGTCTGGATGGCTGTTGATATAAGAAGCCCAGCATCTTAATACAGCTGAGATCTTAAGAATTCTGATTAGATGCAGAACAAACTCTCCTATGTCTTTTGAGGGAGTTATGAAAATGTGCCTCACATCAATCAGTATTAGAAACCAAAAGCAGAACAAATTCAGTGGGTCGTTGTGCTCCTGTCCCTGAAAGCGTAAGATTGGTGCTACACTACAACCACAAATTATTTATTTGTTTGTTTGTTTTGGAAGTCTCAGCTGCTGTAAGCCCATCACTTCCTTTGGAAGACATTAACACATTTTAGTAGCTCTGGGTAAAGTTCTCACTTTTTGTGGAAAAGGAAAAGAGTGATGCTGGAAAAGATCATGAAATAAAGGCGTAGAAAATGCCCATGTTCTATTGTTTGCTAAAGAGTTGCCACTGGGAACTGGTCTACAATTTGTCTGGAACCAAGGATTCAGCCTTCCTTTGTGCCAGTCACTGGAAATATGAAGAGCACTGAAGATCTGGGAGAGGATTTGCTGTTGCAAGAAGTAACCAGAAATGAGCTGCCATAGTAGATGAGAGTTGTCATGTACCCAGGCTCCAGGTATTAGCTAATGTCAGATGCTTTAGGAGAGCTTAGCAGGCCATTATGAAACAACCAGCCTTCAAGGGGAGTTTTCTTCCAAAACTTATGTCAAAACATGGGTGCTTGTATCCTTTAGTCTTGATGGTTTATATACCTTGTACTCTTTAAACTTAGGCATAATTGTGCGTATTCTTACTGCTTGTACGATCTCCTGACTTCAGAAACTCGCTAGAGTTGCATGATAGGGCCTAGAGAAGAGGAGTGGTCTAAGTAGACTTCCAGACTTTCATACTTCAAAACTTTTTTGAACGTCTTTATTTCAGTGATGTATCACTGAAAGATAGGGTAGAGCATTCCAGAGTTTAACTAGGTATCATTCAGAAAGATGTTTCCATTATCAGATTTGAATTTCTTGTCTCTGAGTTCTGTTGAGGTGATTCTTCTGTTACGAGGAAGAGAATTGGGACCTCTTCACCCGTTTTATGTCGTGCATTATTATTGTGTCCTTTCATTTGCTGCTCTTGAGAAGTTACATAGCCCCTCATCTAATAGCCTCTGTTTCCAGAACTCTTCGTACTGGTTGTTGATGGCTGCAGATTATGATTAAGGACTCAAGCTGAGCAGGAAATAGGTGGATACTCTCTCTGAGAGTCTAGACCACAAAATGCTGCCAAGCTGTGACAGCTGGGAACAGCCACCATGAAGGAGAACACCATCTTTTGCAACATGTCCCATTAAAAAATTCATGGTGTGTCATGGTTATTATCTGCCATTATAACCCACTTGCTGAGCTCGATTCTACCAGGACTAAGGTCTTTCACATGCTGTTGTTACAGCTGTATTATTTAAACTGACAGAGTACACATAAACCACAAGGTTCCAACAGTTTTTTGTACTTAGTTTTCCTCATTAACAAATGATCTATATCCAAAGAATAAATAGATGTGTATGTTCCCTGCATAGTTTTCGTTTTCTCCCAATTAGTTTGATAGGAGAGATATGCAACATCTACTCTATAGTAGAAGTGAAAACCAGATAAAAAGTCACATTTTTTGACAGATTTGTTAAAAACAAGCAATACTGTGCATTTTCAAATAGCTTTTTCTGATTTCTGCACCAACTGGTTGAAAATTTCTAAAAACAAACACTTTTTTTAACAGACTTTTTAATTTGAATACAACGTGTGAATATTTCCATTCCTTCTCTTTTTACTGTTCCTAACAAATGGCTAGATGAACTCAATGACCTGTAACACATTCATCTTTGAAAATACAGTTATGTCTACATACAGCTGCTACTGTTCCAAATCACAGGGAGGTTAGGGTTAATTTTATCTTCTCAGAAGTAGCCAGTCCAGTTTTAGTTTGAACTTTTTCTCGTCAGTTTATTTCTATCTAAACAACACATTTTTTACACCTGTTCAATAACAAAGTCTTCAATTTGATCTAGATTTGCACTCGTAAGTAAATCTTAATGCATGCTTTCCTGTGCTTAACTAATAATGAGGTTGGATAGGAGTAATGGTTACTAGAATTGCAACATTGAAGGCATTCATTAACATTGGCAATCAGCACTCTTGTGTGGAAGCTTTATGCGAATGGTTGATCAGCCCTTTATAGTGCAGCCTCGAGATCGCCTGTACTCCAGCAGGAACAAACCCACTAAGAAAGGCCACCAGCTGGGGTTTCCATGGCAGCAGTCGTCCCTTTGCTGCTCCTGTTTGTAGTCCAGACAATGCCGGAGCAGTCAGTGTGTCACTGCTCAGTGGAGAGAAGGCTAATATTACTCCACCCCAGCATAGCCAGCGGCATGGTGCAGCTCATTTTTAGAAGGCTCAGGTGGGTTTGTCACTTGTCTCCAGAGCAGTGCTCGGTCCCTCTTGTGCTCAAAGCAGTTCTGACTGTGTGACCACCCCGGGGACAGGCAAACAACAGCTACACTGAGGGCACAAGCAGCATCACCATGCAGGGAGTGGGCTCCTGTGCTGGGCAGCAGGGAGCAGAGTGCATGAGCTGTCTGCAAAGACTGAACTAACTAGAGATTGCTGACATTCAGGAGCTCAGCAGTGACTCATTGGTTGGGATTAGAAAATACTTCCTCTTTCTAGCATAAATGCGTTCTAGTAAAAGCCACTTCTACTTGGTTCATGAAGTTGGCTACATAGGTGCTGTTTAGAAGGTCCCTTGAAAAGTCCCTCTGTACTTCATAGTCCTGGGCAGTTTCATCACACCAGAGAAAGTAAGTGGAAAAGAGACTGGCTCTTTTTCAGTCTTTTTCCTTGGAGCTTGTTTTTCACAGAATGATCATTAGGAAAAACAAGCAAATGAAAACTGAAAAAAGCAAATGAAACTGAAAATTGTTAGGTGATAATAGACATTCCCCACTATCCCAGCCTGGTAGTAGGGGGCATCCCAGTACCTTCTACCCAACTGTCTCATCTTTATCAAAAGGAACATGGTGTCCCCTGTTACCATGGGTTACACAGGAGCCCTTCATTTTTTCATAGATAATTTTATCTTGTCAGGTTAATTCTATCACAGAAGAATACTGGGGGAAATAACTGTAAAGTACAGAGATAATTTCCCATATGTGAAGTGATTTGGAGAAAGGGGGTTTAACTGCATTTAGATCATGCAGATTAATTTACTGACACATGTAGTTTCCCAAGTGAAGTGTCCAAATGTTAAGGGTTTGGCTGTAATAAAAGCTTTTCCAAGGAGGAGGGAAGCTATGTACATTTCCAGGGTGATTGTTAAATAGGGATTCTGTACTCCCTGTGTGACAGAATTTTATGGTAACAATTTTGTGTGGACTTCTCTGTCTCTGCCCTTTAGGAGCCTTTGACTGTTGATCTAGTGATCAAAAATCTTCCTTAACCAAACAGAAACATCAGCAAGTCAAGCAAACCATGGAAATCCTCATCTATAACAGTCTGTGCAGCTGCTCTAGCTGTGCTTCACTGTGAGCTTTTCTCTCAAATTTCCAGGTCAGAAAGGAAGATATTTACATTCTTGAAGAGAGCCCAGCAGAGCCCCAGCCTGCCTTCACTGAGCACTTTACCCAGTTAGCCTCTGAGATGTTTGCTCAGTTGTTTGCCAGTATTTGCTTTTCTTAACTTCCACCTACTGGAATGTATGGACTCTCTCTGCTCCCTCTGACTTCACCACTCACCGCATCAGATCTCAACACAAAAGTGATCCCATCAGAGAGTACAGGTGTCCACTTCAACCATGCACAGCAAAACCACACACCTGGAGTGCTTCTTCAGGCTGCACTGCAGTGAAGCTGGAAGCCTGTCCCTTGAGTTAGTGTACCAACAATGTCCTCTGCAGCTGAATGCTAAAAATCTCTGTGTCATCAGCGAACTGCCATCAATCCTTTTCCTTTACTGCATATTGGTTGTGGAGCTGGGCACTACTTTTGAGGTTTTTGTTTGGGCTTTTTACAAAAATATTTATCCTACCTAGAGTAAAATTACTAGATTCCAAATTATAGCAGGTAACTGAAAGAAAAGGAGGAGCAATCTAAAACACGGTTGCTGAAGAAATTATTCTCTCAAAGAGGATCTAAACCATATGCTTCTGGCAAACCCAAAAACTGATTACCATGTGTAGCGAGGAAAAGCAAAAGAAACACGCAAATGTGTATGAAGTGAAAGTAGGATACTGCAGAAATCAGAGAGAGTTGGTAGGAAAGCCTGTAGAACTCTGAATGCTCTTAGGATAGAGAACCTGCTTGGAACAGAGGCTGCTGCAGTTTCCAGCTTTGGCACGAAAACGGGGGTTTCCTCAGAAGTATAAATGCAGCAAGGAAATACCTGCCTACATCAGAAATGAAAATTGTCCAACTGCTCATAATAAATTGAAAGCAAAGCAGTAAGAATGTGGGAAATCAGTCATAGTTTCATCATTTGTGATGTCTGTTTGGGATGGATGTCATCCAGATGCTCCAGTTCAGCTGCAACTTGCAGGCCTTTCAAATAATTGCTTTTTGGGTTATGGTAGGTAAGCCTACAGGCCAAAGCTACTTTTGTAAAACAGGGCTATAAGAGTCAGTGCTTGTTATTTTTGTTTTGTTTCAGGGTGTGCTGGATTCACCATGTTACAGGAGTGTGGGTGTACCCACTTCTTGAGCACCTCAGCCCAGGTGTCAAGATAATCTTTTTTGCAGCTGTTACCGTAATAATTAATGTATTCTACTTGGTGGGAGAAGTCCTGAACAACTATATCTGGGATACGCAAAAATGTGAGTATTGTTTTAGGAATTTATCTTATGAAATACACCATCAGGACTTGAGTATGTTTCTCTGAAACTGTAGAATGTTTTAAGCTGACTAAAACAAAGGAGAATGACAGAAGTTCCACTGAAACGTCTTGCTTGCCTGCCCTTAAAAACAGACGGATGAACAGAATGGCTGCTGGAGAGCCCGATGAGCTATGAATATGTATTCTCTTTTATAACTTACAGTACTAATTTAAGAGCTCTTGGCAATTACCTGAGATGTTTACAACCCACTTATTAGCTGATGAACCCATTAAATGCAGCTAGAATAAAGTATCGTTCCATGCAAACACCATTAACGGTAAGCTTAGACTTAAAAATATACTCTTTTAGTATTTTCAGGTATAAGGTATTTTCTCTGTATAAATTTACTCAGGGAAAATGAACATGTTCTTGTCAGTGAAATAACAGGAATGAAAGATCACTTTAGTGCAGACTCTACCTCATCTATCCTGCTTAGGCCACCCATTGCTGAGGAGAGCAAAAAGGAAAATAAGACAAACGCAAGAGTAAAAGTAGATTCCTTTTGTCTATGAAAGATGTTTTTCATTTATCAAATTTAATGAAATAAGCAAACAACATTCATAGTAGCTGCTGTGGCAAATCACAACTGGAGGGAAATAAACTCACATGGTAGTTTATTGCACACACAACTCTCTTTAAACAAGTCCTTCAGTACCAGGGAGAATCTAATGCTAAAAGCTCAAAGCAGTTTTACCTGCTGTTTGCTCATATTAGCATACAGGGGTAATGCCTTTTTGTTTTTGCTCTAGGACCATCAATCACTGGTCACAGTGTTCAAGACTGGTACTCAGTCATCATTTTCATGTCAAATTCACATTTATTTAACTTCTTTAAGTTAATTCGGGAAAGATGTTTCTAAAAAAGGCAGCTGCAAGGAATAATTTCACTTGACCTAAGTTCTGTATGAAGAATAATACTGTGGTAAAGAATCACATATTCTTAGCAAGTCCATGAATAAGTAGATGGTGGAAAATCTCCTGCACTATTCCAAAGTATGCATAACAAAATCCCTGTTCCTTGCGGCCCGAAGCCCTAGAGGAGCTAACTCAATTGGGTCATTCTTCCAACATCTTTCAAGGTTTACCCTGGCATTATTGTCCTCTCCATCGTTTCCTTCACGTAGATAAGGAGTATTGATCCCAAGTCCTTTGTGGCTCAAGCACTTGCAAAACACAAAATGCCGTGAGTCACCTGCTGGTTTGCTGAGCTTGAAACACTTTGCATAAACTTAACACAAAGCACGTGGCAGGAACACCACAAACAGCAGAGATGTAAAATGATGCCAGTCTGTCACCTTGCAAGACCTGGGAAAATATTATTTGAAAACTGTACACTTAAAAGGGGCTTTTGAGCAGTAAGAGTGAGAATCAAAACAGTCTGCCATGAGATTTCTGGGGTGAGAAGGGGTTGGTTTGGGTTTGGAGTTTTTTTATTTGCCTCTGGAGATGCATTAAATAGAATCTCACTACTGACAAAATGATTTGCAGTTAGTTTTTCCAAGTTAAACCACAAACATGGTAGGGAAGGAAAAATTTGCCCTTTGTACAAGCCAGTGTCTGTCCACAATTTTGAGGATATCTGCATTCCTGCCAAACTATTTGATGCCTCTGCAGCAGAGTGCTTCAGAAGAAAGGAAAGAGGTGCTTTCAAAAAGGCAAATTAAACAGCTTTTAAAATTATTGGAAAACCTCCTTCCAGGAGAAAGCAGAAGACTTAAGATTGGCTCTGGAGCAGCCTTGTAAACTCTGTAATCTTTTGGTCGCGGCCTCTTGTTTTGGTTGCTAAACCTTCAGCTGTGGCTCTCCCATTGCGCTGGCTTGCCAGCAACACCCAGGGCCATTGTACTTGGGCTGCTGGCAATGTGCAGACCCATTTGTCTCCGTGTTGTTTCTTTCAGCAAGGCAGATCTGCAGTTGTGCTTTCTAACTGCAGATGGGTCTTATTGTTTCCCATATTGGAATTCATTAACTATGTTTTTAAAGTGATTTCCAGTGTACATTCTGCCTATGCGTACATTGCACTAGCAGGTGATCTTACTTGTGACTGGATTTTCCTCTCAGCATTCTCAAGCGTTGCTTATTTTTTGCCTTTGGTTATCATAAGTCTTTCTTTTCCAGCATGCAGCAGGCCTGAAAACCTCCAAAGGAAATATTTGTATTTGAGATGTCTGGCAGAGAGGGCTTAGTCAGAAGAACAATACTTTTGTCAGATACCAGTAGTAATTCATTGTCCAGGAACAGGCATATGAAATAGCTGAATGTTTCCACTGCCAGAAAAAACACAGTCTGCTGCCCAGCCCAGGCTTTTCTCATCATAGAAAAGAGACGAGTCCTGCAGCTAGAATAAGTTCTTTAAGGAGCCCTACACTCGACTCAGCTCTCCTGATATTACTGAAAGAAATGGCCATTACAAGAAGAGAGAGGCACCCTCTCAGCAGTAGTTTCTTCATTCTTGTACTTTCGAAAAAGGGAGATGTACCTGCAAACACTTAAAAATCCAATGTTGAAATGGAGAGGGGCTTCAAATTATTCAATTCTGAAACGCAATTATTAAAATTTTCTTTCAAACAAAGTTGGCTGCTTAGATTCAGCTATGGAAACATCTCTTTTCGTTTGCTAGTAGGTAAGCAGAGCAGGTGAGGGAACTAAGTGTTCCCAGACCCCTGCAGCCGTCAAAGGCTGGGCGTGCGGCAGGGGGTCAGGCTGGTCTGAAAATGGGAGTGAGGGAGGGAGGCTTGTGCAGTTCCTTACTGGACAAGCACTGCCATCAGGTGTGCAGATGCTGTTTTCCTTCACAGCAGGTGAGGTAACACATGTGAGCAAGTGCAGGAGCAACAACATCAATAAAGGGAAAGGAAAGATTGATGCATTAGAGGAAACCCTTCATTTGTATTCAGTGAGAGATTTTTAAAAGCTGCTCTCTATATGTTTTCAGGTATTGAAGAAGGAAAAGAAAAGCCGAAATTGGAGTGAACAATAAGAGGCAACACAGAGGATTGTTTATGGCTCCATGGAAGATTTCTCATCCCCAACAGAGGTTGGCATGGAGAAGAATCTTTTGGAAAGGAGGAAGTTTAATGGGCCCACTTCTCAGTGCAAGGATATTTTTGGATTTTATATGGGGGGAAAATGATTTTAGCTAAGAATAATGTTAATGTTTCAATCTTCATTCCTATTTCTCCATGCTTGCATGTGACATACACATATGAGATGTATATTTATCTCCAAGGCATTCTCAACGTGCATTTCTTGAATCAAATAAGTCATTAAAACATTAAGTCATTAGATCTTTTTACTTCTGCCAAGAAGAACAATGAGTTCATTCTCTGTATTGTTTGAGAAAAGCTTAACGAGATAGGTTTAATACAGGGAGACAAAGCAATCCTATATATTTCAAAGTACAGCATAGAAGTTAATTGCATGAATGTATCTAAAGAAGAGTTCAGTCTGACTGAAATATTAATGTAACACTATGTAACAGCTGCCTTAAATTCGTTATGTTAATGATTTTACCAGTTCAGTGAAATCTTACTTGCAGTGTTCAGATCTTAAGGCCTAAATAAAGAGGAAATTATCCTTGCATTTCTGTTTCTTCATGCTGATTCTTGAAATTTTGGATGGAGTGATGGCATTTGAATGATATATTTTCAAGTTTTCCAGTGTCAACTGTAGATTATATAATTTCTACATGAGGATTTTTCTTCTTATTTTCATAGTAAAATAACAGATCCTGCATTTTCAAGTTACAAGTTCCCAATAGGTGGGCTGAGCTGTTCGTGTTGTACAGGAGAGAGCATTTAAGTCTACTTCAGGAAGGCACATAAGCGAATGTTTAAAGTTAAACATATGCCTGTTTGTATTAGGAATTCAATTGCAAAATACTGGCGATTGTTTAAGTTTGGCATGATTCTGTTTAATTATTAGACAATCAAGAAGTAACTCTAGTAGGCAGAAAGAATTGTCTAGAACTAAAATAAAGTGAACAGAATAATTTCTGGCAAGAAAATATTTATTAAAAAGTAGCTTTATGATCCAAATACTGATATTCATATCACTTATTTGTTCATTAGTGTATTTAGTAATTTATTTTAACACATGCAGAGCACTTTGAGTATGTGTAGTGTTAATGTGTTGGTTTTAGTAACAGGATTTCTGCAGAGTTTTAATATGATTTAACAATGTTTCTGCTCTGGAACAACTCTGGGGAAAACTGATCTCTTGCAACTCATTGCATGCCTCCACAGTACTTTCAAAATGTATTTATGTACACACTATCATAGGAAACAGCACAAGTTCAACAATGTGCTTTTTGGTTTGTTTCCTTCAAAAATAGGGCTCTGTGATGATATTGTCTTTGTCCGTCCTCTAGATTTTTTTTACCTTGCTGATCAAGAGTTGCAAAGATTTCAAAGCTAAGCAAATTACTAGAAAGTTCATGGAAATAAGTGGCCCGATAAAGAAGGAGCTCCTCTGATGATCCTACAGAGGGAGAGGACAGGACACACAAAACCAGTAGAATTTGGAAGCAGATGGCCATAGCCATGTGGCCTTGCATTAGGGATATTATGTTGTGCTGTTCCTGAGCTTCCATTACATGTGCACAGTGATATTGCAGCACGGTTGCTCTATCCACAGATAGGGCTTGATTGGAGGTGGTAAGATGTCTGTTATTTGCAACAGGCTTTTAAAACTCAGGAAGGAAAGAAGGCATGAATTCAGTCCTGTTTAGTGAGCCAGGAACTGTTTAGGGTCACTGCTTCTGAAAGCTGTGGTAGCACATGAAAGTAGTGGTGGACAATGAATGTTCTGGAAGATCTGGCTGTACTTTCCAACAGCAGCAACTGTGGCTTAGGGTGGGAAGCCCAAAGCACAAACCTGTTGACTTTTTGTAATATGAAGAATTTGTGTAACCTATGCTCTGCTGTTAAGTCTAGGACTTTTTTTTTTTTAATTACTAATTTGTTTCACAGGTATTGTTTCCTTCACAGAATTCATTCTGATGGGAAGAATGTGTTAAATAAAAATAAGAAGTGCCAAAATGCCACACAGCTGTACCCATTCTGCTAGAGCACACTCAGATCATGTCTGCTGTATATATTGTACCACTGAGTACTGAATGTCTGAGATCTCAAAAACTGACATTGATGGAAAGATTCCTCTTTGTCGGCAAGTTTTGCACCTGCTCAAGATAGGTTTTTCTTCTAATACCATGTCATTATATCCAATATTGGAAATGTAGTAAGAATATAAAGAGACCAGAAATGTCAGAGATCAAAATTGCATAGATGAATCCATAGGTAGGTGTCCAAGGGAAAGGCTTCTTTTCAGAGGTACAGCACAGGGATGCTTAAAGTTGTCATCCCTCATATCTGTGAATTTGTGAATATTCAGCACCTCAAAAGAATAGACACCAAGCTTAGATCTCAGTTAAGCCCCTGAGGTTGGCAATGTGAGCCAAAGGCAATATATGTGATACAAAGTGTGGTGGGTTCCTTTTGGTTTAAGGAAATTTATAGGTTTGAAGAAGGTTTGAACTCAATTTGTCTTCTCACATCTCAAAAAGTTCTCCACCTCCTGTGAGCTTTGAATCATCATACTTAAAGTCAAAAACATTTTAGAGCATTAAATCCAGCCTCTGATGTATGAACCATGATATAAATAACTTGGGGGCCTGTGTACCCAGAGAGCACTCTTCTAGACTGTGTTCATTCCCTTTAGGATTACACAATCCATCATTCTTAAGAAAGATGATGGATGAATGATGACTAAAATAAAAGTCACTTGTAAACTTGCCAAATTTCAACCATCTTGGCTGAAATTGTCCCTGAAAGGTATTTTTCTTGGGGGAACTATTTTCTTGGTGGAAAGCTTTTTGTCAGAATAAGTAATTATTTCCAAGTGCAAGTCTATTAAAAAAAAAAAAAGGTCTGGAAAACTTTTCTTTTGCTGTGGAACTCAGTCTGAGGACAGCATTTATGTTTGTAGCATTTCTGAATTTATGGGGAATATCTTATTTGTCTTTGTCCAAATTTTAGGAAAAAAAATAAGCCTGCATTTCCCTATAGTGCACAGGTAATTCTCCAGAGTGTTTATCAACTTTGGGAATAATCCATCTTGTGGCTGAATAGGATTTTCCCTGCCATCCCTGATCTGTTGACCCTCTCCATGCCTTGACTACCCAAGACAGACCAGAATGGGGAAGCAACTTTGCTTCCCATGTATTGTCAATACCTCCCCAGAGCTCTCACACAGAAGTGTGAGGGAAGCAAAGCCTTGATGACAACCTGAGCAACAAAAATAGGTTCTAGATGGATGAACTAAGTGAAAAAAATGCTAGCTTTTCCCTTGAGGACTGCAATAAAATTAAATCAGTAATGTTTGTTATGCTGTAGCTGTAATGATAAACCCCATAGAAAACTCTGCGAAGGAATCATTAGTTTTGTTGTCGGAGAAGAGCACAGTGTGCAGTAAATAAGGAAGGCTGCCACACCTTGAACCACAAGGAAAAAACAAAATACAGTTTCATCATTCAGTGAGCACCATCCATCATGTGTTACGAATGAGGCATAGGAAAAAATATTGTGTGATCATCTAATTAAAGGCAATATCATAATTCATACTCACAAGGGGCCAAATTAAGGTTGAACAGACGGCCTAAATGCTGACATTACCTCACTCTTCAATGCCCAACTTTTCAGTCTTAATAGTCTCTTTTTTTAGTAATAGAACACAAAAAAGGGGGGGGATTATTTTTAAGGCTGGTTAGAAAGTCTAGCCACTGAGTTGTCATGCATTTCAGTGTGACTACATCCCCTATTTGGCTTTAGAAAACTCATGCTTACTTTCTGCCTGCTTGTAGGTGCCCCAAAACACGTATTCGTAGATTCTATACCACTCTGTTACAAAAGCATTGCCACAATTTGCAAACTTGTGCCACAATTTCAACATTAAATTATTTTAGTCTGTGATTTGGCTTGTGTGGGATAAAACTGTAACTTGCTGTCTTTCTGTAGGAACCATTGCCTTATTTTAAAGGAAAATGACAAATATTTTCCCTAATTTTCCCTAGTCTTCACTTCTCTGCCCATGGGAGCAATATTAGCAAAATTACCACCAGTGCACGTCAAAGCCACTTGGACACTGAGCAGACTGACAAATGGCTCACCACTCTGCAGGCTCCCAGGTGGCAGTCTGTAGTGCAGTGTATAAGGCAGGCACTTCTCAGTTCATTTTTCCTGTTGAATTTGCTTTTCAAAGACTGCTTCAAATCCTAACAACAATTTATTCTTTGCCTTTTATTTTCTGTAAGGATTGGTCAGTCTGCTCTGATTCACACTTCAGTAGCCTTTGAAGACTCAGATACCATTAGACTGAATGCTGAAAAGATTTATAATCTAAAACTTGAGCTGATGTATAGTCCTGAAGAGACCATCAACCTGAGGCTAGCATCAGCAAGGCAGGTTTGGAGTTCCTGCCCTGGGAGTAAAGGAGCAAGCAATAAGAGAGATGTAGGTTCACCTCTGAATGCAGTCTTGGAGAAAGGCTACTAATCCTATATTTATGCTCTTTCTGTCATATGAGCAGGGTCAAACATTGGTGACAGGTGTTTTCTGTCTGCAGCAGCACAAGAAAGCTCCTAATCAAAGCCTGGTGCATCCCAGTAGAGGAGGTTATCTCCACTAGGATACCCCAGCTGCTCTGTTCCTGTGGTTCGGAGCTTCACCTGCTGCTGTAGCCAGCTGGTTAAACTGGGGCCACAGGTGTTGCTGGGAAGGACAGAAATGTGGGAGTTTGACTACTGTCAAAGTCACAGGGAAGAAAAGAACAACTGGAGGTTTGACTGGTCAGCTTTCTACAGTGGTGATGGTCTCTCTCTCTCCTCTTTTTAAAGCAAGAGCAAAGGGAGAATGAAACTAAACTGGAAAGTAAAAGGATCTGTTCAGAAAAATTCTTGGGCCCATCGTGAGCTCAAAGCACACACACAGGTGCTTTTGATTGCAGGGGCTTTGCGGAATGAGGGGACAAGTGGACTGGCATGTGGGGCACTTTGTGCAGTGCTTCTAATGATGTAATGACAGGAGTTTGGGCTTAGAGTGAAAATAGGCATTTTGAGCATAGCGACTTCCTCTTGCTGGTATTATTTAAGTAACTAGGAAGAACGGCTCTGCCCAATTTGCAGACCACAAACATGAAATATATTTAGCGTATATTCTCCAAAATGAGCAATTTTATTTTTATCAAAAATGCACTCTGTTTTGTTCAAGTAACAGATGGAAATCAATGGGTTTTAATGTAACCCAGAAGAGCAAGTTGTAGTCTTATTCCCTTAAGTGCCCCTTTGTTGTTCAGACCACAGCTGTAAAGGGATTTGAACCTCATCACAATAAATGCCAGTACAGAAATTTGAAAGGTAGGCCACAGACTTTGTGGCCCACCAGAGAAGGTATCAGCTGTTCCTTAGAGGGGTGTAAAATGAGACAGAAATGAAATAGCATCTTTTTCATGTTATTAATGCCGTAAATAGCCCAGTGGTGTTCAAGTTCAGCATTTTATATATAGCTTGTGTATTAAAAAGTAAACATCTACCATTAGGCTGGAGAATGTGCACTCTAAATGCAGAGATTGCTGTAGTGCAGTCAGTTCTAGGACAGAGTATCTCTTTGCTTCCTAATATGCAGCTAGTCCCCTCTGTATGTGTATTGTGTGGATAGAAGTTAAACACACACATGGACACACACATATATATACACGTATGTGTACACACAGGATCTTCTGCAGGAACAGATGATGACAGTGGGATGTTAAATGGCAGTTGCTTAGCATGGAAAGAAGTCAGGCACTGTGAAAGGCATCATTCTTGACATGGGCAGTAAGGCCACCATAACTCCAAACTGACAGCCCCTTGTGCTCCTACTTTTCTCCTGGGAATAAGGCTGGTCAGCTGCTGGCCATCCTGCCCTTAGCAATAGGGACAGTGTGGCTGCAGGACTCTGCATTTCTGCATGTTTAATTTTGCAGGCAGAACAGTTCTTGGCTAGCTGTCTACATATAATTGTCTTAACTTATTTACTATGTAAAATAAAATAAGTTGTTCTTCTATAATAATGGTTCTCAGTTTGGCTCCAAAGTTTATACCTGACAGATGTAATGGGATAAGAGGGAGGTCATCCCTCTTCTGTGACTGTTATTAAGCTGCAAAACTGTTCTCTCAAGAGGTGGCTTAACAGGAGTGCTATTAGTCATGGAGTAGGAAGAGGCAATTAGTCACACAATACTTAGCAAGGCAGCAAAAATTACAATAATGGAGGACCTCAACTACCTGTGCATATGCTGGCCAAGAGTTACCATGGAATAAGGTATAAAAAAGGGAATTTCTTGAATCTTTATTTCTTGAAATGGGCAGGTATGGCGTACACCAAGGCAGGGAGTGCTTTCAAACATGGGTGAAGCTCAGGAGGTGGCTCACTGGAGATGTAATCCCAGCTGAACCATCAAGCAATACTGACCACAACTAATAATTACATTCACCCTGCCTGGAGTATGATGAGGTCCTGGTTCCCTTGGTACCAGGTAAGGTACCAAAGCCTTGTACAGTAACCTTAAATGCTGGAGAAGAGTGCTGGAGAGGACAGGAATGTGGGTGGGGGAAAGACAGAAGGAGCTGTTACCATCTAAAGGTTACCTGCCTCCAGCAAACCGCTGCACAAAGGAGCCCCCTTGGCACAGACAATGGGAGCTTTTGCCATCCCACGGGAATGTTTTGCAGTGAATGCTTAGGCAGCCCTGGGGAGTTGTGTAAGAAGGCAGCCAAGAGGAAAACCAACCTGATTAGAAAAATTACCTCGGTCAGGTGTAGCCCACAGCTAGGTGCATACAGTCCAGAGAGAGCACTCAGTCAAAGTGGGGTTTGGTCTCTTTCTGCCAAGGCCTTAGTTACACAGAATTTTGAGCCCATTCCTTGGAGAATGAAGTTACTGAGGCCAACCCTTATGCAGAAATGGTGCTATAGGCATCCTGCCAAGGACAGCAGAGCGTGTAAAATCCCAGGCCTGAGGAGAAAGTATGCAGGCACGTGACAGTATATTGTGGTACTTTAATGTCAGAACCCCTGGTGGGATAGCCATAGTTAAGAGACACACATAAATACAGTGGTATAATTATATTCCAACTCCTTCTAGCATTACAGAGTTTTTGAAAGGAGCCACAATACTGACTAGGCAGTAAGCTTAGAAAGAGGTCCACTGGGTGGACATATCATACAATTAAATCAAGAGCACTTGTAAAGTCAAGTACCTGGCTGTCTCTGCTGTCAGGGTTACAGACATGGTATCACTGCACAGTGTTGCAGCATCCTGTTTGTAGTGGCCCACAACTTAGTCCTGTGTGATGTGCAGTGCCTTTCCTACAGTGGGAAGTCCACACAGCCCAAGCCGTCCCAGGGGTTAGTCAGACCCTGGCTGCAAACAAGTATTCTGCTCTGCTTGTGAACTCAGCTCCCACACAGGGTGGCATATGTACTGCAGGAATGGTTGATGTGTGTGTCTGGAGATTTCAGGCTAACTCAAAGCAAAAATTAAATAAATAAAAAACCCCAAAAGAAAAAATATATAAGGCTTTGTTTAATAGAGTATTAATTATGCAGGTACTGAAAGATTTCTAGTTCCTTTCAGCACTCAGAATTTAGATTCTGCTGGATATACTTAATTTTTTAAAGCCCTCTACATTTTGCAGTTTACACATTTGCATAGCGTAGGACTACTGTCAGGAACATATATCTACAGATCTGGGGCAGGAGCTGTTCTCATCATTTCAGTGGGATGGAAAAGAGAAAACAGTTCAAAGGAGGAGGATGGGGGAAGGGAAGAATTTCCATATATTTTTTAAGGAATCGTAAAGACACACAGGCAAGTGTGTCAATCATGAGACAGTTCTCTCTTTAATAATGTCGGGAACACAAAAGTTCACAGAGCACATGTGTGAGAGGGTGCTGTGCTGCCTTGACTACATGATCTGCATGATACATGTCAGAAGATGGGAATGTTGCTATGGCAATTCTTCCCTCTCCTGAATACTAAGTTGTCAAAGAAGCCAGTTCACAGTCAGGCAGGCTCACTTATGAACTTGCCTACTTGAAGATGCTAAATACTATTTATATCTTCTCTTGCAAGGAGACAACATCATTTTCTGCCCTGACCTCTTAAGGCCCTGTGCCCCAGCCCTCCAGTATTCCTGATGCTTATGTGATTTGGAAGCTGCTGAGGGCAGAGATTTAACTGAATTTTGTGCTGGAGAGTGTTGGGGTTTTCCCTCAGCTTATACAATGTCCTTCAATTTTCATCTTGCTAACAAGGCAACAGACGGGTGGGTCTTTCTGCATTTCCAAAAGTCATCTTGCTGTTTTTATAAAGTTCTGGATCAAGTAATTCATTTATCTTTACTTTCAGTCTGCAGAGGAGTAGCCTGTTCTCGCTCATGTTTCCCCCTGGCAGACAGCAAGAGCAGGACTGGCAGCCTGTTGGTCACCCCTACCAATTTTTTCCCTGGGTAACCCTTAAGGCCCATCCTGTCCTTGCTTCTGCTATTGAGCCATTCCCACTGTGCTGTGTGGGTACTGTGCTGGGAAAGGGATGCCTTCACTGCCAGCTCTCCTAATTGCACCTGTGATTTCCCTTAGAAATAATGCTCTGCTTTGCTTCCTTCCCTAAAAACCTGCATAGCACTGCTTTGTGGAAGCAAAGCAGCTTTGTTGTAGAGGTGGCAAACTTCAGTAGATGCAAGGATTCCTGTATTACAGTGTCTCCCAATGTCCACATTGTATCATATTTTCTAGTAGCAGTCTCTGTTTTCAGCTATTTTCCTTTTACCTAATTTTCATTTTGTATCTTGGAATATTCCCTGCTAGGGAAATCCTACATGTCTGATTCAGGATAAATTTTCTTAGATGGCTCAGGCACTCCAGAACCGAAGATAAGCAAAAACAGACTGTATTGTCCATATTAAAAAAAAAAAAAAAAAAGTTCCTTCAAATTAGTTGATCGTACTGGTTTTATCTTGGGCTTTTTTCCTCTTCTTCTTTTCAGTCGGAATGGGTACTGCTATAGGAAACTCTGGAGGTAGGCAGGATGTAAAAGTTTGATCTGATGTGCTGTGAATGAATCAGGACAACATAGGAAAGAAAAACTGTTGCTTGGCTTACCTGTGTGATGCCGATTATTTTACTTAATTTTACCACCTCACAGTTGGCCAGTAACTTTTTTTATAGTTTGAAGTGTTTATTTAGCACCTCCCATGGGCTCTAAAAGCACTAAAACAAATGAGTTCTGCAAGAGCAAATGATCAAGGCAAAAGGTATATGACAACCTAGACACCAAAGTACTCCAATACCCACCTCAAACAAAGAATGTACCCAGCATCTGGATTTAATTGATCCTTCAGTGATCAACTAAAGAATATCAAAGCCAACAGAAAATACAACGTCACAGAGAGAAACATGACCAAAAGAACAATAAAAGATAATTTTTATGTCAAATTCCAATAAGACCAATGAAACTCTCTCAGACAAGTCACAGGTTCGTGTACAAGAAGAGACATTTCCAAGACATCTTTGGAAACTGCAGGAGCAGATGCTTTCCAGAAATGTGTCTTCCTGATGTAGCATTCATTTGCACCTGTAAGAACAAGAAATAAGTGGAAGAATTTCAAAATCAAGCGTTGACTCTGTAACACATATTCAGACATAATTTAGATCCCCCAAAAATGTCATTGACTTAATGATTTATTTTATGTCTGGTTTCTGCTGTGCTCATCAAGAGAGCATTACTTAGTCCAGCTGAGTATTTTGATACCCATGTGACTCAGAGGCAGGGATTCAAACCACATTGGCCAGTACAGAGATGTCAAAAGTTTCCACAGTGCAAGGGACACAGAAGTGAAAAGCATTTGCTGGTTTAGAGGGATTAACACAGAAGGTCGATTAGCAGCTCTCAGCCACCCAGACCTAGGATTCTTAAACTATGCTCCTTCTTCTTTCTTTTCCATCTGAGCTCATTTTGTTTCCAGAGATTTAAAAGACGAACTTGAGAAGCCACCCCTGCTGCAGGTACTTTCCGTGTTTCTGAGTGAGCAGGCCAAAAAAAACAGCAGACCAAGATAATTTTCCTACAGTGTTCCACGCCAGCTAGAGAAAGATGATGAAGTGCAGAAGATTCACTGACAGCACAGCTCTCCCTGTAGAAGAGGACCAGCATACGCTGCTTTCTTATGGGCAGGATTGCCCTGCCCCCAGGTCACAGTGCTGTGCTGCTGCAGCTTGCCCAGAGCAGCTGTGGATGTCATGTCTGAAAGACTGAAAAGCTGAGAATTCCCTGCTCAAAGAGCAGCTTTTACCTCATGCTGCCAGAAGCTGTCCACGAAGCCTCATCTGGGATGTGACCATGAGAGCTTCCTCAAACAGCCGTGCTGTTTGCAGGCTGCCTGCCTCTAGTGACCACAGCGTGATCCCTTTGCTTTCCCCACTGAAGCCGAGAATCACTTGCCCATCCCTGGAACAGCTCCTCTGCATTCACAGCCATGAAAAACCGCAAGAGCTGGAGTAAACTGAGGTTTATTCAGAAAGAGGGTCTGAATCCAATTAGAGCAAAATAAACCGTCAACTTGACACATTTCCTTCTCACCTCGGCAGAAGCTAATCTAGCTGATCCCTTTGTGTTGTAACAGGAAAATCCCCGGTACCTTAGGGCTCCGCAGCCAGCGCTGGAGGACACGGCACAGGCAGCAAACACCAGCTGTCCGGGCCTCCAGCCCGCCCAGCTCTGCCTTCGGTGCTGCGAGCCAGCAGCTGCCTCTGCTGCCTCCTCAAACTTTCTGCTACGAGCCTACAGGCAAGCACTCACTTGGGGCCACATCTCGTTTTCTTATTCCCAAATAAGCATTCTGCTTTGCTGATGTGATGCAAGTTGCCTAAATAAGATATTCTGGGAAAGAGATCTTCCTGTGTGCTCTTGAGAGGAGGCAGTCGTTCCTTTCGGGAGGTATGGCGTTCCCACAGCCTGCACTGACATCCTGTGGCACGACTTCCCCCCCCGAAAGGAGCGTGAGGGGACAGCTTTGACCCTCCATGTCCCCTCTCTGCTCACCGCAAGTCACTCTTGCCTCATCCAAACCCTTTGGGAGGGGAAGGGGCACCTGCCCCCTTGCTGGGTCCAGCACCAGCTCCTGCCCACTGCGCCTGGCAGCCGCAGGGCCGGATCTCACCGCAGCTGCCCCTCATCCAGCCACCACCAGCCTGGCAGTGAGGGACCGTCCCCCGCCCCTTTCTGGCGTCTTCTGAATCGCTGCCCACAGCAGCAGGGCTGTGCGAGGATGAGCTGTAGCGACCCATCACTGGGTGGGGTGTTGCTGGAAGGGTGGGGGCTTTTTTAAGGGAAAAAATGATGAAAATCCCGCACCCCCCGCCCCCAAGCTCTGCCCACAGGGCACTGAGCCCTGTCATGGGGTGCCCAGGGTCTGCAGCAAGCTGCATCCCTCGGCCCAGGCTATGACGCTGTGCAAAATAGCACCCAGCCCCTCAGAAGTTGAGTTTAATTTTACTTCCCCTTGGGGAACAGAGTTAATCTGTAACTTTTTAGGCATCACTCGATCAGCTGAATTACAGCTATTAGCTTTGGACTCCAGGCATTTTTATGAGATATTAGTTCCAGGGCTTGTGGTTTGGCATAGAAAGCATATTATTCACACACAAAACAACTGCATTAAAATAACATTAGGAATCTGGCTTAAACTGACAAAACCTAGGAAACTCAGAATTAAGTCTGAAAGTATGTCCTTAAGTCACCCACTGTGTGCCCGGTGTGGCCGCTCAGGCAGTGTGTTGGCCCCACTGCCTCCAGCTGAGCCGTGCTCCCCTCACTGTTCCAGGGAGGAAACAGGCTGCACCTCCACTGAGGCCCCACCACCCTTGGGGAGCAACAACCCCTCTCTGTGCCTTGGAATCCTTGTCCAGTCAGACAAGTTTTAGGACTTACATGTAATGCAAGTTTTTTCCTGCACATCTCTACCTAGAGCCAGGTTTCCTCCCCTGTCACCAGCATCACTGTGGTCAGCACAAAAGATGCACTCAGCTGTGGAGGCTGGATGGAGGCAACACCAGCCCCGAGAGAAGCAGATGGGCCTTTCTGCAACCTGCCGGGGGAAAATCCTTGGCTCAGAAAATGCCGTCTAATGTTCACTTTGTGGATCACCTTACTGTGAGGGAGCTGAGGCCAAGAAGCAGTGTGAGGACACAGGTTGCTGTCACTGGAGCTGGGGAGGGATGGGGGGAAACTTGTGCAGGAGTTGTCCCAAAGGGCTCCCCTTTCACAAGGCTTTCAGTCATGGGAAGCCACACTACACATCCAGAAATTTGTGTCATAGCATGCAGTAGCTGAAAAACAAAGGAGGGTCCCTAAAACGGTCATGCAGTGGGTCAAAAAGCAGCAGCTCTGTGTGCATTCCTGGTCTGAATATCAGCTGTGCTCCAGTTTTTCTCCCAAAGCTCTGCCCTTGATCACGGGACACAAATATCAAAATGCTCATCTGGGCCCTGGCTTTCCAGAAGGTGCATCTGAGCTTTGGAAAAGGTGATCTCAACTGCAGCATGTTCACTGCAAAAGCAAACAAACAAAAGCAGCAGCCTCAGCAGAATCACAGCTCACATCCTCCAAGAAACAAATTACCACAGGCCTCTAGGAAGGACTGATCTGCTCACTCCTGGAGCGTAGCTCATTTTAAGACATTCTTCTTCCATGGCCAAATATTTGCCTTCACATGGCAGCAAAATCAGCTCCTCTAAAGCCATGTTTGAAATAAGCTTCACTTCTGCCCTACCCATTCCTTTTATTTCGGAGCTCTGCTATTTTGTAGGAAACAATCCAAGATGCTCATGCATGAAGCATCTCTCAATAATAAACCACATTAAAGAGAAAAAAACCCCAGAAGGCAGCAGCTAAAGAAAAAAAAATTGCGTTCAAGTTGCAAGGTTGTCACATTGCTCTGTAAAAAGGGGTGCACCTTAACCATATTGGGTGTGATTTTTTTCCTCTCAGTGAGGTGAGAAACACATTTGCTAGTCCCATCTTGGAAGCAAAACAAATAGAGTAATTATTTCCTTTCCCAGCAAAGTCAAATGAAGCTGAACTTATAAAAGCTGTGCTTTTTACTTGTGTGCCTTAAACCAACACATTCCCTCGCTGGCTGGCATTTGCAACAGACCACAAACACATTACTACATGTGGCACCAAATTTGTGTTTCAGGTCAGAATTGAGATGTTCTGGTGATAAATGAGGGATGCTTGTTCTGTGGACATCTTGTCCCAGAAACACTGTAGCTAAATTTACCATAGAGCACTACCAGTTTAATTCTTCCTTAGGAGGTATTTTAATGAAAAAATGTTTTGATTGTTCTGGAACCATTCTCTAAACATAATTTGGGACCTCAGTATCAGGCCTCCTTGGATTTCTTTTAAAGTTGCTGAGTATCTCCGTGTCTCTCAGAGTACAGGCAGTGCCATGGATATTCACCACTTCTGAAAGATTAGTCTGAAATGAGCAGGTGTTGCATGACATAGGGGTTGTGTCACAACGTGCAAATGATGACCATGTAGGAATCAACCCTAATCCACTGCTGCAATTCCTGGAGATAAAAGTTGAGCCCAGAAATAGCAAAGAGCAAAATCTCCTGCATATTGGGCCACAGAGCCCAAGTGACCTGTAACAGAGCAAACGCGGGTGACTTTCACATCCCGTGGTCTCAGGGCGCTGTACGTGCAGTGTGTCTGCAGGACACGGCACACCCTCATCCTTTGGATCTCGTGAGACAGACACTCAGAGCTGGGCCAGTGTGCATATATTCAGAGCATTTCCAGAAAATGATGGAATATAGGCCAGGATGGGTTTTCAGCTGTCACAGGGAAGGGTTTCTTATCTTGCCCATGCACATCTGCAATCCCCACAAAAAAATTTTTACCGGAAAATAAAAAGAGGTTGAGACTGCAGGTGTGTGCATTTTATTAAACCCACTGTGTCCCTTGCAAAAAATGGTTGAAATGGCAGGTGATTGTTTCCATATTAAGGAAGACTTAAGAATGACTGACAAGATCCGCTTTTGCAGTTCTCATTTCTGCCAATCAAGTTACTGAGGACAACAGTGAATAGTGCGTATTTAGAAAATGTATTTTTAAGGTTGGGCTTTGACTGAACAATCTCTACTTCATGAGAAGCTGAAGCCTTCCCTTCCCAACAAGCTGTGACTTAAATGCAGCAAATGAAAGAGGGGGAAAAAAAAAGTTGTAATAAAGAAACAAAACTATAAAACAAAAAATGTTGTCTTGCCAAATGGGCACCAGCACCCTACACTCTCTTCTCAGGCTTGGGAGCAAACTGGATTCTCTTATATGAGGACACTGATCAGAAGGAATAGACAAGAAAGAAGAAACAGTGCCCTGAGCTGGAAGACAGGGATGGAACAGAATGAAGCCCCCATGATCTAAGGGGAATTGGTCAGTGACCTGCAACACCACTTAGATACACACAAGTTTATAGAGCTGGATGGGATCCATCCAAGGGTAGCGAGGGAGCTGGCAGAAGTGCTTACCAGTCCACTTTCCATCATTTACCAGCAGTCCTGGCTAACTCAGGAGGTCACAGTAGGCTGGAGGTTACCAAATGTGACACCCATCTACAAGAAGGCAAGGAAGAAGGATCCAGGGAACTACAGGCCTGTAAGTCTGACCTTGGTCCTAGAGAAGGTTATGGAGCAGATCATCATGAGTGCCATCACAGGGTACATACAGGACAACTGGGAAAGCAGACCCAGCCAGGGTGGATTTATGAAAGGCAGGTCCTGCTTGACTGACCTGATTTAAGTTTACGATCAGATGACCCCACTTAGTGGATGAGGGGAAAGCTGTGAATATAGTCTACCTGGAGTTTAGTAAATCCTTAGACCACTTCCTACAGCTTTCTCCTAGAGAAACTGGCTGCTCACGGTTTGGCCTGGTGCACTGTTTGCTGCGTAAAATCCTGGCTGGATGGCAGGGCCCAGGGAGTGGTGGTGAGTGGTGCTACAGCCAGCGGGCAGCCGGTCACAAGTGGTGTTCCCCAGTGATCAGTGTTGGGGCCAGTTGAGTATGTACATTGATGATCTGGATGAGGGGATTGAGACACCAAGTTGGGCAGGAGTGTTCATCTGCTGGAGGGTAGGAAGGCTCTGCAGAGGGATCTGGACAGGCTGGATCGATGGGCCAAGGCCAGTGGTGTGGGGTTCAATAAAGCCAAATGCCAGGTCCTGCACTTGGGTCACAACAAGCCCAGGCAGTGCTACAGGCCTGGGGAAGAGTGGCTAAAGTGGCCAGGCAGAAAAGGACCTGTGGGTGCTGGTCAACAGCAGCTGAACATGAGCCCGCTGTGCCCAGGTGGCCAGGAAGGCCAATGGTATCCTGGCCTGAATCAGCAGTAGTGTGGCCAGCAGGACCAGGGCAGTGATTGGCCCCCCTGTACTCCACACTGGTGAGGCTGCACCTCGAGTGCTGTGTCCAGTTCTGGGCTCCTCACTACAGGAGGGACATTGAGGGGCTGGACCAAGTCCAGGAAAGGGCAACGGAGCTGGTGAAGGGCTTGGAATGCAAGCCCTATGAGGAATGGCTGAGGGAGCTGGGGGTGTTTAGCCTGGACAAAAAGAGGCTCAGAGGTGACCTTATCCCTCTCTATGGCGACCTGAAAGGAGGTTGCAACCAGGTGGAAGTTGGCCTCTTCTCCCAGGTAACAAGACAGGATGAGAGGAAATGGCCTCAAATTTCACCAGGAGAGGTTTAGATTAGATATTAGGAAAAAATTCTTCACTAAAAGTGTTGTTAAAAGGGTTGTTTAGGGTTATTGGAACAGGCTGTCCAGGGAAGTGATTGAGTCCCCATCTCTGGAGGCATTTAAAAGACATGTAGATGTGGTGCCTGGGGACATGGTTTAGTGGTGGACTTGGCAGTGAGCAGCTGAACTTGATAATTTCAGACATCCTTTCTGACAAACAATTCTGTAACTCTAACCCTTTCCACCAATCTGGCTTCCACCCACATCCCAACTTCATCAGTCCCCTCCCTCTTCATCTGCTCTTGCTGCCAGGTGGTCTGGCATTCCCTTATCGCGGCCTCAAAGGACTCTGCAGTGTGGGGGATTAGAAAGACAAACCAAATTCTTCTCCTGAGATAGGGAGGTAGGTCCCCAGGTGCCTGTCCTCATTACAGATTGTGCTTTGGGAGCTGGTTCCAGCTGGCAAAAGTTTCTCATTAAGATGGCAAGGCTGAAAATGTGAACCTGGAGGGAAAATACATAGTTGTGGAATAGAGGTGGCCTTGAGGTTAGGTTAAAGAGGAGGTGATAAGACTTCTATTCTATTTTTATTTTAAGTTAGCATTGTGGTATTCAGTTAGTTATGGAAGTGGCAGCATGTTTTGGGTGTGTTCAGGCTTATTTGGATTTCCCACCCTTACCTCCCCTGCTCTAAAAATGTTGCGATCTTGCAAGTGTTAAATTTTGACTAGTTCCACCATAGGCTTGGGACAGGAAAAAGCTTGTTTTAGGACTGCTAAAGTCTGGATCTTGTACAGTGTGTGGGAGTTCTGCTCCAGCTATTTTTCTGGTACGTATTTGAGGAAAAGCAGGGAGAGTAGGCAGAGCTCAGACTCTGCTTATTTTTGTGCTAGCAAACAGCATAGTTCTGGCAAAGGAAAAAGGATTTAAAGTGTTGATCTGACATGCTGAAGCCACGGGCAGCTCCTGACAGTGTCTTCACACAAATGAGATGGTGAAGATCATGGGCTGCTGCTGCCCTTTTGACTGGAAAGAGTAAATACCAACAGAATAGAAACAAGAGAAAGAAATTAGATGCAGGGCAATTGTGGAAGCTTTAAGAGACTCGGGTCCTTGTGCTGGAGGTCTGCCAGTCCTGCAGACTCTGTCTCTTTTAGCCAGTGCCCTACATGACAGCCCACCTGTGTGGCTTCTAAGGAGATTTTACAAAAAGCACTTTATGTGGCCAGCTCTCAGCTCTGCAGTGCCCTTCCAGCAGTGCAGCCCTTGCTGGCTGGAAGTGTTGGGCAGCCGAACCATGTGTGTGTACAGCCCTATGCATTCCCAGGGGTGGGTGAGGCATGTGCTTGCATGTCCAAGGAAGCTTGACTTGGAGCGCAACTCCACTATGATTATTTCAGTGGCTTTTCTCCCCCTTGATTTTGTGTACAGAAGGAGAGGTGTTCCGAGTAACTCTGCCAAAATTCACCCAACTCTGCTCTACATATGTTTCAAAGAATCAGTGAGTCTAACATCTGCACTTATTTAGTGATAAATGGTGATAAACACTGGCTGAGGTAGCTATCCCCTGTTAAGAAAACATGCCTGTGTCTGTTGACTCCTCTTGTCTCTTATTCTGCTCTCTGCACTGATGACATCTGCCACATCCAGTGTCGTCTGGGTGCCAGCTGACCACATGATCCAGCCATCCGATTGCTGTTCAGTGATGAATGGCTACAGCTGCTGCTGGCTGCATATGGCAGTTCAGTAGCACTGCCTGGTTACATGTGGTGAATCTGCATTGCAGCTACTGCTTGCTAAAGGATGTACCTGAGGAGATTTAAGAATAAAGAGAGGGAGGACTGAAAAGCATGTGAAATAATATTGGGGGAAATCTACAGAAGTCTTTCAGTTCTTAGCTCTGTAGCCTAGTTCAGCTGAGGGCATAGGAAAGCCGGGCAAACACAAACAAACTGCCAAATTTCAAAATCAGCCCACCTCATCCATCCCTATTTCCTTCCATTGCAAGGAGGTTCAAAATCTTCATGAAGAAAGATTATAGTCATTGAGTCACTCCAATAGCAGTGATCTGGCTGCCTGCCCCTGCCAGCCTGCTACACAACTTGTGTGCTAATGTTTGGATTTTAGTGGTGGGAAGCTAATGTCAGGCTGTACTCCCTTCATGCACCATTGGGCTGTGCTTATGGTCGCTCTTGGCAGCACCAAACGATTAAACAGATAAAACCATCAGTCTTGTTATTTCCAAACATTAACCTAAGTGCTAATAAAGCACAACCCGTGTCTTCCTTATGGACTCTGCAGAGCTGAGTCACACTAAAAACAGGATCTGAATGCTGGAAAAAGCCTCACGCTTCTTTCCTGTGCCCAGAGACAATACCTCTCTGTGAGCAGAGCTTGCCTTGGAGCACTTTGCTGTGAGAAAGCTGAGGGAGCTGGGCTGGGCTGCATCTGCCAACAAAAGCAAGGAGGCTGTGACCCACATCCCTCAATGTGAGGGCAGGAGTCTGCTTGGATGGATGGATGGATGGATGGATGGATGGCCATGTCCCTGACCCTTCTGCTCCCTTCTAATATTCAACAAGGATCTCCTCTTAGCACCCAGGCTGGGTGGGAAATGTTCGTCAGGCCCCAAGGCAGAGGAAATGAAGTGATTCTCCCTCTCAATGGACTTTGCTCTCAGTGGCTGAAGATATTATTCCCAAAACATCCCCAGCAAAACTGGAGGGCTTTGTAAATTCATTATGTCACTGAGGAATCTGTTTAATCTGCTGCCTTTCCCTGAGGGCACTTTAGACTTAATGAGAGGCATGATGAAAGGGATCAAAACTGGTTTACAAGAGTTTAGTCTCAAACCCCTCGGATGATGTGTTACTGACTGTGCTGTAATTTAGAGGAACAAATGAAGACACTGAATAGCTCTCACCCTGCCTGAGAGGGATGGTGGCAGAAGCAACACATGAAAACCTCGAGCCTCTGTATTGCATCATTCCTTTCCTAGGTGTCATCACAATGAATAGCCAAAATCTCCATGTTGCCAGGAGCCTGATCCATGCTCCTGGTACTACTTGGCAAGCATGCTTATTCCTCAGTTTACTGTGCCAATGACATGGTAAGGCATATCCTAATCTAGCTTATTTATATATGAAGATACTAACTCAAAATGCAGTCAAATGAGAAACATTGCATGTATGTGAGAAGGAGCTTTGTAAACTGGACAAACAGTGGGCCACAGAGATGGAATATGGAATAGTTTCAACTTCAGGTTCAAAACCCATTTTGCATATAATCTTAACATAAGGCACTTACTTGTTTTCTCTGCCTGCTTGCTTTCCCCTATTGCCCATGCTGTGTCTAGTCCTTTCAATTAACTTGTACCCTGCCTTCTTATTGTGATGGGATGGGACGATGGACCAGCATCTTTCCCACTATGAAGTTGCGAGAACAAGGTCCTCAGGAAATTTTGTTCTGAAGGACTCTCTGTGGACCTGTGTATGATGTTGTGCCCTTAGAAACATGCAAAGTATTTTATTCCTATAAAATAATTCCCATGCCAGTACCTCATTAGCCTTTACTTTCCAGCTTTTTTTATTTTTTCTTCCGAGTAAATAAAGACTAAATTATTTGGAACAGGATTTTCCTGCAGTGTAATTGTGCTAGCAACAGCTGAGCATTTTTCATAGAGGATGGGAGTAACACTCTCTGCCCGGAGGGAAGGGTGATTTCGTAGAATCATAGAATAGTTTGGGTTGCAAGGGACCTTTGAAGATCATCTAGTTCCAACCTCCTGCCATGGGCAGGGACATGTTTCACTAGACCAGGCTGCTTGGAGTCCCATCCAGCCTGGGATGGGGCATCCACAGTTTCTCTGGACAACATGTTCCAGTACTTCACCACCCTCATGGTAAAGAATTTCTTCCTAATACCTGATCTGAACCTACCCTAAGCCATTCTCCATTGTCCTATCACTACATGCCCTTTAAAAAAAGTCCCTCTCCAACTGTCTTGTAGCTCCCTTTAGATACTGGAAAGCTGCTGTAAGATCTCCCCAGAGCATTCTCTTTCTTCTCTAGGCTGAACAATCTCAGCTTTCTCACCCTGTTTTCATAGGAGAGATGCCCAACTCTCTGATGACCCTCCTCTTTGTGACCCTCCTCTGGACTTCCTCCAACAGGTCCCATGTCCTTCTTATGCTGGGGGGCCCAGGTGGGGTCTCAGAAGAGGAGAGCAGAGGGGCAGAATCCCCTCCCTGACCCTGCTGGCCACACTGCTTTTGAGGCAGCCCAGATCATGGTTGGCTCTTTGGGCTGCAAGTGCACATTGCTGGGTCTTGCTGAGCTTCTCCTCCACCAAAATCCCCAAGTCCTTCTCCTCAGGGAATGGCCTCTCTCAATCCATTCTCTGCCCAGTCCCTATCTGTTGGGATTGCCCTGACCCAGGTGCCAGACCTTGCACTTGGCCTTGTTGAAGTTCATGAGGTTCACACAGTCCCACCCCTCAAGTCTGTGCAGGTCCCTGTGGATGCCACCCCTTCCCTCCGTGTGCCGACTGCATTGCGCGGCTTTGTGGCATCAGCAAACTCGCCGGGGTGCGCTTGATCCCACTGTCCATGTCACCAACAAAGATGTTACACAGATGTTTGCTCGGTACTATCAAGCAGTGGCTGCCAGAGCCAGTGCTTGCTGCAGAGATGGGCTCCTCATGATACCACCCTGGGAGCTGGGAGGGACCAGCACCCTTTGGCCCTCAAGCACTTATTGAAAAGAGAGACAAAAGTGAAAATCTTTGAACTGTCTGACTGGTTTTTTACCCACTCTGGGTTCCAGTGATCTTAACGTTGAGGTGTCCTAGATTATAAACATACTGTCCAAAATCACACCCCAGAGACTCACCTTTATTGAAAGAAGTGCAATTTTGTGAAGATGAATCTATTAACTTACCCGCCAAGGCACGATAAATAGAATTGCAATGAGAAAAGGCCAAAACTGATGGGTTTTATTAATTTATATATCGTTTATAATACAATTCTATGTAATTGTGCATGTTTTGGATGTAGGTATTTAGATGTTGATATTGCTACAGTGTACAGTTTGTTTTTATTAACTTTATAAGGTATATAGCTTGGAATAACAATACCATTTTCTCACAAAGATGAGATGTAAAGATATTAAAATATTAATATTAAAGTAGATGTACAGTCATGATATTTATTTTACTTTCAGCTGTTATAATTGATAGTCTATATAATGTACACATATGAGGTTTTTTAAAATAAATATGGGTTTGTGAGAGTGCTACTTACCATCAGTCTGTAATGCATTATTTAGAGATTGTCTATGGGCTGTTGGTATCTTTCCCACTTTTTTTTTTTTTAATTAGTTTAAAAGGATCAAAGAGGAAAACAAAATTTAGCATGGAATTGATTTTTGCATCAGCTGGTTTTACATTAAATAACAATACAGTATTAAAAAATTGCACTGTCATCTCCCCCTGTGAAGTTGCATTATGTTCTGTAGCCTTGCCTCACTTATTAATCCTTCAGTAGCACACACTTAATTGTTCAGCAAATGACACAACATGTGAAGAAATAATACCAACAATGTGATTTATATCTCTCCAGGCAAAACCACTGAGGACTGGATCATCTGCCTTCGCTTATTATACTGTGACACAGGAACAGCCTGATCTGAAAACAGTGGCCAGGTAGGACACACTGAAAATATGTACCCTGGAAACAAAAGGGATGTCTGCTCTATGAGTCAAGCACAAGTCTGAATTGCTCTTTAAACTAAACACGCGTGGGTGGCTAGAACCTCTGAGGCTCTGAGCTGGTGTGTGCAGAGCAGAACAAGCACAGTGGGACCGCCAAAGCCCAGCCTGGTTGCTGGACACTCACTGGAGAGAGCTGGGGGACGCAACCAAAGAAATATGTCTGACTCCCGTGGGATATAGATACATTGACCCAGCAGGTCTTCTAGCGGGAGAGAAAAGGGGAGAGTGGGTAGACAGAAGGTATTTTTATAGCCGGTGGTGTTTCCCACTATGAGTCCACCTGGATTAGTGAAGCCACTTTGCCAACACAAGCATCAGTTCACCAATTTCTAGACAGTGGCTAGAAGTGGTGGAGAGCAGAGCCTACTGGAAATAGTTTTGAACAGCTAGCACTGCCACAGCAGAAAGATTGCCTCCAGTCCAACCCTAAGCTTTGGCATGCCAGATTTCAAGTCTTCCAAATACAGCATGTTGTAAAGATCAAGTAAAAAAACGGGTGTGTGTAGATTGTGTGGCTCATCGTGTTTACATCACCTTGTGTCTTGCTCTGTACTTTGGAGGACAAGGGATGCAGATCTTCTGGCGCAATCAGCTATGAAGAGAACAACCAGTTCAGCCCATTTGTCCTCCTTAAGCCTCCAGAAATACCTGAAGAGCAGAAACCCAGTCTCCACCATGTTCTGTGGGTGCAGGGTTCATTTTTTTCCAATTAGCATTAATTTTTCCTCCAACTCCACTGCTCCTATTTCTCTTGCCTTTTCTCAGCATAATTAATTTAAAAACAAATACGTTTTTAGCAAAAGGAAGTTAGAAAATCAATGTATTGAAAATAGGACTGTTTTCTTTCCTTGTGAGTAAAACAGGCTCCCATGTGTGTCCTACACATTTCACAGGATCAAGGCTTCAGTGATGTTGCATATTAGCATTTTTGCATTGTGGCACTCTGACTTGCCCTATCTTTTGCATTTATTTGAATTTTTCTCTTCTGTCATTTTTTTCCTATTCCCTTCTGTTTCTGTTCTTTTTGTTTTGTCAGACAGAAGATAAACACACTCTACAGGCCAAAAAGAAGTATCACTTGGATATTTCATGGATTGCATGAAATGCTATCCCTGGAGAGCAGTAATTGAAAAGAGTTAAGGCAATGGCAGCTCAGTTCAGCCATGTTTCTAAGTGGCAGAGTCCTCACACCCAGGTGTCTGTAAGGGGGGTCTCAAGTTCATTCCTGTTCAAACTCCGTGTGCCACCTGCACAGCTTAGGGCACCTGCACTGCATGGCTGCAGGCTGCGCTCTGGAGATCGCTGAAGGGAGAAGTCCAGGCACACTCGCCAGCTTAGTGTGTGTCAGCCATCGTCTGGATCAGCCAGGCATGGTCAGAACATATCTCAGCCCACCAGTGTGGGCAGCAAGGCCTGCTCCTCATCCGTAGAGTGTGGCTGGCCCAAGGTACCCAGAAGATGCACAGTGGAGTTGGAAGATGGTGGTATGGAAGGAAGGTTGGAGGGGTGGGTCACAGAACTTGCTGTGCTTTTCACCTCATGGTGCTTTTGGACTTAACAGTGCTTAAAAACCTTTCCAGGCTCCTTGCTTGAGTTTGGGAGAGTTTCTGAACCCCACTGAAAATCCTTTATACTGCTGATTTTTTCGTTTAATCTGCTGAGGTCCTAAATGTTTCTGTTCTAAATTTTCAAGTGTGTGATTATGAAGAAGCAATAGAGTGACAGTTTCTTGCTTATTGGGACTCAGATCATAATTCCGATTCTATAGGAATTAAAAGTGGAGAATCCTTTGCTTAGAAAATAATGGAAAAACAGAAAATGAGACCCATGAGGAAAGGTCTATAAACTGCTGGCAGTACAGTTCAGGAAGGAAAGCAAGCACAGGGTGTTATATGATTCCTGTGATGGTCATCTGTTGTACAAGCTACGAACACTGCAGACCTTAAAGACATCTCTCTTGAGTTCTAAAATCCTTTAAGTAGTCTCAGTCATTTGTACAGCTGAACAGACTCAAGGTCTCTGAAGTAAATTGAAAATACCTGTAATTCTGCAGAAAATTAGCCAAGAGTTATGTAGTCCCAAAGCAGAGGAAGAAATAAAAAGGAGTCATAAAACCTCTGGTCTCTGGGAAAGCTCTGGGTGAAGATGACTTTCTAATAGAATTTTCTAAACTCTCTCAGTCTCACTTGGCTTCTGACATATGGAAAAATTTTCGAAAGGCCAAAGCAAAAGGGTTCCATTTCAGCACTGATTGCAGTGTTGGGTTTTCTTAACTCTCTCTCCTAGGAAATAACTCACCAATGCACCATTTGCAATAATTAAATTACAGGCCAATTCTTCTGACTAATGTGACTCAGAAGACACAGGTTAAAACAGCATCTAGAAAATGTCTGAGCAGCATACCTTACGGACAAGAGCTCAGCATATAACTTGAGGTTGACATTAATCAGAAAGCTGCTAGAGAGTCTTATAGGCATGTTATTATAATTTGCTATTTTTAAAATTCTCTGAAGTAATCAGAAAATCAACCAGCTCAACATCCCTAAAGAGAGCTACTTCCCACCCACCAGCAGTGGCTGACTTCACTGTTGACATAAAAACCATGAAGATCTCAGTCTAGTATTCTGCCATGTAATTGTATCCTTAATTTTGGCCTTGTTGAAAGTCTGCTGGAAAACTGATCTTGTGTGTCCTCATTAGAAGCAATTCATATGTAAATCATTTCAGATTTTTTTTTTTAATTTAAAGAAAGAAAACATTCCTGTAACTTAAACATTCTGCAGGCTCTTGCTCCTCTTGTGGCTCCTGTGTGGCTGTGACTCCTGGCAAATCTGTGCCTCCTGCCAAATCAGAGTGAGAAGGTTGCTGGCTAGGCTCTCACCTTCTCTTGCCTTAGCTGCTGGAGAAAGCACCTGTCAAGAGACTTCACCTTTTCCCAGCCTTGGGTCAGTCATTGAAGGGACATGAGATGAAGCTCTGCTATCTTCTACACTCTTGTGCCTGGCATACACCCATGGAAGGTGCTTCATTCCCTTCAGTCAATAGTAGCCATCTAATTACCAGCTTTTCTGCATATTAGAAGGCTTAATTTTTGCTCTTTTATGTGCAAAAATAAGTTGAAGTGGTAGTAGTGGAATGACATCCTAGTGTTAAAATGGAATGGCTTTGAAAAGACATTAAATAAACAAGTCAGATGACTTCTCTGGGCCTTTATCAATAAAACTGATGAAGCAGCATATGAGGTAACAGCCAAGTACTTGTCTAAAAGTACAACTTTATCAAAGTTTGGGCACCTATTTCTTCTGAGTATTTCTGAAGTTGGAAATGGAAGTTATCATGAAAGTGTTGACAGCAATTTGAAGGTGTAAAGGAATACTGCATCTCTATAATGATTTCCATGCTTTTGAATTGGATGAGCTGAGTCCTTCACGATCTTAACTGTTCCTAAAATATAATGTCTGAGGTATTTGTCTCTAAGAAAGCTGAGTTTTTATTGCTTAAGAATAAATTTTTAACTATTGCTGAAGGTGTTTGGAACTTCTCTTTGGCACCTTGTTATTGTAGGCACATAAAAATGTAGACGAGCGGGACTAGGTAGCAGATGATGAAATTTAAGTTGATTAAAATCTGTTTGTCAAAGCCCTGTTTTTCCCTTGTATAAGGAATTCTACATTAAAAGGTAGGAAGGAAAAAATAAAGGTAGAGCTTGAGGTAATTTGGGGTATCTTGTTCATGAATTGTCCAGTTCAATGCAAAATAATCTTACAGCTGCTAGGAATCTGACCTGGTGCCCAGAAATGTGTAAAAGCACAGCTGGCCCTGTCTGGGCTGCAAATCAGCTTTAACACTAATGGCAACGACTTTATTTCAAGAGAGTATTTAGCTTCAAAAAATGAATTGGGGCTGCATGTTCCAAATGTCATCTGTCAATTTAACAAATGGCAACTATATACACATCTTAATGCCAGATTGCTGTTTCATTAGGCTCCTTGTGGGTTATTCCTTCTTGGTAGCTGGCATTATTCTAGCTGGAGCAGCAGAAAGGCAGGAGGGCAGAAGCTCCTCGCCATTGCGATGCCGAGCAGCTCCTGGCTGCTTTCAGGAGGCAGCAGGAGAGAGACGAGGGCACCAAAAGAAAACGTGGCAGAGGAGAACAAGGGGGCGTGTTCCTCAGTACAAGTTAGGCTCATCACAGGACCAGACACAGAGGTATCTTGGAGTTAGGGCTGTGACTCCAGCCTCGGCATGCAGGCAAGTGCTGATGGCTGCTGAGCAGCACTGCCCGAGGGTGGCCTGAAAGCTGGAAAGAGCAGGCAGGTGGTTCCAAATGGGAGCACTAGCTCTGCCACAGAGTATAAGGGCAGATCAAAGTCTCGCAGGAACAAGCAGATAAACTCTCAGTACAATATGCTGAAGTGAGTGAGTGCTGAGGAAACAGCCAGGGCACAGAGTGGAGGTAAAGATGGGCAAGAGTCTGCACTGTCTCACTTTGCCCAGCTCCAGCCCACTGCAGTGCTATTTCTGAACTGTCCTCTGTGTCACAGCAGCACTGCAAGGACTCTCCATACCTATAGGTCAATCCACAGGCTGGCTCTCCCTGAGCTGCAGTTGCCCACACCAAAGCTGTCAGATTTCCTGTGCAGTGGAAATGCTTCTGAAGTGTCCTACTTTGTGAATAATCAAGGTTTTGTGGCTACCGTGGCTGAGAGCCTTCAGCCCTCCCCCTTGTCACTGCTAGCTCAAGCATCCT
Organism: Corvus cornix cornix; assembly: GCF_000738735.6. Taxonomy (NCBI): domain Eukaryota; kingdom Metazoa; phylum Chordata; class Aves; order Passeriformes; family Corvidae; genus Corvus; species Corvus cornix. The sequence goes on from NC_047056.1 coordinate 52,648,010, forward strand.
GATGGAGCACCCTGGCAAGATAAACACATTGAAATACTTAAAAGTGCACTAAACAGGTATAGTTTTGAATGAATCATTCAGGCTGCTGCCAGTACAAGTGCTGCACAGCATGACTGGAAAGAAGTTGCAGAGGGCGAGAAAATTAGTTTCTCTTTTTCTGTCTCCAGGGCCAGGTTTAGTAATAACAGGCTGGTCAATACAGGAACAATGGGTTCCCTTGCTGGGCAGCTCTGAATGGCAGGTGAGGCCAGAGCACAGAAGGGCAGCTAGGTAACTTTGTTCACAGGATAAACTGCCTTCATTTGCTTGTGCCTCAGCATCTAGGGCAGTTCATGCTGGGATCCATAAACCACAGGAAATGTGAACCACTCTCCCCCTGTCCCACAGCACTCCCACTAGGAACCTGCTTCTCCTCAGAAGAGTCTCACTTGCTCAAGGGTGAGGGGCTCAGCAAATGAGCTGCTGCATTCCGCACCTTGCTGGGAAGTTTTTGAGAAGGGAAAATTGTGTTGGATCCTCACAGAGTGCTGCCATGTGTGCTGACACATCTGTGCAGACACCATGGAGGGTTCTGCTGGGGAGTTAGAAACAGAGTTTACCCTGAGTCCAGTCTCCTAACAAACCTTTCCTGCTCAAACTAGCTGATAGTCAAATTGTCCTTTTTTTTTTCTTTCAAGAAAAGCAGGTTTTGCAGGGAGATGGAACATAGTTACTTGTCTTCATTTAACTTACTTTAAGTGTGTGGAAAAAGCTGGCAAGCTTTTGAACTCGGTGTGCCTATGGCTGGATGTTGAAAATCTTGCCTGTTTTTTTCTGACTGTCATTTGGCTTAATAAAAGATATTGCCCCTCCCTACAAATCTTGTTTCTCTTGCGCAATGTGGCTGCACAGATAATGGCTGTTGTTTATATCCTCCCAAACTAATGTATCTGTGATGGCTACCTCTAAGGCTTGAAAGGAGAAAGTATGAATTGAACTCATGGGAAGTGTTAATTTTTATTGCACTGCCTCCTTGCATGCAGAGAAAGCTCTCAAGGTTAGAGAAGTGCCATGGCAAACCTTCCCCCACAGGTAAATGTGAAATCCTGACACCAGAAAAATCAGTGCTCCTCCAAGAACACTACAATCTCAGTCATAATTTCAGAAGCTGTCTCTGCTTTATCCAACAAGACAGCCCACACAGGCACCACAGTAACTGAGGTTTGTGTGTGCCACCGTAGCTGAGGACAGGGCATCACTGCTCAGGCAGAAATCAGAGATGAGCCCAAGCCTCTGCCCCTGGCAGAGCCCTTCACTTTATTTTATCCTACTCCCTACCCCCACGCCCCCTGTTTCTTTTTTTAAATCGCTTAGATTTTTAAAAGACAAAAGGAAGGCACCATGTGAAAACATCACTATGGAAACATCACAGGCTCACTTGTACTTTCCTGCCAAGCAACTACCTAACTGAAGTTTTACATCCTATTGGATCACTGTTGGCCATCTGCTCTCCTTCAAACTTCTCTGAATTCCATATTTTCCTGAAAAGTTCATTTTTAGAAAGGAAGGAGGAGGAGGCAAAGGGAGAATCCAGTATTCTTGGCTAGTGCAGAGCTATTGTGAAAAACGAAGATAAACTCACTTTAGAGAAGCCTCTTAAAAAGACAAAGATGTATGTTTTGTGAAGCAATTTCATAGAAAGTACCTTGTTTCTAGATGCACTTTAATGATAAGAGTATATATTGGCAGCCACAAGGCAAAACACACAAACAGCTGCTTCTAGTACTCTTGCACTAATTGTCTTCCTCTCCCCTTCTCTCATTTAGCCTCAAATGTATTTTCTTCTAAAATGTAACAGTTACTGCCTACACTGGAGTTGTTGGCTGCAGGCTCCACAGCCTTGCTCCAAATAAAACACAGAAATAGATTTCCTGCCAAGCACCGAGGAAGTTTGAAGACTTTAGTTTTTAAAAATATAATCTTTTTATCAGTGCCCTAAGCCTGCCAAAGGTAATTATGGGCCATGGCACATTTACATTAATGCATAGGACCTACAGACATTTCAAAAGCTTAATGGAGAAACTCTATAAATGTACGTATCGAAAAACAAATTAATTAAATTAAACTGTCATGTAAAGATATCACTTAATTTTGCAGAGCGGAAGGCACTCTTAATGGGAATGGAATGGATCAGTGAGCATTTCAAAACCCAAAGCTATAATTTAAATTCAGGCTCTCCTCTAGTGTGCAAGTCACAAGACATATTTATTATAGCCTTGGATTGTCAATTGTAATCGGTTTAGCAGAGACAAAGCCATGTTGTTTTCTTCCTGCCCTCCCAGCTGGTTCAATATATTTTGATGTCAGTCTATTGACAAGGAAACCAAAGGCTGAAATAAAATCATGTTTACCTGTGATGAACTGGCAAAAATGCAGTCCATGGTAAATGTAACCCTGAAGCCCAAATGTTTACTTACCAAGCAACAAGGGGGAAATGGTGAAGCATTTAAACTTCTTTAAATAAACCAGCTGAATATATTTACTGCTGCTCTTGAGGCCTGCTATGTGGCAACCTAGAATCAAATAGATAAAAGTAAGTAAAAGCACCGTGAAAATGAATAGAATCATTTATAGGCTGCAGCTCTTGAGTTTTCCAGGTGTCAATAACAATTAAAGTTGTTGCTCTTGACACTCCTCTAAAGTTAGAGCCAAAGCCTGACACTAGGTCCCCAGCAAACAGACAGCAACACTTCTTCCAGGATGTGCAACCCAGTTTGCTGCAGGATTTCACCTGGTAGCAGCAGTTAAAACCAAGTCTGTGCTTCTGCAGCCATGTGCAAGCATCTTCTCATTGAATAATCTTCCAAGAATGTTTCAATTCTTTTCCTAACATTCTTTCTGTATTCTCTAATTCTCTTCCTTGTTAAGTTTGTTTTCTGATGTAGAGCACCTAAACCAGTCAGCTCATCAGGTTATAATTGTCGTGGTTTCCTCTTGCCTTTTTCCAACCCTTGTGTTGAGCTTAGTCATGGACAGGTTTCTCTGAGTCTGAACTTAGAACCTTCTTCCCAGAATCTCTGTAATTTATTGTGGATCTCTCAAGTTTGCAAATCTGATTCTAAAAAATGCTAACAAACTCAAAACTCATGGTTAGGAAGAGCTGTGGCACACAGATTAGGACACCTGCTTGAGGTGCACCTCTGAGGGCAGTGGCACAGGATCAGCCTCCGGGGCTTCTGCTGCATGGTGGGAAGGCTATTTGCAGGGAGGGAGGAGAGCACTGCCTGGGGGCAACAAGGAGCAGCCAGCTGCATGGCTCTGACGAGTTGATTTGTTTATTTTATAAAAAATCCCTGAGTATCTGCATTTGTTCTTACTTGCGTACACAGCAGGATTTTCAGGTGAATGGGTTGCATTTTTGCTTCCAGTGTAATCTTTCAGCAGTTTGTTCCCCAAGCTAATTATTATGCTAAAAAACCCAAACCCAGCCAACCAACAAAAAGAGCCAAACCAACCCCTCCCCCCATCCAAATTCACCTCAATACTAGACCACTGTTCTTTGTTTACACGTTAAACAGAAGTATCTTTTATAACCTTTCTGTAAAACGACAGTTTTTATCTTGCAACACTATTCATCTTCCATGCCTCTGTTCCAAGATGCACTTGATCACTCTCAAGAGAACTTTTTATTTTTCTCACCCTCTTCAGTCTCATTTTGCTTTGCACACGACTTGAACTGTTTATTAAGTGACAGGCTACCACTGACTCCTATTACAAAAAAATTCTGTTCCAATTAAAGGGTTGAAAAATTGGACCCAGCTTTTAAAAAGTGTTTTGCCCTACTACCGGTAATCTTTCTACTTATATTTACATGGCTCCTACTGTCCCATATGTTCCAATAACAACATCCTTCTTTGAAAGAAGGGAATGGGAAAGGAAAGTGTTCATAGCCCCTCTGAAAAAGAAAAGATGTTGAGAGATTTAGATCCTGATCCAAAACAGTATGAAGTCTCCGATTCCTACTGTCACTGATGTCAGTGACAAGCCAAATGTCTGATGTCTTCAATTTGGACTTCAGTGATTTCTTCAAGGTATAACAAAAATATGGTCCAGCTGAGATGTGACTGTATCTGTAGCAATAAGTTGCTGTCTTCTATCACCAGCCAAATATCATAACCACAGGCATGCCCGTTTCTTTCCAATAAAGCCATCCCAGTCATTAAAAATGGTCTTTTCCTAAATAGCTTTTCCAGCTTAGTTGTCTGGTTCACAAGCCCTTGGAGCTCTGAAGCAGATTTAATCTACAAACAGAGTCATAACTTTTGTTTATGGAATGGGAAAGACTCAAAGAGGGCTCTAAATAATGGTCAGGAGAATAGGATAGGCCACTGACATCAGTTAAAGGGCTTAAGTTAAAGAAATATTATTTCTAAACTCTGAAAATAGCTATTACAGTAAAAATGCTTCTCTCCCATGTCAGTTTGTAAACATTAAATAAATACATAAAATACAAATTCTAAGTTATTAAGAGCAATGGTGACAAAGTAATGTTTTTAATATTATTTTTAAAAACACTTTTGAAACTATTTATTTGAACTATCCAAAAGTTTAATTGTATTCAGTTTTTATAGACATAAAATTTTCAACACTTCTGAAAAAAAAAAAAGCTAGGGCATTTCTCAAATTTCTGAGTAACAGCCAAATAAGCTACAAACAATTCCATCCTTAATGTAAGTATACACTAAGAGGTATACAATCAAGATTGAACGGTACTTGTATTCTTAATTCATTAGTGGAACTTGAAGGCCCTCTTCTGGATTATAAATTACTGCATGGCCAAGCAAAGTACACGGAAATGACAAAGCCAACCAACACTATGAAAAGATAAATATCTTAAATATATTTTATTCATGTTATTACCAACTTCATTTTCTGGCTTTCACTTGTATCTGCCCATCTCGGTTACTGTAACTTAGTAGTGAGAACAGCTTCAACTTCTTAGTGGATTCTTAAAAATGAAGTATTTCTTACACTAATATTCACAAGAGGAGTGGACAGTCTTAAGAGTTGTGGAGTTTCTCCGCAATTTTGTATGAAAGTGCTGTGCAGCCAGGTGATGTTTGCTCATCCTTATCAAGCAACAGCATACACAGACAAGTGATTGTGTGTATGTCCCTGTCTACACAGGTATGTGACTTTCAGAAATTACATCTGAAAATCTAGCTTGTGCTAGAGGGAGTGTAAAAAAAAATGGAGAAACATTTACGATGGGCTTAAGTCTTCAAGGACTGTACCAATTCCTTTATATGCCTTTTGAATAAATACACACACACGGACTGTAAAGGACTTACAAATGTAACCTTCCAAGAGAGTTACTTACTTGCCTAAGCAAACATTTACTACTGAAAGCAAAGATGCTTCTCTGTTGCTTTCAGGTGGCCAGGGGATGGGCAACCCCGTGTGCCACGACCTTCCTAGAGTGTCCTGTAAGGACAACTCTTCAGGAGCGGTGGCCGGCTTCCCTGGGCACCAAGTGATTTCAGGAAGTGCAGTGATTTCTCAGCTACAAGTGATTCCAGCTCTTGTGATTCAGCTCTTTGTGAAATCACCCACGGCAAACTCGGGGATAGAGAGACAGGAGCCTTGTATAGCAGTTCCACAGAGGTAGCCTTTATTGTCCAGCAGTCCCTGTGAAGGGGTGGCTAGGGACAAGGACAAGGCTCCCTACATCAGGGCTTGGGGACAGAGGTTATATGGGGTAGGCAGGGGGTGGGGTAGAAACCAACTAGCCAACGGGGTACAGGCTATTACCATATAGAAACAAGGCATGCTGGGGGTGGTTCACTTTCTTGCCATGACCCAGAGGAAGGCTGCTTATCTCTGGGGAAGATTGTCTTGCCCTCAGACCTCTCTTCTCCAAGGGAGAGCAGAAGGCTCTTGTGCCAAGGGCTCCCAGCCCTCCACACTTCTCCACAGACAGAAGGAAAAAAAAGTTCTAGAATGTGCTGTACAAAAGCACCAATTTAATGGATCTGTCTGTAAACAAGTGGACTTGAACCAATTTTCCTCTTTCTAAAAAACAGCCATTTATTCTTTCATTTTGTCATTATGATAACAAGAAGTCATAAACATAGAAACACGGGAGCAGATACTAAGTATCCTATTAGTAAAACCTCTGTACAGAAAATTAAACATAGTTTGATTGAACTGCACATTTTAAAAAAGCATGATGCTGTGGAAACCTTCACATATCATTTTTTGGTTATGTTTCTGTGTCCCACCAGTGTAGGGCTACTTTCGACGATCCTTTTTCCGTACTTTTGATTTTGGTGCTGCCAAGAAACAGGAAAGGAAAAGAATCATCAGAAGTGAATGACAGTAATTCCAGTGCCAACATTCTTTTAAACTAGGTTGGGATCAAAATGGATGCATTAATGTAAAACCTACCATTGGGATTTTCTTGTCTGTAGAAAGCTTTTAACAACTCCACTGCTTCTTCAGCGCGATAGCCAGAAGAGCACTGTTCAAATTAGAATGATGTCAGTGAGCACATCTGAGAATAATGTATTCCATGCTTCACAATAATGCCTTGAGTACAGAATAATTTTAAACAACTGTACTATCAACTTAGGGGTCAAAAAAACCTCCTTTTCAGGTTTAATACCTAATACATTTGAAAAACACTATGTTGAGGCTTAGTAGAGTAAGTAATTTCCCTAATAACTCAAAATTAGGCAAAACAAACTTCCTTAGTAAATTATGTAAAATTTTAATGCAATCTACAGTTACTTTCTTCTTAACGTGTTTCCAACCTCACATACTCCTCAAGCACTTGGGAATGTAAGAGACATACACCTAGGTATTTGCAGATGAGATTCCTGACAGAAAACACTCATTCACATATCCATTCTTTATTCCTGAAGGTCACCTTTCAGTTCTTTTTGGTCATTCTAAAATACTTTTCCAGGCCATGAACACTAATGACAGGGCATTTAAATGTCACTCACACTAAATAAATCTCCACCCATGCTAGAAAATAATTAGTTACTCCTGTACATCCCACAGCAGTTGCCTACAGAAACAAAGGATTCATAGTATCAAGAGCCTTCTCCTTTTTTTCTTCTGAATGTATAAAAAAAATTAAATACCACATGCAATGTTAGCAAATGAACACTCTTCCAGTACTGACTACACCAATTAATTCAGATGTTAGTCTCACTGACACCCTGACAGAAAGATGCCTAATATGTTTACACTGGAGTGCCAAACAGTATTGTCTTGCTGACTGAAATTCTTTAGAGACTTGAGCCTTTAGTGGTTATTTACAATGCTGAAATACATTACTTGTTTTTTACATTCATTAAATCATTAATGTGAAGTGTGGAAAAGAACTCCAGGAACCCTAATCAGTATCTTTGTATAAGGCAGGATCATGTACAACTGTGCATAATGTAATAAATAAAATGCAATAAATACTCTTTACAGGTATGTATGGGTACACAGGTAATATCATGCTGTAAAGCACCTAGATTTACTTATACTCTACCTCCACTGAAAGCTTGTCAAGTCCTTCTCACATGACAAAGATGCCTCAATCACCCCAGACATTGTTCAGTCTTTCAGCATCCCTACTATTCAGAAAGTTTCTTGATACCTAAACTGAATTTCCTCTGCTACTTTTGCAGTTCAGATTTATTTTGGGATTTGAACTACATGAAGTAAGTCTAAGATAATACATTTTACCTCATAAACACACAGACTGAAAACAAAAATACAATCATTTCCAGTGGCTCAGCCAAAACCCAGTAATTTTTTAAGTTGCTGTGACTTTATTAATTATGTGTTTGTACATTCTGCAGTTTAAAATAATTTTCCCTCATCTTTTCCTGCAGCATATACTTACTGTTCTAAGTATTACACATATTTTAGATGTATTTCTTACCTTGTTTCACAAGCATAATTCTTTCCCTCCCCTTTGATACATCCTTTAAAATAATTTAAGACTGTCATCAGGCTTTTCCTCAATTTTCTTTTCTTTAAGGACATAATTGTTTTTTACATTATTTTCTTATAAAGCCAAGTTTACTTGACTTTCATCAACTTCCATCTGTGTCTTCTTAAAGTGATGCATAACATTCTCGAAGTGTGGTAACGAAGACAGGCACAGTATCCTAGCTGGAAAACAAAGGGAAACATTTTATAGCTTACTTCAAATGGGTCTCCTGAGTCCACCATATCATCAGATGAGATGCTCAAAACTGAGCCACAGCCTCCAAATCGCTCATTTCGACAGCCATATACAACCCGTGGAATTTATGGGAGTGAGTCAAGGTATTAAGTGAAAAACAAGCAGGAAGTACAGAAGCCTGATCTAGTCATCAAATTTCCTAAAATGTGCTCGTACTTTTCAAACTAAATTAGTTTGAGCTACAATTCCTCCCTCATAAAATCAGAACTTACTTTTGAATGATGTAAGATGTATTGCTGAAGATGCACATCCAGCTTTTCTCAGAAAAGGAGAAGCATGAATCCCAAAGCAGGGGCATACAAAGACATGGTTTACTGATAGATGCAACATTCAGAACTGAACACTGAACTGCACCTAGCTCATTTTACATACTAACAGACATCTCTAAAATGTATTTTTCATCTCTAAGAGCAGTTGTTTGTCATAACTGCATCAAAGCTTTCACTCCGGAGTCTCTCACTATTCAGTATGGAGGTGGGTGCAGACCCTCAAACCACCCCTCACAGCTTTCCCTGACACTGTCAAGCCTTTCTTTGTGGGCTCACTGCCAAAAGAGTAATGGTTTGACACTGAGTTTCCCAGTGTGAGTCAGCATGAAAGGATACTCATCAAGCGCAGAGCAGCTGCACACATGATACAGGGCTCTACAGTTACGTACAACACCAGCTGTGGAAACACTTCCCTATAATCCCTGTCGTGTTGCTTGCACCAGTCAAGGACCTGGTCGATTGCCACCATTTCTGCATGTCGAGTAGCCTAGGAGATAAAAAAAAGTATTTTCTTAAAAGTTTGCGTTTATTCGCTTTTGTTATAGAAGTAATGTAATGCTCTTTGCTGGTTCAAGCTGCAAAGGAAATTTCATGCCACCCAGACATCAGAAGAAATACTCAGCCCAAGAAAGCCCATATTCAACCTCAACCTCTTGTGTGCGGCACACAAGAGCCACAAGTGCCAGTTTTTTCTTCTAGTTTTTCCTAGGCAGAGGAGCATGCTCAGAAGTTCTCCTCTCTCAGCCATGCCAGCACAGTGAGACAGGACATGAAAACTCTGCTTGAGGCTTAAGGGACACACAAAGCCCACTGGCATAACTAATGTAGCCCATAGTCTACTCTACTTCCAAGAGCAATAATACAGGCTGGATTACTTTCTCTGGAAATATCAAGAAAATGCTCCTTGCTGGTACCTTTTCCTTCCTCTGACAATGTTACTGGGCTTGCAAGGAATGAATACACTGTGAATATGCAATAATTTCAGTATGCTTCTGCAACTGCCTGGCATGCTTTGTACACACAGCATTTTCAGTTTGCCTCAGGTTTAATGCTGCCTGGGAATACATACAGGTACGGTAAGTCCCTCAAGTAATAGGCAGGGATTGTCGTATATGACTGACTACAAAAAGACAAAGGAATATTAATCTCTTTTTTTTATCCAAGATAATTGAATGATTAGTATCTCAACATCTATGGCACAAAAACCTCAACGAAAGCATTGACTTTAATTGCAGAGAGACCAAACAATCAGTAATGTCCCAGTACCGCTCTGAAATGTCTGCACCACTGTGTTATGCCAATGAAATGTCACAGCAAAAATTTCAGAAAGTACTAGTTTTGAAAAGGACCCTCCAGTTAGAGCCTGATGCTTATTTGAATTAAGACTTAGTATTTTCCTTCTTTTTCTATCTATTCTGAAAAAATAGGATATTTTTGACACAAGCATTAGAGTAAGACAATCAATCCAGATGATACTTGTACTTCTGTTTAGTATGTCTTTATATGACCCTTGATAGCTTCCTCTCAAAACATGGACTTGGGCTAATGTTTTAGCACTGTGAAGATCTGTGGTGATAACAGTGAGATGCTCTACAACACAAGGCAAAGTACTGCAATGTTTAATACAGTTCAAAAATGGTTTAGAACTCCTAAAAAGGCCATGCAGCTGCTGCAGGTCATACCAGCTTCTGCAGTGATAGAAGACAGCTACACAAAAGAGATTACACTAATACAGAACATTACTACACATCAGTGTACCCATAACTTAAGTAATACACACTGGTTTTGTCATCTCATGTCATAGACACAGGAACAGCGAGACAAATTCACCTCAGGGTGAGAAAGGATTATCCAAGTTACAGAACAGTCTCCGTTTAGAGACTAATTAGACTGTGGCTCTTAACAGATACAGTCATTAGTTTTCTAAGTTAAGAGGACTACAGTAGAGGTTTTTAAAACAATCAAGAAAAATGTGGAAAAATCAGTTATAACTGTGATTTATTATTTCTCATAACAAGTGAGCACTCAATGAAATTATCAGGCAGCAGATATAAAACAAACAAAAGGAAGTACTCTTTCACAAAGCACATAATTATATTGTGAAACTCATTGCCACAGGATGCTATGGAAGCCAAAAACATAAATTACTTCAAAAAAGATTTAGACAAATTCATGGAGGATATGTGCACAGACAGCTATCAGAAGCCATGATCCAGATACAGTCTTGGACTTGGGAAATCCCTAAGCTATTCACTTTCAGAAGTGGAAAGTATATGGAAGGGGAAGGTTTATGCTACTCCCTTCTTGTTTCATGAGCTCCCTCCTTACGCACCTGTTAAAGGTCCCTCCTAAAGACAAGACAAGACAAGGGATAAAAACTGACCTTCTAGGTCTGTCTTAAGATTTTGGTTTTTATTAAGCTATGACTAGATAGCCTTTTTTTTGACTTGCTGTGTGTAAAATAAGATACAAGAGGGATTATTTTAATTTTGAATTACTGACTCAATTCATAAGCTTAACTTGCCAAATATTACATGCTCTTTTAAAGCCAAGAAAGCAAAAACAGGTTAAGAGTAGCAAGCAAAAATGAGAATTGTTACAGAGTGGCAGATGGTGTACCAAGGAAAAAAGCTGACTCAGTGGGGTAAAAGCCTTGACAGTGCCCCAAACTGTGTCAAATATTTCACAGACAAATAAAGATATCATCACTGCCCTAAAAAGATTACTTTCTAAATTTTAGACCATCATTAACAAGTGGGAGTGAAGGGGACCAAAGCTCAAAGTTCTGTGTTATCTTGTGGCTTCATTAGACAAACAATACTTCATTTTCCATTATCCCGTAGTGTGCCTGCAAGACACTTGCCACAATGACCCAACAGGACAGAACAAAGAGGAGATGTCTGTGTGTATCAACAAAGGACCTAAGACAGAGAGCATTTTACTGGGTAGTGAATGATTGCATCACATGTGGGAATAAAGATGCCAAAACTAGCTGGGAAGGGTCACATATGCTGTAAGGGAGAAAATTTTCAGGTTGCTGTGAGGCAAGACTGTGAACAATCAAGTGTGGGAGCTGCCAGAGGGAACACAGCACTGGCACAAGTTTGTGAAGGAATCGCCAGGCTGTCAAAAACCAATGTCTTACACAGACATTTGCTGCACTGTTGCCCAGCAAAGACAAGTAATGTCATGTCTAACTATTTTGAAATGCTGATGCCACAGCCATGCTCCTAAAAAAATAAAAACAAACACAGCTGTATATAAACTCCTTTCTCCCAAAGGCAACTTCTCCCAGAAGAATGCAATGATCAATAATTTTGCAGATAATTTCCACACAGTAAGCAGCAGTATCTCTGACATTAATACGTTCTCCTGTGGACATGGTGGGCAGAAACAAAGTATGCAGGGTGACAGGACACAGCGTGAAAACACTGGAGAGTTTTTGGCAACTAAACTTTTTTGCCAAAATTAGCAGTTTAGGAACATAATGAAAGAGGGCATAAAGAAGACACTACCTGCTCTTAACTTCAACCCATCACATCAGGGGATGCAGGGACCTGCTTAAGGAGAAGACAGAATTTATTTGACAAAAGGCCCAGCAGCAAGTTGATTCCTGACCAAAGGCAGAATTGCAGGGAAAGACTGAAGATCTAACTGGATAAATGATCCCTTTTTCAAAGCAGGAACAAAGTTTTCAAGAAGTTAAAAAAGTCAGTATTTATAGAGCTGCATTTTGGAAGTCAGAAAGCAAAGGCTAAAGGAAGAAATATCAAATGTCAACCCCGCAAAACAAATGACATGAAAAGTAAAAGTACCTTGAGAGAAAACATGTGATAAAAGAGTTAGCACTACTACCGTGACTTTGAGATGAGACTTAAATGTAATTATAGTATTATTCCAAAAGGAAATTTATAATTTGCCTTTTCAATAAAAAATGATGCAGATAATGTGGTGAAAAGGCTGAGTAAGAGCAAGAAAGCACAAATTACAGCATATGAGATAGAGAATTAGGCCTTTAAAAATTGCCTAGGGCATGGAAGAGGGATAAGGAGCAAACCCCAAGTCGATATTATCATTGCCATCAAAAAATGCTCAAGACCTTGTGCACAAGGCTGCCAGTCTCCCAGCAACGTTTTAATGCATCAAGGCAGAGTACTGCATGACTGCAACCTGTCAGAGCAAACAGAGTCACTGCAACAAAAAACAGGAAGGACAGGTGTCATACAGTCCTGACACCTACAGATCCAGGAGGGTCTCAACAGTAAAATAGGCAAGACAACAAACCTTGAAAGTAGCATGACAAGGACTAGTCCTAATAAAAGGTAAATTAAACAAGAAACCAGTAAGATAGCTGACACTAAATTAACCTAGTAACTTTCTCTGACAAATGTTTTTTCTAGGCAAGAGAAACACCACTCTCTCTAGACACTTCCAGTGCATCTGGCACAGCACAACGTGTTGAATTATTGTGAGTGGGGAAAACAGCCTAATGCAAGAAATGTAAGGTGAACAAGAAAAGAAGAAACATTGCATTGACAGGGGAAATAGTTGGCCAGAGGGAACTCTTTACCATAGACACTCAAAGATCATTTGGCTTAAATGTTTTCAGTTGTGTCACTGGCATTAACTGGAAAAACACCTACAGAAAACAGCTGACGATATGATGTCTTTTGTATGATGAAAGACATCACGAGAAGTGACAGGGTGAGAGTGTCACTCAAGAGGTGGATGGCATTCTAGGTGGGAGTAAAAAAAAATTTCAGAATAACAAATGAAGAATAACAAAACAGCATAAAAGACCAAGGAAGCTCCAGAAAAGATGCGTGGACTTCCTTTCAGGGAGAATGTGAAGTACGATTGTTATCGAACAAAGCACAAGTCCATCTGGAATAAAATACAGAGTTCTGGTTAAGTGAATTCAAGAAAAATGAAACAAAGCTTGAATGGCTATATAAAAGAATTATTATAATGAACATAGAAAGCAAGCCTGTCTTCTGAGAGGAAATTAAACAGCTGGCTCGGGAAAAATAAAAGCCAAAAAGGAATAAGAATTTAAATACATCCAAGCTATGTAAAATAATGGATGATTCTGGCACAAGAACAGGGAGATATAAACAGAACATAAAAAGTTTGAAACTGGAAATCAGACATTTTTTAGCCATCTGAGGAATGATGTTCTGGAGAAGACCTTCAATATAAGGTGGAACAAACAGACCTTGACATTTATGATGTCTGCTGGCACTGCCTCAATGGTTCAACAGGATTGTTTTTTTCCCCCAGGATGGTCCCTAAATAATGCCAGAAATTGTTAGGAGAAAACTGAAAACCATTTTCTGCATTCACATTTCATAACAAGTACTTCTTTCAAGCTTACATTTTCTTTTAGACTACATGGAACAATTAAGTATCTGATAAAAAATTTAGAAGCACTAAGTACCCAGCATTTCCAATCACTACAATACAAACATTTATGAAAATTAAGCCACAAAATAACTGAAACTTGAGCTAAGCAGCAATTCAAAATAAGCTTGGCTTCCAAAGATATTAACAGATTACTGTTTCCAAAATCCAGCTGAATTTTTTAAAATCAGGCTACTTGCATTTTAGTTCGTACCTTCAGACAGCCCTGACACCGAAAATGGCTGAAAGCTTCCCTGATATTTTTAAGTTGATTTTGTTATCAGTCTTGTCAGCTATGTTCTGTCTATTAACATGGGATTTTAACATAATATCTCTGGCATGATTTTCCCAAAAAGTGTCTGCTTCCCCACAGTGTTTACAACGATGAAATACCTAACTTCTCTGTCATCCAGCTTTCTTAGAGCTGTATTAGAATTCTCTTAGTACATTAAAGATTGTCCTGCAGAACAAATTAGTATAATGATTCATCTTTACTAATGCATTTTTGAGCTTGAAAGACTCATTTTGACTTTTTATTGTGTTTTGAGATTTGAGACATCTAATATAAATTACAGCCAGATCCTGCAATCAGATTAATTTATACGAAACTTCCACTTGTACAAAACTCCTGTTGGCATTAACAGGTTTCTCAGCATAAGATCTTATAGCTAATTTGATGGTTAAAGTTGCAACAGGTCTAAAATCTATAGGCAATATCTTTTTGTTCCGGCCTGTGGACAAAACTTCATCAGGAAAGGCTGCACAGGTCAGTCATTTCTTACTCTTAACTCCCAGGTGACTTTAAGAGAGCACGTTTGAGACCCAGCAACAGGACAAGAGCGGGGCAGAGCAGGGGTGGCACAGCCACGGTGTCCCCGGGCGGACCTCAACTCACGTTCTTCGTCTCGTTGACCTCGTTCCTGCCCCTGCCTATGACCTCGCCGTTGTAGACCAGCAGGCAGCCCACGGGAACCTCGCCTTTCTCCAGCGCCTCTTTAGCCTGCGGGACAGACGGACAGACAGACTCACGAGAGGCACGGGACAGCGTCACAACAGCGGCAGGAGCTTCCGCCGGCTCCCATTTCCCGCCCCCTCCCCGCTGCCGTGAGGGGCCCCGGGGCTCCCCGAGGAGCGACAGCGGGAGCCCCGGCCCGCACTGACCACGTCGAGAGCCTGGTCCATCCAGGCCAGCACGGCCGCCTCTCCCCCCTCCGCCATGCCGGGCCCGGGCGCTGTTTCCGGGGCACCGCGGGCGGTGTCGCTGCCGCCGCCTCCGCCCCTTCCGCCGCCGCGGGCACCCGAGGGGCGGCCGGGCCGGGCCGGGCGCGCAGGATGCTCCGCTCGCTCTGGAGTTTCCTTCAGCGGCACAAGAAGAAATGCCTCGTCCTCGGCACCTTCCTTGGCGGTGAGTTCCCGGTCGAAGGGCGGGGGCGATAATGCGGGGGCATGCGGTGCCGGCCGTGGGGCCTCCCCGCAGAGCGCTCCCGGCTCCCGCCGGAGAGGCCCCCCCTGGAGCTGGTGCTGGGCCCGACGAGCCCCTGCGGCCAGGCGGGTCCCGTGCTGGCTGGAGAGGCTCCGTGCCCCCGGGCCCTGCGCCCACCTGGTGACACCGAAGCGCTCTCACCGTCCGCCGCCGGGGAGCCCAGGTGCCAGCAGGACTTTTGCCCGAGGCAGGAAGGGGAATCTGCGCGTCGTCCTTTAAGCCCTAAAAGACAGGGACTCGGGTTGTCCGGGTGTTCTTACGGCGGGTGATCGCGTTGCTTTGAAACAACGTTTAAACGCGCAAAGCGTGGGTGACGCTCGTGTTGTTTTTAAGGATGCAGACTGAAAACCTGCGCTTTCATATGTGACTTGTGCGTTGAGGTGAATTTTCAAATACCGCAGAATCAATTAGGTTGGAAAAGAGATCGTCGAGTCCAACCTGCGACCGAACACCACCTTGTCAACTAGACCATGGCACTCAAGTGCCACATCCAGTCTTTCCTTAAACACCTCCAGAGACGGTGACTCCACCACCTCCCTGGGCAGCCCTTTCCAATGTCTAATCACCCTTTCTGTGAAGAAATTCCTCCTGACGTCATACCTAAACCTCCCCTGGTGCACATTAAGACTATGTGCTCTTGTTCTGTCATTTGTTACCTGGGAGAAGAGACTGACCCCCACCTGGCTACAATCTCCTTTCAGGTATTTGTAGAGAGTGATAAGGTTCCCCTGAGCCTCTTTTCTCTGGGCTAAACACCCCCAGCTCCCTCAGCCAGCCACTCTTTATAGGACATGTGCTCCAAACCCTTCACCACCTTCATTGCCTTTCTCTGGACAAATACAGATTAGTTGCAGACACAAAGCTTTCACAGAGAGGATTTGTGTTAATTATTCGAGCACTTCTTTCTCCCTTAAGGCTCTTGTCTAACCTATAGGGTGGTTATGGTCTAGTAAACTCCACCTTCCCCTGGAGTATTATAGGGTTGTTTTTAGTTGGAATTGGATTTAAAGGGGCACATTGGATCTCTCTCTGTGTTAAAAGTGCATAGCTGTGCAGCTGGAGATTAGATACTCCTCAAAAGGCACAGCCATGTCTTTGTGCACTCAGTCATCAGACGTACTTACATCCGATGTAAATGACACAGAACTGGAACTTGCCTGAACAGTTGAATGTTCTGAGGGCTGCAAGGCTTTTGTAGTATGTTTTGTCATATATTGAGCTGAAGTCCCCTGTGAAGGTGAATTGTATTTACTTCTGGCTTGCCTTGGTTCTTGTGTCATCTGCATTCTTTCATCATTAATTCCTTCTGCGTCTTTCCAAAGAGTGCCAATTAATCCATGATAACAGGCTGGGTGATGGTTACTGCTGTACTTGTCAGGCTGCTCCTCCAATTCACCCCCTCACCTGCAGGTTTTGTGACTCTGCAAGTGCAGCACACAGTCATGTTTACCACCTCACTATCAGCCCCGTGTGTTAAGCAAACAGATACATACACCAGGCTGTCACCTGGAAGATGCTCCCCTTCCCCTTCAACTGTCTGTGTGAGAGTGGTGGGTGGACAAATGGGAATAGTAAAAAATCACTTGTCCCAGTTCCAGTGAGTAAACATGGATCAATTCCCAAGTGGTAAAGCAGGTATATGGGAGCTTGTGGCTCTAGTAGTCCTCATAGCCTGAAATCTTAAATTCCTCATGTATAAACAGCCTTCTGCCAGCCTGCAAACCAACCTAACATAACTGAATTTGCAGTTTTTTCCTTATGATTGGTGTTGTTTATATACAGCTCAGTGTCACTTTCACTAAAATGCTACTGACTGGATGAAGTGCACTTAAAATAATAATTATGGACTAAAATAATGTCACTTAAAGAATTACCAAACAAAAAAAAAACCCCAACGTACTCCTTCTCTAATAAGCATTTCAACTTCTGACTGAAAATATTTAACTATGTTGTCATTTTCTGCAGCATGGATCAATTATCCATTTCTTCAGGCTGTGTAGTATTTGAGGGCTCTTAGAGAATTGGTTTTTATGTATTTGAGACTGAAGTAAATCTGGGCTTCCACAAGCAGGTAAACATCATTAGCTGCCACGGGTGGCAACTTTCCACCATGGTATTTTAAGGGAGCCAGGGAGATGGAGTGAATTACGGCAGAGTGCTGCTTTATAGTTGTTCAGCAGCTGAATCTTGAGTGCTTTGGTCATCTACATAGTTGTGGATCAGACCTTAAAATAACTCCATGAGCTATGGTAATGCTACCACCACTGAATCAGAACTCTGAGATCTGTGGTGGACTCTCCAGAAAATACTGCAAAATCTTGAAAGGTGGAATGCAACTTTACACACTGCTTTTACCTGAAGACAGAATATTTGGAAGTGGCTGAATGATTTAAGGAAAGCATCCAAATCTGCTGATTTAGTTGCAGAGTCTGGAATCTACATTCTCTGTTGGTTTTTTAAGAGCTGCAGGTGCATTTTCTGGGAAGGAGGGTATAACAAGGAAAATGGGACATCACAAGATTTAATGATTTTAAGTCCTTAACTGGCACATGGTCAGAGCTTAATGTGAATATTTAATGATTCATTGGACAATACAGGAGTTTCTACATTATTACTGATACAGTGTTGTATCAGTGTTGTGTTACTGAAGAATTACCGCACCAAAATCAGAGTTGGTTGGTAGCTTTTCCTCTGTTTACTGAAGTGGATTCCATGTGTGTTATCAGTGACTGTTATTGTACATGCAATTTCTCTCAATCCCAACACTACGACAGATTTTACTGCTTATGAAGATAGAAATCTCAAAAAATAAGAGCTCAAATTGAGGGAAAAAACAACTGAAAAAATATATGTAACTTCCCTTTAACCACAGGGCAGGATTGAGAAAGCCTTACCTTGGCAAAGACCCTGTACAAACACTTTCTTTAGAACTTGTTTCTTTAACAATATATAATAAGTTGCATACTGAAAATACTTAAATCTCTTCAAGCAAGCAAGCAAGATCTAGTGGTCTAGGATCAAACCCTCTAAAAATATGTAAAGTAGAGAGAGAGAGCATGATGAAGCCACAAGAACACCTAAGGTTCACGTGTTTATTGGACAGTTTGTTTAAAGTAGTTTTTTATCTCTGTGCTCAGCATTCAAGGTAGATTTCAGTAGATATTGCAAAATGATTCACCATTGAAATTCTGTTGCTGCAGTGGAAGATTGAGCTCAGGGTGTGTCTGCAATGTATGGTTCTGATTTCAGTGGTGCATTAGTTATTTCTGAATTTCATCTGTTGCAACCTTTGGCTTGCAGAAAAAGCATTTCAGTTCAGAAATCTCTCTGCTTAGCAGAGAAAGTTGGCTTGGTTTGTGAATAAGCACAGGGGCATTAAGTATGTTCTGATGGGACTCAGTGTTGCCAAGAGAATAAGGCTTCAGTGCCTGCATGTTTTAAAGATGGTTTTCAACCATAATGGGACAGTTGTATGGCTTGTATGTCACTTGATGCATGGCTTGCTTGAACATGAGGACAAACCACAACTTACGGAGCTGTCCGTGTCCTGGAAGGATGCAGGCTTCTGTGTGTCAGCACAATTTCTACATAATAAAATTCTTAAAACTGAAAATTTCCCTTCTGTTTTCCTGAGGTAAGTGTGGCAGTGAGGGCTGAGGTTACTTAGGGCTGTAAAAGAGGTTTCCTGAAAACCTGATGCCTCCTAGTTACCTATCCCACTCTTCTGCTCAGCCCTCCATTCCACCTGTGAAGAAAGGAAAGGGAAAGGGCTGAGCCCTTCCTTTTATGGGAAGCCATAAACTGTGTGATGTGAGAAATATCCTACCTGTTGGAGGCTACTAGATTGAACGTGTAAGAGCCTGCAGACTTTGTAAACTTCTTCCATTACTTACATTAAGGTGGGAAGAGACTGTACAGTGCTACAGCCAAAGAGGGGTATGGAGACAAATTAGAGCATATTTATCTCAAATCAAAGTGTTGCTTCCACAGGATATGGGTGCTGTAGACCCCAGGGCATTCCCCAGCCAGCAACTAAAGCACCACAGAGCCTTTTCCTCACACACACATAGAGACACACAGACACACTCATCCCTCCCTGGTGGGATGATGAGGAGAATCAGGCTTGACTGATGCCCAGCAGTCCCTGAGCAGTGCACCCCCTCTCCCCATTTGCGCCCCAAATTTTCCTGCTAAGCATGACATCCTATGACGTGGCATGTCCCTTGGATCTTTTGGGATCAGCTGTCCTGGCTGTCTTTCCTCCCAACTCCTTGTGACCCCCAGCCTCCTTGCTGGTGGGGTGGTGTGATAGGCAGAAAAGGCCTTGACTTTGTGTACTTTGCTCAGCAATTAGAAAAATATCTCTCTATTAGCAACACTGTTCCCAGCTACTATGAAGAAAACTCAATCCCAGCCAAATCCAGCACAGACAGCCCGTACAAATGTAAATACGTTTCTCTTTCTAGATCAATTGTAACACAGTATGAATTGTAGTTTGAGATCCTTACTGAGGTTCTTGTACTTGAAGGATCTAATATCAGCTGATGTAATCCTTGTTTTTATCACTCATCTTTTTCTGACTCCTCCAAATCAGATGTGTTGAGACTGTAGCATTTTGTATAGTTCCCATTCTGATAAAGATAGAAAAAGGCTTCCATAGGAATTATCTCATAGACAGTCTCACTATTTCTGAATTTTCTTAATTCCTGGTTTTGTATGAAACTTATGGGAAGATTTAGTATGAAGTTCCATCTATACAATAGTTTAGCTAATTAGACATGAGTAAATCTTGCTGCTGCAGCTTTTTGCAGACCTCCTATCCCATACTGAGAGGTAAAATTAAGTTATATTAGTTATTATAAAAAGCTGGTGTTGACTTTGCATGTTTATAATGAGACTTTCAAAATACCAGCTTAGTTTTTTACAGGTTTGTTAGCTGACTTGACATCATGGCAGTTTTTGGATGTGGCTTTCTCTGGTCCTGCCTCCAGCTCCATGTGATGATGTTTTTGTGTGATGCATTCATTCTGGACTTCTTAGAAGAAGTCTGTATTATTGTCAAGTCCTCAGAATTAATGCAACATACTAATATAGATACACATGGTTGTCCTAAAGAAAAATGCAAACACCCATGCAAGCCAACCCCCCGGTTGGCAGCTCCTTGACATGTCTCATAAGCCAGAGTCTTGCAGAGGCTCTGCTGCTGTTGTCAGGAACGAGCGTAGTGGGCAGAAGTTCACTGTCACAACTGAGACTTGAATTTCACAAGTGAAGTGCTGCATCCTCCAGGCGACTTAGAGGCACTTACAAGCCAAGCAGTTGGTAACACAGATAGTCTGCTGCTGACAACCAAACCTCAAGATTGCTGTTGTTTGGTGGGTTTGCTAAGGCGGGTGGGTGGGTGGTGCAGCTTTTACCTTGGTTAACTAATGCATCGCATTCCAGAGAAGAGGATAATCCTGGATTAAGCAACATCTGTTAACAGTGGGTCAAAGTTATAGCTTAGTTCAGGGAAGGGAGGGAAAAATGAGACTTAGGAGCTGGTGTTGCATTGTTTTGGACAAGTGTTTTTTTCTGGAGACTCCTTGTTAAACCTGGGTGACTGCTGCTGCCCTGCTGTGCCCTCACCGGGCATGGCAGCTCTTAGTACAGCGTAGGCACACAGCCTTAACAATCAAGTGTTAAGCAATTAGCTGTCTCAATCTCAAAGCTGCTGCTCCAGTACATCACTCCAGGGCATGCACATGATTCTTCTTGAACTGTTTGCATGTCTGCTATGTCCTGTCTACATTCAGGAAGGGTATTTTTTTATACTTATGACTTTTCGCCCACAAAACCTGGAGTTAAAAGGATTTATTTTGGGGTGCAGAAAAGTAAACAAAACTAGTCATTTGGACAAATGACTATATGTTAATGTAATGTGAAAAATGTGGTGGGGTAAAATGATTGGAAATACCTTGTGTTCAAGAACTGATCACTAATGCTAAAAAAATTGTTTCTGTTCCAGTATATTAGCTGAAAAAAATAAGTAACCTGACAGTTGTATTCTGAATAGATATTCTTAGCAGGAATTGGTAACATTTTAGATGAAAATAATCTTGATTGTGAAGTCTCATTTTTGGTTAACAATTTAATGGTGAGATCACATTTGTCATATATGGGCCCATAATAATAATATTAAAGTTTGCATCTAATGAAGTGAATATTCCATATGGCAAATGGTCAGTCTGCCTAAAGGCTGAAGTGAGGGAGAGATTTACCCATTTCTGTTTTATGAGGCTTTTGGGAAATGGAAGTGACTGTGGTTGTTCCAGACTGGTCTGGCTTGTAGTTGCCTATGAGCAAACATAATGCCAGTATGAATAGCTGGATTTTTTTACAACCATGGACATTGGAGCACAAAGTTGACAAGCCTTTTCAAGCACTGATGATAGTTTTGGAGAATATTTTGGAAGGTTTTAATAACCTAAAAAATGTAGCTGAATTCAAAATCTTGCCAGGTTTGGGTTTGTTTATGGGTTTTGTTTGTTTGTTTGTTTTTGGTTGGGTTTTTTTTGTTTTTTGGGGTTTTTTTTAGTTTTTGTAGATTTGGTTTATAAAATTAATTTTGAAACTTCCGGCTTTCAGCAACTATTAAATGCCTCATTTGTTCAAATACTGACTTCTAAATGTGAAAATTGAACTTTGAAGAAAACTTTGTGTGTTTACAACTTTAGAAAGTACTTTGAGGAAAAAAATTTAAAAATACTTGATTTGTTATTCAGATTTCTTTTGTGTGCCATTATTGACCTGACAGATTTGGAGCTGGCTCTCTGTAGATGAGTTTCAGTAATCAGAGTATTAGTCCACACAGAGAAAAGATTATTAACTTGTACAATAGTCTTTTTGCATGGGTTTGTTCCTCCCTTGTCTCCATCCCCTCTCCAAACCTTTCATGAGAGAGCATAGGAAGTGCTTGTTGCACACCTAAGTAGGTAACTGCTGCTGCCAGTGCATATGGGAGGCAGCAGATGAACCTGACACACGGGAGGTGCTATAAGAAGGCCCAGGTGGAGGGGGAGAAATTAATGGAAAGCAACTTAGAGTGGGCAGAGGTGCTGAGGATAAGCCTAGAAGGTGTAGTGGTGTCTTGAGGAATGGCTTAGAAAAGGGAGCAGAGATGAGGAAAGATGGGAAGAGGGCTGTGGGCAGCCTGGATAGATATCTGAACCCGTGGTGATGTGGGACAGGCTGTTGGGGGAAACTGCAGAGGGATGTAGGTTGGAAGAGGTGAAAATGCAAAGCAAAAATTTTTGGTCTGTCTTTATGGAAACAAAGATTCATAATGAGGGCGAGGAGGGATGGTCAGACTCTCAAGAGAAGAAGAGTGTGGCTGGAAAGTAGGAACCAGGTGTGGTAAAAAAAGAGGAGCCACAGTCAAGCCCCCTTGAAGCTAAGGTTCTTCCTACAGAAGTTTCAAGACCAAATGAAGGAAGTGTTGATCTATAAGATTTTTCTCTTACATGATCTTTAGTACTTGAGTTTTATCTCTAACTTCTGCTAATTTTAGAAATATATCTTTTAAAAAATTCAATTTTTCATCCATCTCTAGGCTTATGCATTTCTGTTTGTTTTCTCTATTCTTTGTTTTTCTTACCCTACATTGTTTCTCTTTTTCGTTTCAGTCTCTTCTGTACTAGTTGTTCACATTGCAGTAGTACCAAAAATGTCCTCTGTGAATGGCAAGATACCTCTAATCAGGAAAGTTTCTTCTGATTCAAGTCATTAGCCTTGACCTTTTAATTAATTTTGAAAACATTCTTTCTGAGTATTTCTTTGTCAATAATTATTAAAATACTCAAGACCCTCATATCCAAAAAAAAACCCCACTATGCACCCTTATGCTTTAAAATCGAAGAAAAAGGGTTAAGGGACCTTTCTCACTTTTTAAAAGCACCTTCTAATATGGATATTTCTCTGTAGGAGTCTATTTACTGGGAAAATATGGGCAGAAGAAAATCAGAGAAATCCAAGAACGAGAGGCAGCTGAGTACATCGCCCAAGCACGAAGGCAGTACCATTTTGAAAGTAATCAGAGGACGTGCAATATGACAGGTAAGATAAGGAAAAAGCTACTGTTCTCAAAAAGGGGGAGGTGTTCAGGGATTTATGCTACATATTGTCAGGATGGAAGAGGAATAAGAAATGTAGGTAAATTCAAAATCTTAATTAAATACTGGTGCATAAATAGAGTTGTTTTGCAAATAAAGAGAGTCTGAAGAGTAGAGGATTAAAGGGATCTTAGGGGACATCTGAACGCTTACGCATCAATACACATACAAGTACACATGCAGGTTACAATTTTTTTGTCACTTCAGGATCCTTTTGCGTTAATCTGCATGTGGTGTTGAGGTGTGAAATAGCACTCAGATTCAAACAATACTGAATTTACAGCAGGATTGTTTTATTCATTATAGCACATTGTTAGTAAGCAACATGGAGAACTTGCTGGGTAATTTTTAATAAGAAGCACATCAGCCCATCAGTTTCCTACTCAGTTAGAAGGTACCTTACTAGCCGGAGAGCAAAAAGTGAAAGTACTTACAGCACCAGTCTTAAGATTTTTGGAAAGGAGATGACAGAGAAGAGTTTTAAAAAATTCCTTGCCATTGTAAATACAGGCCATTCAAAACTATTTTTATTAAACAAATTAGGCAGCATTTTCTTTTTCTGTTGAAATTTGTAATGGCTTCTTGGGTGGCTGTAAGTTCAACCTGTTTACCCTGAACAATTGGTATTTAATTTTCATCTTCTCCATTTTGTACTGCTGGGAGTGATCTTGCTGCAAGGACTAAGTTTTTGTTTGCCGTTCTTTGTACAAAGTATCTTGTGTTTGGCAGCATGCATTCCTGACAAGATTTTTCATACTTTGTTCTTATTATTTATCATGTTTTTTATTTCCTGTTCCATCATGTAACAGCCGATCAGACATTGTTCTGAAAGTAAAGCATTTTTTCCCACTAGCTTTCTCTCATTTAGAACATACCTTTCTCCAGTTCTCATCAGACAAAATAAACCTCAGATCTTTTTCTTCTCACTGGGAGAAATGCAGTAGTGTAGGTTGTCAGCCGATTTTTTTTCTGGGGAGTTGGAGGCATGTATATGCAGGATGTGAGTACACATTTGCATCTCGAGCCAGTAAAACCACATGGCCATGTAAGAGCAGCATTGTGCCCCAGCTTGTGAGAGGCACACAGGTTACTGCACTTCTGAGTACTCCTGGGATTTCCTATTTCACTTGTTCTCCCAGTTTTGCTTGTTGAGCAATGGGATGTACATCCTATAGCACCTGTTCAATGTGAACTGAGGATGGGTTTATGGTGGGGTTTTTCTTGTTGATGTTGACAGGTTTTGTTGTTTGGTTTTCTTCTTTTAATAACAGTACTGTCAATGCTCCCAACATTGAAGGATGCCTTAATGCATCAGTTAAACTCTGAGAGTCTCACATCTCTTCTTAAAAATAGGTAAGACTGTTTTAAATGCATTGAACTCCACTTGTTTTGATGACAAGTTTTTTTCAAATTATATAATGTAGAGAACATGCAGAATTTTGGTTCAGTGTCCCATTGAATCATTAGTCTTAAGGTATTTTGAAATCACTATGTAAATATTTTGTCATGTTAGTTGTATTTTGATAGGTATGGCTGGCATTTTCCAAAAATTACAGGAAATAATACCTCCTTTAAGGTGCTGCAGTGAGAGCCATGTTTTTTGTTGAAGTGGGTGTAAGATAGGTAGATAAAAGTACTTAGAGGATCTAGTCCTCTAAACAGAACAGAATATTTTGTGTGAGTTGTTGATGTTGTGTTTGTAAAAATGTTTATGTAATCTTACCAAGTTCAGACATGAGTAGTAGTGGAAAGTATCCAAGATGAGATTGAAAAGGCATGTAAGTGATGAGAAGTAATTTTTTAAATTTTATTATTGAAGTAGAACTAATAGGGACATATCATACATTAACAGAAACGCTTCCCTGTCAGAAAACATCTTGGAATTCCTTACAACTGCAGGAACAAATAGCCTATTTTTAAATACGTAAAGTGCATAATGGCGTACCTTAAATGTAAATTGCTTGGCATATGGCACAGAGTAAAAGTATTATGTAGGCAGTTAACACAGGATTTCTGACTCACTCTAGACTGTCTTTCTAGTTTACCTCCCACTAGTTTATTTATACACCTATAACTTCAGCTGTCCAGCATTTAATAGGTTACGTATTCAGTCACTGTTTTTTTCAGTCCAAAAACTTCACAGCAGAGCAGCGTGATTTAAAGGGGGAATTGCAGCCTGAATGATGTTTTTGTAATAAACTATCTGAGGATTTGCAACTGTTACTGAATAGTATTTACCCCAAACAATGAGGAATTGGGAAAGGTCAATTCTAATGATATAAATGTATTTATCATAATAGAAGTCTTATTCAATGAAAAAATTAAACTGAATGAACAAAAGAGCTTGTGGATCACCACATATGTCATCAGAACTGTGCAGCAAGTAGTCTGCAACAGTTTGTAATCCTTTGTTCAGTGGTGAAGACATATGATACCTTAGTTTGTTCTCTGTAGTAAGCATTCTTTTATCAAAATACACCTGCTATGTCTAACTTTTTTGACCAGTTGAAACAGTCACGGGATACAATGATGCACCTCTGAATTCCCACAATCCTAGTGAAAATAGAGATTAAGCTTTTTTCTTGTTATTGGTATGCACTTATGAAAACAGAATTTTTTTTTAATGCTCGTTATATCAACATTCTGTAAGCATGGATGACCATTTAGAGTGTATCTTACAGTGGAATTTGTGTCTTAATGCTTCTTATTTTGGCTTACACTGAGAAAGTTTTAACTGGATGCTTGAAAGTTTTGAACTGAAATGTAGGGAGGGGGTTGTGAAGGTACAGATAATGGAATCAGCCATCAAAGCTCACTCCACTTTGAAGTGATTCTTTGAAGAAGCTCTGCTACGCATGGAGGTATAGATTTCTTTGCTTTCCACTTCCATTTGAGAAGATCAGTCAAATGTCTCCAGACCTTTAAGTGCTGTTGTTGTTGAATATACAAAAGAGCAGATGTAGAGATTTACCTTTCTTCATGTCCCTGAAGATGTATTATTTTTCTCACATAATCTGTGGTGTGGCTTAACATGTTATGGATCTATATTATCATATATTACAGGTAGGTAATAATCTTTAACTTAAAATCCATTCAATTCCTTAAATTTGGGGTGGCCAGGGGTGTAAGGAGGCTGAAGTCTTCTGGCTTCTAGAGAAATTTTTGAAGAGGGAACAGCATCCAAGACCACAGATACTCTTGCTCGGTCTGTCCTCCTCTTTTTAGAGCCCAGTGATTGGATAAGATAAGGTGAAGTCCCTGCTTCTGCAGCCTTGCAGATGTTGCTCATCTACCACCTCTTCAGCACTTAGCTTTATTCCAAACCTCTGGTTTCTGTTTGCATTGTCCTTTGCTTTCGTAGCAAGTAATGGCCTTCCAAATAAATAAACATGAAGTAAAAGTTGAGTTTTTAGTAGCAGCTGAGTCTTAGTAAATTGCAGGAGATGAAGACTGAACAAATAATTTATACTGTTAGGCTTAATATTTGCAGACTTCAACTGTTATCTGGCTGCTGCCTTACCCTGTAAGGAGAAGCTCCGTAAGCATGAGCTCTAGGAAATGTTTTGATGTAAAATGTGCAAGTGTAGTTGGCTGATGATATATTGGCTTCTCTGTCTCTCTTCATTCTGCATGGAGAACTTACCCCTGATAAGTAACAACTATAGCTTTGAGTCCCATTATATGTTTTATGTATAGAAATATTACAGTATTTTTTACGAAGTCCTTCCTTTGTTTTGCTTTAGCAAAGCTTTAAAAACCTGCACAGAGTAGCTTGTGAAAAGTGTGCAGATTGGTTTTGTGTTTGCCGTGGGTCCTTGTATCTCTTTCAGCTATTGTTTATTTAATCTCTCTAATTTTTAGAGTTGTAGATAATAGTTTATTCACATTATTTGATAGTGGTGAACTTAAAAATTCTTTGTGTAAGTGATAGAATGTTCAAACTACTGCCAAAGTGCACCTGTTGTGCCTGTAAAGAGAAATGATTTCTAGTGAGAAGTGCTGGGGTTTGGGAGTTTTTTTGGTAAACTAGGTTACTGTAAAGTATAGGTTAATTTGAACTCTTGGCTCTAAATATTTAAGTGTTAATTCTGATCCTGAGAAATTAGCAAAGGTTTCCCTAAATGACTTTTACAATGTATGCCTTCCACAATAGACAAACTGTAGCCATTCTTTACTGACAGTGCTTAACAGGTGAGAATGGCTGGTGAAAATTTTGGATGTTAGCTTGCTCTTATTCCTGCTACTGCTGCTGTGTTGCTATGATTACCTCTGGATAGTAGTTATAAATATGCAGTGTACTTCAGGCAGGTGTATCTATGCAATTGACAGTCTTGCGTTGTTGACTGCAGAACATAAACTTCTAGGAATTGGTCAGGTCAAAGAAGTGAACACACCTCAACAAAAGAGAAAAGATCAACATGTATTGGTGTGGACGGTGCAAGATTTCCTTTCCACAGATGGTTGTGATCTCTTTGGTTTTTGATGATCAAATATAAACTTTAAACACGTCAGGCAATGGTAATTCTTGCAAGAAAGTAGGAAATAGAAATTCTGATCCTGCATTTATTATACACAGGAAGTCCTGCTGGACTGAGTCTACATTAAATACATAGAGAGTCAAGGCCCCAGAAAAGACCAGTTTATACCATCAGTGGCTTTTTCTGACTGCATACTGTAGTAACTCAGAACTGATCATGTAAGTGTGTAATTGACATCACTAAATGCTACATTTCTAGATCAAGGTTTGAATATCTTTTCCGTGCCTTTATAGTGTGTTGTTTATATACTGCTTTCTTGAACAAGGCCTTTCTTGAACGAGATATAGACCTGGATATTATTTGAATAATTATGGTAGCTAAATAAGCTCGCCTTAGAGCACTGCTGTGTCATTTAACATACTTGTTAATTTCCAAGTAAAATATAATTCTTAATATTTCCATTTATTTTTCCCACAGGCCAGCAAACAAGTTAGAAATATGGGAGGATTTAAAGATAATAAGTAAGTGGAAATGAAAGATTACATCTGCATAATTATTTAGCTTAGATTTAAAATGTCTTTTACACCATTTAAAACAACTTTACACTGGGTTGTTTCAGTAGATATGAAGATAGTGTAACACACATGGCAAACCTCCTCCCTGCCCCTGCACCCCCAAAGGCTTTTCACGAAGGAACTTTTCTTAGCCCCATGGGAAGCTAGAAGCTCAGAGACGAAGGTGAAGAATTTCATTTGCCTTCCTGCTACTCTACTCAGTGAAACTTTGTGAGACCTTTCTGTGCCATTGCAATAAAATGAAACTAGTTTCAGGAATTCTGTGCTGGATGTAGTAGAAATTCAATCAGAAATGTAGGCCAGCCCTTACATGGCCAGCAGTTCCCTTTTTTTGAACCTGTTGGAGAGAACCACTATAGCAGTGGTCATGAAACCTTTGCATCATCTTTGTATTTATTGGCTGATGGAAGCAGCGGAAGAGAAGGAAAAAGTAAACTCAGATAATTATGCAGTGAAATACTACTTTTGGTTTTTTCTCCTTTTCATAACACCTTTACAAATCCTACTTTTGATCTGAATCCTTTCTTCCCATCTCTGTATCTATTCATGATGCTTCTTCTCTACACCCTCATTGCCTACTGGCTGGTAGCTGATGCTCATTTTAATTTTCCTCCTTTAGATCTTAGCTGCTTCTGTCTTAGGTAACTTTTTTGACAAGATGCAGTTGGGTCCGAATTGCATGATGAGGGCTAACATAGACTGTGTATTTCCTGGCCTAATGAAGAAAGATGATTTTGACACTAAACATTTTCCTTCTGGAAAAACTTGTATGATTTTTATTTTCTCAACATAACTTGTGTAATGTGCAAAATAATATTAATATAGGACTTTAAATGGGACACTTTAGATGTAGATCCAGCACATTAGACTCATGACCATCTTGGGTATGTGTTGTGAAAACGTGTTATGACAACCAGTGAGAGAAATGTGACTGCATATTTAAAAGTCATCAGCACTTGTGAGTCTTGGAGAGCACTCTCTCCCTTGACTCATCCCCATTTCCCTGACTTTGCAGTTACTCTGTTCTGTCTTTCCAAGGTTTCACACGAAGTATTGTCGCTGTGTACAGCACCTGTATGCTGGTGGTTCTCTTGCGGGTCCAGTTAAACATCATCGGCGGTTACATCTACCTGGATAACGCCGCGCTCGGCAAGAACGGCACAGTAAGGGTCTTGCTTTGTTTCAGAGGTAGCACTTGCACTTCCTTGGAAGGGAAAGGATTATTTGGTGAGATAAAAAGGGCATAGCTTAGGAGTATTGGAATGAAACCAAGGGTGCTTACAAGAGTGGGGTATATGCAAGCATTACTGGCAGTATGATATATTGATGTCCTTTGACAGGATCTAAATTTGGATGATGTGGTGATACTGTTGCTTACCTGAATACCTGCAATATTGAAGAATACCTTTTGTCTGCATTTGTCTTGCTTGAAAAAGGCTTCTTTCTATCTGAGCATGAAATTATTTCTTTGCTTTAATTTTTTGTGAAATGGTAATATTGTGTGAATGATCTGTATGAATATGTAAGCAAAAGTATATGTATTATTAGGTCTTCCTAGTACATACATTAATTCCTCCAGTTAAATTTTTCTGAGATTAAAGAAGAAAAATGTTGTCTTTGAAATTTTGGCTATTTGGTTTAACTCCAAAAGGCCATCTATCTAAATGTCTGTTGGTGGGGGCAAGCAAGGTGGAAGACCTGTATTTTGTTGATGTAGTGTATCACTGCTCAATAAAAATAGATTAATCCCACTGTAAGGAAGTACCTGTTGTAGGGAGTGGGACCTGCAAATTGCTGGATGGCATATCTAAAAATAATGGATACAAGCTGATTAGTTCTTATCTGCCCCCCGTGATAGCTCCTGCTGAGAGTCAAGGAACAGCAGCATGTCAAGGCAGGATGGAGAAAAGCTTTCATTAGGAAGGCCAGAGTTGACTGAGGTCATGCTTCATTTTGTAAAACCTGAAAAAGCTGTTTTAGAAGGGCAAGATGAGTTTGGACTAGAAACATGTTTCCTTTCTGTTAGTTTCTCAATAGAGAAGTGGGTTGACAGGGTCAACTCTGAAGCATTCCATTGGGACAAACTGGAATCCTGTCTTGGTTTCTGGAAGCTTCTTTTCTGTCCGATAAGCTTTTGTTAGATTTCAGCATAAATAACTAATCCACTAGATTTAATTTCTGGGGTGGTGGAGGGTCTAGTTTCACCTGCAATGCAGGTTTTTAAGAGACTTTCCTGTATATGAATGAAAAGTGAAAGATTTTTCTGAGCCACTGAAGATGAGAGATCTGTATAGGTTTGAAGAAAAGAATGCCAAAGGACTTACGACAGACCTGGGGGTTGACAGGCAAGAAGAGTCAGTACAGAGTTGAAGAGAGTGGGGGAATGTTTTTGCTGAAGAGTATTACAAAGATTAAGGAAATGATTTTTGAAATTATTTTTACATTGTTCTCTACTGTTGACATGTTACATAACTGTTGGGTTTTTTTTTTTTTTCCCACAGACACCACTAGCTCCCCCTGAAGTTCAGCAGCAATATTTATCAAGCATTCAGCACCTTTTAGGAGATGGTATGGTGCTTATTATGAGCTAACTACACTTACAAAATTCTTTTTTTGAGACTTGAACAAATCATTAGAATAATTTTTACTTTCTTCCTTTTAGGACTGACTGAGTTGATAACTATTGTTAAACAAGCTGTGCATAAAGTTTTTGGAAGGTAAGAGCCTGTATTTCTCTGTGGCTAGCTTTTAAGTTTTATTGTGATGACTGTTCCCAAAACAGTTTTATTAGAACTGGGTGGGGAAAGCAGGCACATTGACTTTTTCAAAACGATGCTTTTATTGTAGCAAGCTGTCTGCCAGTGCAAATCCATGTAGCTGATTGGAATCTTGTTACTTGTGAACATGTATGGCAGCCGGTGAGCCTGTGGTACAAGGGACAAAGAGAGTCCACTGGTGGGACAGTCCCTAGTATCAAAGAACCTCCCCAGGTTAGGGTGACAGAAAAGGCTTCCCCCAAGATGCTCTGCTTTGGTATGTTAATGTACCCCAGTTCTGCTTCCCTGGTTGGCCCGTTGGCCTCCCTGCCCCTTTATACCTTTTGTGTCCCATGCCCTAGAAGGTTCTCCACCCAGGTTCCCCCCATTGGCCCTTGCCCCATCAGCACTCCCTCAGACTTTCCCATTGGCTCCCATTCCCCAGTCCCGCCTGTGTACCGCCCCTGTGCCCTCAGACCGTTGGTCCCTGATGCTCTCCCTGCTCCCGTTTATAAACCTGGACCTTCCCGTGTTCTTTGTCCCTGGAACCCTTCATGAGGGTGGCTGCATTAAACTCCTCTCGTGGAACCCCATACGAAGTCCCTTCCCAGCTCTTTGTCGTCAACCCATTTTCTGGAGCTATCCATGCGTGTGTGAGTGCGTGGTGCTCCTGCCAAGCGCTTTGCTAAGGAGGTGCTCTTAGGAAGGTGGCGGCACCTCACTCTCCAGCACCGACAAGCCGCCGGAGATGGCGACAAACATGTTCTTGGTAGAAGGAGAAAGCAGCGTTACTCATTTTGCAATCAGTACTGTAGTCTTTTTCCTTTCCAGTATTTCCCTTAAGCAGACCCTGTCTCTTCTGGAACTGGAACAGAAACTTAAGGATATCAGGGAAGTAGTGGAACATAAAGATTTGGATCAGATTGCATCTTACTCTCCCTTATGTCATTATCTGATGCCAGATGAAGAAAACCCCTTGGCTAGCCAGGTACTTGATTCAGTTCCTTTCACCTACCTTTTTTCATTCTGCATTTTTATTTGGGTTTTTTTTTGGAGAAGGAAGGGTGCATAACAGTCCTCTAGTGACCATGGCATCTGTGTCTTTAATAAATGGCAAAGCCTCTTCCGTCATAAATCAAGTGTCTTTATCTCTTTAATCTAGGCACAGTTGTATTTTCTTCAGATTTGACAGAAAACAAGCGTCACCCTCAGAATGTCAGCTTTGTGCTCAGAAATGCAGCCCAGTTAATGCCTTTAGCCCGTGACAGAAGCTGTGACACAGCACAGCTTAGCTCAGCCCTAAGCTAAATTGTATCACCTGCACTTGAGTACCAGCGAAGTTCACGGAGTGTTGGAGCATCTTGGCTCGTGCACAAGAGAATGGTGTGCTGGAGTCCTTTGATGCTTTGGGCTGAAAAAGGAACAGGAGTCAAGAGAAAAGTGTATCTAATCTCAGCTGTAACATTAATTTCTTAATTTTGTGAAGGTGTTTGTCTCCATCCACACCACAGGCTGGAGAAAACTCATTCTTCAGTTGGTATTACACTGGTATAACGAGGAAACCTGAGCTTCAGCATGTGACTACATGCACTTATTCCTTTAACTTAAGCTGATATGCTGCATTTAATTCAGTATTGAAGGTCAGAATTGGAAAGATGACTTGCTCAAATAGTTTGGTATTCCTGCTAGTATTGGTTTTTAGTTAAAAAAAAAATCCTACAGTGACCATTTAAAACACAAATTATAGAGAATCTGATTTACAACAGTATTTTCTTTTATATATCACTTGTACATCTTGACTTAATTCCGTGATACTCAACTTTTCTATTTCTGCTCTTACAGTTGCTGGTGGCACTTACTAAATAGTATCTGTCTTTGGTTTCTCTAGGCCTGTGGACTCACAGAAAGAGACATTGCTACAATTAAATTACTGAATGAAACTAGAGATATGCTAGAAAGGTATAGAGAAATATTCAGTATTCACATTAAACTCCTCCTGAAAACTTACTTATGTAAGACAATTACTTGCATATAAAAAGCTGACAACTTTTCATTTGAGAAATGTGGCCATTCTGAATTAAATTTTTTATATTTATCAGTTGTAGGTTGGGATTTTCAAAATTCATGAGCTCTGAAACTTTTTAAGAAATAATGCTGCCTTAACAAGATACCCAGGATGTCCTTGACAGTCAGACCTATTCTCTCTTCCTCACATGCTCTGTAGTTATGTAGGAACAGAGAAGTACTTCTCTTCTGCTAAAGCAGGGTAAATGGAGAGTAATTTTATTGGATTTACTTGCTTTAATAAAGTGAACACCGGTATTGGCTTATTGGAATTTATTTTTAATGCATGGTTTTGAGGGTGGTTGTATGTGCCCTTTTACCAGAGAGCTGGTAAAAATGAGGCTTTTATAATAAAGGTAGGATATGAGGGAAATGAGACAAGTGTCAAACTATTCTTACCATTTATAAGGTATTGGTATTACCAATGGTAAAGCTATTACCATTGCCAGGGATGGGGGGCACTTTTAGGATCAGTCCCTTCTATGTTATTACTTAGTAAGAAATAGAAGTGAGGAATGCTTTAGGTTTATCTGCGTTTTAGTAATCTTAGGGTAGAGTTCAGGTTGTTGAGGGAGCTGGTGTTTCATGAGGTGGCAGTGCTAGTGGCATTTGTCTGGCTCACACATCATCTCTGAGGGGAGGCACACCTGTAGCACTGAATACTTGCAGGGCTTGTTAGTTTAAAAAAATAAAACCCAGAAATAAAATCTTTTTTTCTATTATTCTTTATTCTCAGTCCAGACTTCAGTACAGTTTTGAGCACATGTTTAAATAGAGGATTCAGTCGACTGCTGGACAATATGGCAGAGTTTTTTAGACCTACTGAAAAGGACCTTTCTCAAAACAGCTCTGTAAATAGGTAAGAGGGAGCCAAAGCACCCATGGAGCTTTAGGTTTCACTGGTGTGCAGATAAAATGCAGTAACATTCAGGATTTTCTACATCCTCCTAGAAGACTGTTTAAAAATAGCTTTTGTTTTCGAGTTAACTGGTTTTAAGCAGTGTGGTGAGGGCATTACAAATCCAAAAGCTGAGTTCAAATCCTTGAAATATTATTTCTCAAATACTAAAATTAAAACCTTGAATGATAACTGGATTTATGTATGTTTATTTTAGTAACTATTGGCTTTCAGATAGTTATGTTTTAATTTAAATATATACTATTTACATCACTTAAAATACCCCGAAGTCTAGTTTGGCTATCTGCCTAAGCCTGGTTTAGTTTGAAATAGCGTGAAATTGTAGACTGGCACTTCTATGACCTGTCTACTTATACACACACGTGAAGACTGGCTAAACCATAATTCTCTTGCATGAGAAGCAAGTATGAAACAGTGCAATAGGAACATGAACT
The DNA here is from genome assembly GCF_000738735.6 of Corvus cornix cornix. NCBI lineage: Eukaryota > Metazoa > Chordata > Aves > Passeriformes > Corvidae > Corvus > Corvus cornix. The sequence continues at coordinate 52,682,765 of NC_047056.1, forward strand.
GGAATTTGAATTGGTACTTCCCTATATAAAAGGAAAGGTTTGATATGGAGAAAAAACCCTTCATCCATAAATTTTAGTTTGCAGTCTTACAATTCTTCCTTTTTAAGTGGTAATTACTTAGAATTCTATAATCACAGTTTAGTGGCTTCATCTATGTCAGAGCAAGTCAATATTTTTTGTTCTTTCCTAGTCTTTCCAGTGTCAGTCTTCCTTTAGCCAAGATAATTCCCATAATAAATGGACAGATCCATTCAGTATGCAGTGAAACACCCAGTCACTTTGTTCAGGTAAGAATCTGCCTTATTTACAATATCCCAAGTAAAATCTTGAAATTAAGGTTGTATATTTCTTTTTAATAATTCTGTTTCATTTCAGTGGCTTTACAAAAAATTGAAAACAATTGCCATAACAAACTTTTTGTCAATTTGTATCTTCCAAAAATACACTGTTTTTCTAGAACTTCTTCCTTCTGCTGAACTGTGCAGAAGCACAAACTTCTTGTCTTGTCTTAGTTTTACTTGCAGGTCTGCTCATAAACCTTTCTAAAGTAAGAAATTCGTGTTGTGCCTGTGGGAGTACCAGGTGTTTTTCTTAGGAATTCTGTACTACAGCACAGGCAGGATAGGGGGGAATGCGTTTAATTAAGGAAGATTATTTTTTACATTTCTTCCAGGACCTGTTGATGATGGAACAAGTGAAAGATTTTGCTGCTAATGTTTATGAAGCTTTTAGTACCCCTCAGCAACTAGAGAAATGACCTGCACATTTTTACAAATAGGTGGTGTATATATAACAAATCCCTGGCAACTACTAATTTTATAATGGTGTAGGAGTGGCAGACCAGAAGAAAGAGCACTCTGAGGAAAGTGGGAGTGAGCACATATTTTCTTCTAACAGAATTATGTTTCATCCATTAAAAATTTGTTGAAAGAAACATTGTAAGTGAACACTTTTCTATTAAAAAAGTGGTTAAACTCTTCTGTAATTCACTGCATTGTTTTTATTGCATCTAAAAGGCATCTGGTGGCAGTATTACAGCAAGTTACTAAAAAACCCATTCATTTGCCTGGGGTGTGTAAGTTTTGGGAAGAACTAATGACAGTGATCTAAGAACAGCACAGAGCAGCAGAATGAAGTACTGTTTTTTTCCTCTTCTTCCTCCAGATTTTTCTTTCTATAAAGTAAATCTTTTTCCCCTTAACTTTACAAATCTTGTTCCAAAGTCTTTCATTCTTCAGAAAGCCTTTGCCAATGGATGCATGTTCTTCTTGAACGAGCTGGGGGTCTGCTCTCTCTGTTACTTAATGCTAAAGGAATGTGGTTTTTCAGATGTTCTCTTGTTTATGCTGTTCAAACAGCTACACTGTACACATTACCTTGTAAATATTTTATCTTAATTTGTATTAATTTTGAGCCCAAGTGTCCGTATTGTAATAAAATATTTTAATGTATAATTTGTATGTGTATTAACATTACTGGAAGGAAAAAGAATAACCTGACCTGGCCCATCACTCAAAATCCTGACAGTTGAAAGAATTGATTTAACTTACAGACTACTAATGTTGCACTCATGAACATTACTCAGGGAAAATAAACTTTCAATCTCTATACTGAAACAGAAACAATTCATGCTTTTTGTTGTCCTTTATCTCCTCTTCTTTGCAAGCTTCAGCTTGTGTGTGTATCCCTACAAATCATGACACATGATGAGTTTGGAAATTTTTCAAGTTGGATGCAGTCTACCCTCTGCTTAAAATGTTGTCTCTTTGCCAAAGCTGAAGATCCCTAGCAACTCCTGATTATTTGTCTTTTTTCAAGAGTTAGTCACTGAAGTATATGTTTTGTTTAATAGTCCACAGAAAGCACCCTGTTAACTGTGTAAAAACAAAGGCTGTAAAAGAAGAGGCAAGTTTTACCCATGTAAAAGTATACAAAATATAAAAACCCAACCCTCTCCCAGTTTACCTGTGTTTCAATAATGGATAGAATTACTCAAGAATAAGAACTTGCAAAAGTAATCACTTCCTTGATGAGAAATGATGATGTGCATATGCATTGCCTGCATGCATTTATGATGAATTCCTAATCCTTACAGGCCTGTACTTTCAGATGTTACCCTACATAGCTGAAACTGCCAGCTAGCACTAGTTAAACACACCTGAAAAAAGTATATTCTTTTCTCTAAAACTGTCAGTTTTTACTGTGCAGTTTTGTGGAAGTTAAATTTCTTGCATTAAAGACGGGGTACAATTGACTTACATGCATTTGAACACCAGCTTGAGCTTTGTTCTTTCTTTTGTCTCTAAAAATTTAGTGCCTGTTTTTCCCCCACCTTATTCTTCACATAACTTGGCCAGAAACTGACTAAACCAAGTGTAGAGGTCAAGGGAGATGCTCAATTTTTCACACAAGTTCAGAGAAACAAACTGTATGCAGAGGATCAATTATTTAGTGCTAGACTTTGTGAGGTTTGTTCCATTCCATCCATTAATAACAGCCCACCTCTCACAGAAAAAGTGAATTTATTGGTGTTTCTCAGTCAAACAAGTAAGTTTAAAACCAGGGATAAGAAAGAGCAAAACATCGGCATCCCCTGCTAGCCAGGGCTCCAGCAGAGTGTGGATCAGTTTACATCAGTCAGTTGTAAGGTCCAGCCCCACTGACATGGCAATTGCTGAGGAGTTAATTGAGGTAGAGCAATAATCATTCCCTTTTCTCCTAGGGCAACCCACTTCAGCAGTTCCTTGTACCCAGCCAGCTTCACCTAAAATAGAAACATACACTGGAGTTAGAACAGCACCTTTTCTAAGTACATATCATTGCAATATTGACAAAATAAATATTGATCTATAGCTACCTTACTAAGTAAGTATCCTTAAATGCTACTTACCAGCCAAATGAGTGATAATTATTAAAGGTAATGGGAAAACATTTGCAAGTAGATATGCAAGTAAAAAAGCTACTCATGTTGGGTCTTGAGAAGTACTTAGGGCTGTAGAAGGTACATAAACACCTTTTGGAAGTATTTGGGGTGGGATTTAGGTCTAAGCAGGGATCGAGGTGCCACATTACAGAGCTTTGCATCCCCTATTTCCAAAATGCCTGCTTCCCATGGTGGAACTTGTAGTCTTGAAAGAGCATCACTCTTACAGAGTGCAGCCACGTATCTAAGAGAAGGCTGATCTGAAGGACTAAAAACCACAAATAGGTTTATGGTGACACTGACACCAGCTGGTGACCTGCTGGAGCAGCTGCAGACCAGTCTCTGCTGCTGAGGAACAGTACTCTCTAGTGCACATAGAGTCTAGCTGCCCCCCCAAAATTCAAGAGGCATCTCCATCACTTCTGAAATTACTCTCTCTCCCTTTTCATGGAGCTGTCTTGGCACCAGTCAGACAACTTTCATATGGAACTACACCAGAAGGGGCAGTCCAGAAACACCCCTAATGCATTTCAGCAGATAATGGACATGTAATGCATGAGAGCAGAGCAGAGCTAAGCCAAAGTAAATCTCCCCCTCAAATGCACACAGTTGATACCAACTTCTGCTTCCTTTGGGCTACTTGCTGCTTTCCAACGTAGGTGTGGCATCACTGTCCTCAACTTCTGACCTCCACTTGGTATAAGATGCACATCTAGGGTCACACTGACTCACTCTTCAGCCTCCCTGGGCAACAAAAACCCTGCGGACGTTCCCTTCCTGCAAGGCTTTGACTTCAAACAACTGCACAACTACAGCAACTCCAGTATCACCAAAGTCATGAGGACAGCTACTTCTAAAGAAAAGTCATGCTGAGTTAGAAGTCTACACAGGAAACAGGAGGGGTGGCACAGTTTTCTTCCCTGCTCCTTGGCCTCTGTGATTCTTAGTTTGCAAGCTAAAGCCATATCCCAGCAACATCTCAGTCTAATTGTGTTTGTTAGAGAAGAAACATCCCCCTGGGAGGCCTATGACAAGGAGGTCCCAGAAAGAAAACAAACATTTTGCTAGGTCTCTTCCAAAGTACTCTGTCCTAAGAGCTAAGCATTCCCAAAGATGCCAGAAACTTAAATAAACACGATGGAACATGATACATCCTAGGAGGGGAGGGGTGTGTGTGTGTGCACTGTCTTTTACCTGTGTTTCTCCAAGCTTAGCCCGTGGCTCACCAAGTTCCAGAGTCCCAGAGCCTGGCCAGTTAAGGAAGATGGCGTTGACTTTCCCTTCTTTAGGGCTGAAAGTGTACCTGGTTGGAAATGGGGAACAAAAAGGCATGTCAGTTTTCCCCTGTAAATTTCTGGAAGTGATATACAAGAGTGCTTTCAAGACTGGAAAAACAGATTAGAAAAGTCAAGATTAATTGCATTTTCACACACAACCATCTTGTCAGATGAATTACGCCCTTTAATAATGTACTGTTCCTTGAAAATTTGTTCCAACAAACTAGAGGTAATGAAGACTATTAAAGAATTGACTACAGATGTTTACCTCTGAATTAACTTTAGCACACATGTAACAACTCAGCCATATAGGAAAGATACTTGCAGGATGTGGAATCACTAACAGATAATTGTAGGTTATATTCAGAAAAACATGGTAATTCCCATCTATACACCAACATGCAAACTAAAATAATTTAATAATAGTATGAATGACAGAGTTTCCACCTTGCACAGCTAGTTTTTAAAAATACTATTTTCATCATGATGCCATTGGAAATCTTGTGGCATACCCCTGAAATATTCCTCCCTCCTTCCTTCATTTAGTTAGAATTTTTTATTGCTCTTGAAAATGATTTTACTAAACAGTCAACAGTTCAGCATCTCCAGGCTAAAGCCAGATGGCCAAATCTTACTGGGAATGGGAGTAAAAACACCCACTGAGACAAGAGGGTCCAGGCCAAAACCCTGATGGATCATTAAGATGTTAGAGAAGCTACAAGTAACGGGGCAGAGGGGAGGCCAGAGACTGGCTATGTTTAGTGACCAAGTAATTGCTGTTATCTTCCCACTTTCTTTCTAAACATCAAGTGACATTGAGTATTCCTTTGTTGAGATAAACACTTCATAGCAATCTTGTATTTCCAGATTTTTTTTTTTTCATTTCTGTTGCCCACTGGAAGGAAACAGATTTACCTAACAGATTAGCCTACACCAAGAAGCAAAAGATCACTAAGAAATGCTTGCAGCTTTGCTTTCAGCCTCAGCATCATCCCAGAACTACAGTCTCTACCTACAGCTTAATCCACACTTTTAGATGCAGTTACTGACACTAACAAAGGTGTTAATGCCTTCACCACATACCAACCATGACAGTGATTTCCGTAGCATCAAGTCATTAGGGATTTGAAAGCTTCACATAACATTGGTGCTGCTTTCCAGAGCCTGCATTTTGGTTCAGCAGCCTTACCAGACTCCTGGTGTGACCGTGTCATTCTGTGCTCTCCACGGTTTCGTTCCATAGATGGCCTCTCCGTTGACCTTCAGCCAGGCACCCACCTGCCTCAGGCGCTCCTCAAACACAACAGCGATGCGACCATCGTGAGTGGGCCCGATATTCATCAGGAAATTTCCTCCACAAGACACTGTTTCTGCAAGTTGCTGAAATGTTTTCAAACACACAGAGCATATGGTTCTGAGTAATGAAATCACATATTTGAAGTACTTTCTAAAGTCTGCTGTACTGCTTCAGAATGATGAACCAAATGAGTTATGTTTCTGCTGCACACTGAGACTTTGGGGTTCATCCCAACAGTTAATACAAAATTTAAGCTCCCATGAAACAAAGCTCTGCTGTCAATTTTTACATCAGAAAACAGCCCCAAATACCTTCTTGCACCAATATATCTACCTGAATCTACCTTACAATCAGATCATACAACTCTTTATCATTTCAACTTCTGCAAGAATGTCATGAGGGTTTTACCAATAGGACAGATGATTTCCCTGCACCAGAGTAGAATAAGGCTAACAGTTGCTACTTCATCTTTATTCAATCTTAGAAAAGCAACTTCCTCCTTCCTCCTGTTTGATGCTTTTCCTATTTTACAGGAACATCTGTAAAACACAAGGAAGCCTCCTACAAAGTCTATAAAATTTGTGTTCATATCCACACTGCCCTCCAGAGATCATGGACTGAGATGCTAAGTCTGAGAGACAGCTGGAGACAAGCTGCTGAATTAATTCAAACTTTCTGCCTCTGAAAAGAGGTTACTTCAACTTGAAATTGTCTTTTGCAAGGACAGCACTAGAAACAGATTTGACTTAAGCAACAGTAACAATCTTTCCCTTATTAGCTGAATTTTGCAATTAAATGAATTATTCTGAAAGACTGATCAGTCTTACTTGCATTCAGGTATCCTAAGCTTCAAATCTCTTTTTAATACCTTAGACTAGTAAGGGAATCAATGTTCTAACGACGCCAGCTGTCTGCTTCTGGTAATGTTTACCTGTATGTCTAAGGAAAGTGCCTCACTACAAAGTAAAACTACTGCTGAGTCATAAAGTGTTTCTATCTGTAAAGGGGAAAAGATGTAGACTTTAATCAGGAGTTCCTACACAGGAGCCCTGAAACTGCAACTGTTTGCTTCTCATCAGCTTGCATATGCAGTTACCAGAGAAACTTAGTAGAAAAGGTAATGATGAGATGTCCAGATCAGTCCTTGGCCAGTTATTCACAGGGGAATGGCTTCTAAGAAACTGACTGAATTTTTACTAGAAATTCATTTTGTAGAAACGATTAAGAGAAAAGTTAAGAGTTACATGGATATTCCATACCACCAGCGTTAGGCTGGAAATTGACAAAATTATTTATTATTTCACAGATTCACTGTTGAACTAAAATAATATTATTTATAAAAACAGATACGTAATTGACCAGCACAATATAATAATCAGGAGAGAGAAATGGGGAGTGGCAGTAGCTGCTGTGCCCCACGGTACCTTCACCAAGTCCTCGATGGCGAGGTAGTCGCCAAGCCGCGCGTCCCTGCGGTACCCCCAGGAGCTGCGGTCGATGGTCATGCAGTTCTCCCACTTGTGGGGCAGGAGGTGCCCGGGGTTGTAGCGGTCACTGCACGTGTAGAAGCCGCCATGGGTGCAGATGCTGCCAACTCCCCAGCGGTCATTGGTCACTACTGTATCCCGGACTGGGCTGGGAAAAGAGGAGTTTTATTGCTTATTCTATAAAAGGCAGTCACAGCCAGCATAACCCCTTCCCGCACACACCCCTCCCAGGAACTAACATTTTGGATGACTTCTGTACTATTAATTTATTACAATAAGATTAAGTGCAATGTCAGGAATTCTATTCTCATCCTTTGCTAATAAAAGGTCTAGATCGGCATTTCTTAGGGAAGTAAGCTCCAGACTTTTACAGGAGCTCTGCCAGAAATCACTCTGCACTTCATATCCACTGCCAGATGTTCAGTCTGCGATGACAACAATGTACCCATACTCTCAAATTGTCCTGCTATCCTGTGTTTCTGTGCAACAGCAAATACTTATGGAAGACTATGATTAAACAGAATAGCCAATACCATCTTAACTGATTAATTTGCAAATGTGTTTAAAAACTACAAAACAGTCTTTTTCTAAAGCTAGCTTTGATAATTCTAGGAAAGATCTTGATTCTGTATTTTAGGAGAATTATTATTTTGTTAAGTCCTCTTAACTAGAAGTAACAGGTTCCACAAAACCAACAGAAAATGAAACTGGACACAGAGCAGAATTTTAGATAAGGAGCTAAACCAGCATCATTATGTACCTGTCATTATACAGCCAAGCCAAGAAACCAGTGCTGTTCCAGTAAGTATCTGGAGCATTTCCATCCCCATCAGACCAAATTATTTCTGGCTGGTACTTGGTCACAATTTCATAGAGTTCTGGTAATGATTTGCTGGTTGGAAACTTTCTTGTCTTAAAGGCATTGGTGGCATCCTCAAGGAAGAGACGATTAAACCATTCAAACAGGGAATGGTATAACCCAAAATGCAAGTCAGTCCTGTTTCTAACAGATGTTGCTAGCTCAGCAACAAGATCTCGCTTTGGTCCCACATCAACAGCATTCCAGTTCCAAGAATATTTGGACCCCCACAAAGTAAAGCCTAAAACCAGAAAAATCAGAGGATAAGAAAGAGAAGAAGAAGAGAGGAAGTTACACTTCTTCTTTCTGGAAAATGGTTGAAAGCGTTGCAAAAAATAAAATGATAAAAATGATATATGTAATAATATTGTTGTCATGGTATAAAGTGTACCTATAACCTGTTTATGCACAATGATAGTAGTTTTAAGATCAGAATACCATGTATTTTTTAATACATACACATATATATTTATATTTTTAATTTGTGTAAAGCTTAGGATAATTATTCCTTCTCTTTAATTATTCAGTCTATTCGTATGTCCCAATTAAATTAACTGGATGACTTTTAAAGCCCCTTCCGACACAAGGCATTCTATAACTCTATGACTCTATGAAATTAACCAAAAATACAGCAGCTTTTGAGGCATCTACATCAAACGTGAACTGTATATACACGATCAGCAGCTGGAAGATAAAATTGTTTCTCAGCTGCAGAAAGCCCAAACTATCATTTGCATTCAAAGACTGTTCTCTTCTCTTCTGTTTCCATCTTATGCAAATGTTCACTTTTTGTTTGCCTTCATATTTATAACAGCTCAGTCAACTACTCCATACATGTATAAGCAGAGGGCAAAAACTCCTGAAACAGCTTTTAAAATATCAGCATTAAATATCAGGAGGGATTTGACCTTTCAGATATCCACCAGTCCAGCACAAGCACTTCCAAATACTACTGCACTGCAGACTCAGACCACTGCCAGAGGAGCTCCACTCTCACTCTCAAACTGCTTTATACTCACTGCCTAATAAATCTTGCGACATTTTTGTGAACTGGATACATGCAATTGTATTGACTACACAAACAACCTAAAAATTCATGCAGAAGGCTATTGGACAGAATCCTGGTTCTTTTGAAGTCACTGGTAATTTCACCACAGGCATCATCAAGTTCAAGATTTATGTGTGTCAGAGCTGAGATTAAAACTGACACATCACAAATTGCCAGCCTTGAACCCACATCTCACAAAGACCAACAACATTCATTAGATGTATTCTAGTATATCTTAATATTTTATACTTTCTTTGCTACTGTATTTCCTTCCAGAAGCTTTCTTTTTCTTTATGTTTCTCTGCAAAGCATCTTCCAATTACAGTGCTAAAAAACCACAATTGTGCCTGTAAAGCTACAGATCTGGTTCAAGGTTTTGGCTTCTGTGCACTACATCAGGAAGAGCTATACCTTCCTAAATCTGAAGCTGACTCCTAGAACATGCTCCTAAATTCCTTGGAGAAACCAATGGCGTTTGTTAACTGCCTGCAAACAGCAGCTCTCCAAATGTTAAACAGCGCAGAATTCACTTTTATGGTTCCTTCAGCAATAAATCGCACAGAAACAAAAAATAAACTATGGCCACTGCAGGAAGCTCAGCTGCCACCACCACTTCAGGCTGTCCTCCCTACAGCAAGACAACAGCAGCACAACCTATTGCTCCTCCTATGCAACTCCATGGCCACAGCTTTGTGTAAGAGTCAGGAAAACACCTGCACATTTCTTGGGTAGTTTTTGTTTCCTCTCTGGCTGTGGTGGGCCAGGTATGCCTCTCTGGCTTTCTCGATGTCTCTAAGAAGGCAGGAAAGTCACCTGCTTTTTTCATCTATTGACAGAAATGCAACAATTACGAACATTCACAAAGCTTCCACTTACCCTCATGATGTTTTGAGGTTAAGACAACATATTTTGCACCTGAAGCCTTCAGAATATCTGCCCACTGGTTGGGATCAAAGAACTCTGCTGTAAACAGAGGACCAAAATCTTCATAACTGAAGCCAGGTGGGTAATTTGCTTCCATAAATTTCACATAGGGCTCTCTCTTTTCCTTCTGCCAGTACCACCTATAAAAAACAGAACAAAACATGTCTGCTGATGTATTTTTAGACAAAGAAAAGAGAATTGAAATTATCAGCTCTTATTTAACACTGAGAGGTAGAGGCTTTGGAGGTACATGACACTGGCAATAAGACAAAATTGCTCCAGAAGAGTACTGATTATCAAAGATTTCCTCTTCTCTATCCTGTTTGTCCATGCTCTACATCTTTGAATCACTACACTTTGGAAAGGTCCCAGAATGTCATCTGAACCAATGAAAAAAGCAGCTACAGTTTGAGAATGAAAAAATGACAGTCTTGGTCAATACCCAGATCTCAGAACTGTACTAGAGAGCACATACAGTCTGGGTAAGCAGCTCAGGTGGCATGAGAAATGCTTTTTTCCTGGACTTGGCATGACTCACCTCCTCAAGTCTCACACCTCAGCCATCAGGCATCTCTGCTCTGCCCCCCACTTTGCAATCCCTGCCACCCACAAACATGGGGACCATCAGCTTTACCTCTCTGACAGTCCCGAGTCCTCTACACAACTGCAGCTGAGTGACCCAAAGTCCACAGCCCTGGGGCCAGAGAGAGCTGTGACCAGGTCACTGCAGCCTCTGCACACCTGAGGCTCCAAAGCAAAGGCACCCTGCTAGAAGAAGGCATGTCCTCCAGCAAAAACCAGCCCCTGCAAGAACGCCACACACTTACAAATGCATCTCTGCCACCTTCTTATGAATGAAACCGAGCAGTAAAAATCCTCTTGTCAAATTTAGACATACATGAAAATAGACTGAAATGAGTTTCTCTCTCTTGTCCAGAGCTGGACTCTGACCTCAGCTCTCTAAGACCATAGTGTGAACATTGTTGTAACCTTCCCAAAACCACTTCAGCATAAACCAACACAATCTCTGGCAGCCAACAGGGAAAAAAGCCTTAAAAGAAAGAGGCTGAGACAGCTTTCCTCATTGAAAGAACCAGGGGCAGAGGAAATAACAACAACAAAGAAAAGCAAACAATTTTTTTTAAAATAAAAACAAACAAAAAACCCACTCTGATTTCAAAGTATGTAATTTCTTAAATTAAAAAGTAACAACCTTGATTCTGTCTCTTTGTCACATGGTTTGCTAACATGAACACTTCCATGCTGCCATGAATAGAGTCTAGAAACATCCTTATCAAGGCTGTGCAGCTCTGAGGGAAGGAGGACAGGATGGGTGATAATAGTTTATGACCTTCCATTTGAAGCTGCTAATACAGGACCTCAGTCATCTGACTGCATATGCTGTCAGAAGGCCCTGAAGCAGCTCTATACCCACACCTGCCTAAGGATGGGAGACTGCAGGAACATAAAAAGCAGAGTTTTGGGGTCAGAAACCAAATGCTCAATCCTGAATCTGTGCACTACTACCAGAGTTCAGCACTCTGAGTGAAGCTTGAACCCAAACCTAGTTCTGTCCCACCCCTCCAAAAGTAATTTATTAGTAAATGTAGTCTGCATTAAAAACCTGCTGAAACCCTTGAACTGAATAATGAAAAGAACAGGTAAAATATTGTCAGAAAACATTGATTAGGTACATGCTGGCTTGTTTTGCAAATATTGTAATTAAGGTTCACCATAGCTCTGCCACAAACCTGCTCTTATCTTCATATTGTAAATAATGATGTGTCTCACTTGAAGTCTCACAGGAAGTACTTGGTAGAGGATGGAAAGATCACAGCAAAAATATGCTTACAGCCAAAGGGCCTGAACCAATGAACACTCACAAAACAAAGGTTTCATTGAGCCTCTGAACTAAAATTATTTGAAGGATCAGAGCTATAGGTTCTCTTAAGAGCAAAGCACTCTTGAATAATAGCAGTAATGGTAACAAAAGAGAAGAAAACCATCAGCAGCACAGCATGTGCACAAGAAAACAGCAAGGCTGCTTGCCAAGTAAGGGTAGTGATGGGCTCCTGCGCTCCCCACAGTGCTCCAGCAGCTGTACAAGGCTGCTCCAGAGGCCGGGCGATCCCAAACACCTGTTCCCACAAGGGACAACCCCTTCACCCATCCATTCATGGTGGTCCTGGAGGGGTCTCTTTCGGCCACTCCACCAACCACCTCTCTCACCAACACTGGTGTGCTGCAAAGCACTTCTCTCAGCTCTACCAGCTCTCTGTTTAATTTAGTCACTTCAGCCAAGGTATTCAGGGGTTTTAGGGCTGGGCAGACAGGCGCTCAGACACACCAGAAGCACTTTAAACTCCACTTCCTCCGCAAACGGCGCCATGGAGACCATGGCCTCGGGTGGACACAGAGCTCTTCCCACACACCTGAGCTCCATGGTGAGCCGGCAGAGGGGCTCCAACCCACACCACCGCTGTACGGGGAGACACCACACCATCCCCGCCTGCCCTGAGCGCTGCTCTCCAAGCAGAGCCCTCGGGCCGCAGCCGTTCCGGTGCGACCAGAACGCTCCGGCTGCAGCTCACCAGAACCACTCGCTGCCGAAGCTGGGCACCGAGAACACGCCCCAGTGGATGAAGATGCCGAACTTCGCCTCGTCAAACCAGGCGGGCAGCGGCCGGGCGTCCAGCGAGCCCCAGGTGGGCTCGTAGCGGGGCCGCGCCAGCAGCAGCCCGGGCAGCCCCAGCAGCAGCAGCGCCGGCGCGGCGCGGCCGCCCGGGCCCGACATGGCGGCGGCGGGGCCGGGGAAGGAGGCGGCTCCGCGCGGCGGGGCTTGCGGCGCTGCTCGGCCGGGCCGGGCCGGGCCGGGCTGGGGAAGGGAAAGGAAAGGGCACGGGTGGGCCGAGCTCCGACTGTCCCCGCCCCGCCGAGCCCGCCGGCCGAACGCGGGTGCCGGGCTCCAGCTCTGCCCCTGGCGGCTCCCAGCCGCCACCGCCGTTCCTGCGCGCCGCCTCCGCCCCGCCCGCCGCCGGGGGGCTCGTCCCCATCAGTGCCGCTCTATCTGGCTGCTCGATCACAAATTGCCTCCTGGATTTTAAGGATTTTAAGAAAATGAAGTAACTGGCTGATGCCTCGGCCGACATCCCACCGTGCTCCTACCCTGGACGCCCCGTCAGCCTCGCCCGGGAGCGGCCTGACGGTGTCTGCTGGATCTACAGCGGGGCCCCGGCCTGAGCCTTGGATCTGCGTCCTCTCCGCCTGCTTACGACCGCAGGCTCAGCTTCCCTCCCCTTCCCAAGAAGGACAGGGTGTAACATCGCTCTGCAGCTCCTTCCAGCCGACTTGAACGTGGAGGCTTCCCAGGTAGAGAGGTGCCCCAAAGCCTGTCAAGGAAACATTTCTTTGATCATTAGAATGGCCTGTGCTGGAGCTGCCTCAGTTCCGTAGAAGACACTTGACGTTTGTGCTGCGGATCACGGGTGGCAGGCACACACTTTAACAGATACATCTTCCAGCAACTTGTTGCCCGAGCTGGTGCTTCTCCAGTCTTTCCTGACGCCAGAATTCTGTATTTTTATTTCAGCCCCCAGCTGCCATGGGACAGTCTTTCCGAAATAATTTGGTTTAGTCAGCAGATACTAACTTTCCATAATCATCACCACAAATGGAAGTTTCTTTGGCAATCTCATCAGAACAGTTGAAAATGAATGAGCAGGCAACTGAACTAATCTCTCTCCAACTGGGAAGGATGTTCTATGGAAACAGAGCTTCAGTTTCCAGAGCCATTAAGCACAGCTGTTGCATCTAATTTAAAAAGTATTTCAAGGGCTGTGAAAACAAGATGTACATAATTTTGTAATATTTTCATTTATATACATTGGTTAATATAATAAGTTACAGTCAGATAAAAAACATTGTGATTATCATATTATTCTTTCTGACTGGCTGTTCACATTACTCTGATTTACCAAAGCACTTTGATATTACAACAGGAGCCTCTTCATATCTCTTTTACATTCACTGTTGACCTACTTTATGTCTTCTTTTGCCTTCACCTCTTTAGAAGTCACTTTGCTTCTCAAAAGGAATCTTTAGATGCCTTTGACCTTTTGCTATGGTATCCTTTCTAGTTTATCTTTTGATTTCTTCATGTTCTCCTTTTCGATCACACTAAAGGATTGCAGACACTGAGCCGCTCCGTAATGTGGGAATTTTGAAGCATACATTTTGTACAGCACGACAAAGTTACAATTGCTCTGTGGCTCAAAATGTTTGGAAGGAAAAATGATTTTAAAAAAGCTCAGGGTCTGACCCAAAGCTTGCTGACCTGCCATAAACTTTGGTGAGGTTTGAAGCAGGGACTGTGTATTTCAATAATGAACTTGATCACATCTCTTAAAAAAGAAAGAAAAGTGGCAAACATTTCAGTAAATAGCAGGGATGAGTACACTTCTGATTAAGGCCTAAATAGGTCCAGAAAATGTCACTAGCCCACACACGCCCAGCTACTGAAGTCTGTGGTGGGGAAAAAGGTCCTTGGTGTACAATCACATTTGTAATGATGCAAGTTGCAAAGGGTAAATAATAAAAATAGCACATTGTCAGCTTTTGTGACTAGCACAGGACTGGTGTGTGCAGCTGCAAAAGCTCTCTAAGCATGGGTACAGCGTGCTGTCTGTGTGACCATGGAGCTTCTGGGCCCCATGAGAGGGACTGTAAGCAAGGAGCTCACGGCCGTGCCCTTGCGAGGAGAAGCCCCTGCCTCTCCCTCTCACAGCACAGTCCCACTGGGAAAGCTCTGCGGCTAGAGAAGGAGCAGGCTGGTCTGTCAGCAGAGGGAAGAAGGAGAGGAAATAATGAAGGCAATTCCCTGGGACAAGCTAGGCAAAAAAGGCCTTTTGACCTGACTAATGGCTGACATGTACTGGATCAATTGCTTGGACAAATGCAGAGGGTGACTGCTGGGAAGATCACAAAACCTCGGTGCCTGGGGAGTGCACGGGGCTCGGCATTGAGACGAAGGCACTTGCCTGTTTTTGGAAGCAGAAACCAGAAACTGAATTTTGCATGGACAAATTTCAGACTTGACAGATTTTGATTCAGACCTGGAGAACCATAGTTGTTCAAATGCAGCCTGAATGCAACTTTCACATTGGATAGCTAGATAATGCAACTATGGATGCATTAAAAATATAAGGTACAGGCTTTTCTGGTTTTGTCATTGTGGCTGCATGGCAGTGAGGATTTTATTCAAGGTAGAATGTAGTATGACTTGCCTGAAAGAAGCAGTGTAAACATTAAATTTCCTCTTAAAAATGCATCTTGCTGTGAAAGGGTTTCTGTAAAACACCAGGAAATGAAACCATGCAGGTTGATTTTGCTTCTGCCTAGGTCTGTGTGACTGATCTGAAAGGAAGGAGAGTACCTTCCTGCCAAAGTTAGCTAAGTCTCTTACATGCAACCCAATCCTTAAGAAAGATGGGGAGGGAGGTGATGGGGGGGACATTTGACTCGTCTCCCTCGCGGCTCTTCTCGCAGGGATGCGATGCCTTGTGCAACCTTCCGGCTTTGCGGGGGAGAGGGCACCCTGTTACACAAAACAGAAGTGGTGGTGTGGGTTGCTCGGCTCTTTTTAACTGATTCTCTTTTCTTTTTTTTCTTTTTTCCCCGAGAGATCGCAATGGCGGGAGCATGAAGACACCCCGGGGGATGGCTGCATCCTCGCACCCAACCCCCCATTTTGCTTCGCTCCTGTGCAAATACAAAATTTATGTTCCCAGAAACCCAAAATCGCCGCCGGCGTCCCGGCGGGGCGGTCGGAAGAGAAGGGCGGCTCTTCCTCCGCAAACTTTCCCTGTCCCCTCCCTCGCCGCTTCTCTCCCTCCTCTTCTCTCCTCCCTGCCCTTCTCGGCTCCCCGTCGACGATGGCTGAGAGGCCAGGGAGCAGCGGGACAGCATCGCTGCCCGTCTGGTCCTTGCCCGGTCCCCGCGGCCGCTCCCAAAGCGACATCTCCTCCTTCTCCTCCTCCCGGAGGACCTGCCTGCTGCGGTCCAACGTGGGCGGCTCAGGTAAGGGGGAGGGAGGGAAGGGTCCTTGTGTCGGAGACCTCGGAGCCGAGCTGAATTTGGGAATTCGGGAAAAGACATCCTCCTTGACACCCTGCCCTGCTCTCCCAGACGTGGGACTTGTCTTTTCTCGGTGACCAGTAGTGTGAATTTCTGGTGTACGTGGTGCTTGATCTACTCCTTGATAAGATGTTTGGAGAGTTGCAGGCTTTTTATACCTGTGTTCACATATTTAAATTAATCCTGGTAACATTGTGGCTACGCACCCATTTGGCAAAGCAACTCTGGCTGCAAGGGCAAAAAAGTCCCAGGACGTCAAAACTCCTCATCTTGCTACTTCACACATTACACTTCAACTGCATGTCAGAATTTTACCTCATGCCCTTATATCTGCTTCGGGATTTTAATAGGTGAGAAAAACCGATGTGCAAGTCAGAATCCCACCAACTTTCTTCAGGAAGCAATCCCTGCAAGTGCACACAGGATGATTTGGGGGTGGAAGCTGGCCCTTTGGGACAGAGTAGGCTTCCTAAAGAATTTAGAGAAGATTTGCTGTGTAAAAGGAGAGGAAGTGAGGGTCCTAGTTTACTGTGCAGCTACTTGAAAGTGGCCAAAGTTTTACTCAGTCTGTTTCCTGAGGCAGGGCACAAAGGAAAATGAAATTCTGGTCTCTGCAGGGCTGAGCACATTTTGACAATGTGTGCTTGCCCAGTTGCAAATCAGTCCTGCTCTATTGACTAGAAGTCTGTAGGCACATACACCCTGGTGATGCCGGTATTTTGGGTGCACTCACACACTACTGCAGAGGTACCTATGAACCACCATCAGGGAAGCTCCAGAGTGCATTGAGGGACCTCCTCTGCTGCAGCACAAGACAGTGCAGTGCGTGGTTGGGTCTGCAATGGACCACAATGTTCTCTTATGTTTGGTCCTCAGGGAATCTTAAGATGAAGCAGAACATTTGCTTGGGGAAGATCAACTATACAGCTACGCCTGCCTGATGAGGGGAGAGGGAATGAAAACTTGCTTAGTCACACAGGAGCAAGTAGATTCAGCTTATGGGGCCAGAGGCTGCTAGCAAAAACAACTCCATGCCATTTTCTGTATAATTTTCTGCTCTACTTTTTTTCTGTGACTACTTAAAAGTTATGGTGAAGGTCATTTGGGACAGGGAGGAGGGGGGAGGTTCTAGTGCTTCAGAAAGGACTACTTTTAGGGGTAAGGTGTATTTCAGCACTGCCTGGAGAGTGGTGCATGAACAATGCCCTATGACTGGATGTGTACACCCCTGGATCCAGAGGGATCCCTGCAGAGGGATCATCACAGAGGCTGACAAGATTGAGACCATATCAATGTAGACTATGTTGGTTGGTGGCTTAAGTACAAAAACTACTGACAATGAGCTGGGTTCATTATGAGAGACTGGCAAATCCAGTGGAAGTAAAATGAAAGGGTTTTCAAAGATGTGTTGTTACTTGTAGTTTCTTACACATGACATTATAGTATCCCTGTTGCCTGACTTGATTTTTTATTTTAATTTTGAGGATGTGCTTCCTGCCACTAAGGGACAAGTGTTGCTTTCTTTTTTTTTTTTTGGTCACATTTTCTTTCATTCTATATTTTCTCCCTTGATGCTTCCTGTATCTTTTTTCCAGCTGCTCACTGGACACAACAAAAACACTTACATGTGGCCACATAACAGTTGATTCCCTCTTCAAAAAGGAAAGAATGCATTAAAGATGCAAAGCTGTTTAATTTTTAATATGGTGTTTAGAGAATTGGTTTTATACTGAGGTGCCATTAAAATAACCTGCTTTTTCATTCCCCTACTAACCTGGAGAACAACTGTAATGGGGACAGAAATGTGAAGCACTTAGAGGAACAATATGAGTCATTATTTTTGCTTCTACCTTTTTCTCTAGCCATATCATTTGTTTAAAGTAGGTGACTCATTTACATCAGATGTTACCTGTGCTCCAACTGCTGCATGTATAGAAGAACAATTTGCATTTTAAATAACCTGCAAAATGTTTGCTTTATGCCTGTTCCTGGGCTGAGTCACTTGCAGCTGTTGAAGTCACAATTTGCAGCTTCTGTTGCATATTTATTTTCATTTTCTAGAACCTGGCATGAGTTGTGCTGAGAAGAGGTTGTCTCCTCACACTCCATCAGTGATTGGTACCCATGTAGAGGATCACAATGTCATTTATTTTACCACCTTCTGATCCACCATTCTCAATGCCGGATCCATTAAAAGGCAATATTTTTAGAGACCCTTCTAGCTAAGGGAAATATAATAGCTTTTTTTAAAGCAGCTTTGGCAGTGGTTCATAAAACAAATCTGTTTGTTATTCTAGGTCAGTACTGTATGTATCTTGATAGTGCAGTGAGGCTGGTCGGGGGGATCCTCATGTTTGTGCTGTCTGTACTTTCTTATCCCCACTCCTTCTTCTTCTGCTATTCTTACACACTGACAGAAGCAACTTCCTGGTATCACTTTACAGCATCTCACTTCATTAGCTGCCATCCAGTGTGTAAGGACAATATATTTTCAGGACTTTCTTCTTAAAGCTAACCTTTTGTTTTAGTGCTAGTGGTAGAAGATGACTTAATTTCTCTTTCTGGGCTGTCACCTCACCCACTGTTTTGTCGGGCCTTTTGTAAGCCCCTAGGAGGAATAAGGTGATATTTATCACCAGTATGGGTGGCATGATCTAGAATTTTGATGTAGACCCCGAAAAAGGGCAATGTTAGGAAAGTTCAAAGCCTCTATGACAGGCATAGCATGTGCATCACTTCAACATTGTGGTACGCCCCAGCTGACAACTGGCTGGTTTGCCAGAGCATCTGAAGGAGATTGGTGAAGAAAAACATACTCTTCTAAAATTTCAGAGCAACACCAGAGCCACTTGCAGAAAGCTGCTAGAATTACACACCTTTAAGCAGTCTTCCATGTTTAGTGACTAGATTTAAACCCACTCTAAAGGTGAATCAAGTAAGTCAAGTTTCTTAATGTGTCCAATACAGATGGGGACTGAACTGCCGTTTCAAAAAAAGACCCTGTTAAATGCCTTCCCAGACCTCATCCAAAATCTAGATTTGGTGGTTGTGGGGCTGAAGGTAGCTCTCAGCATGAGCTGTGGGTCCTGGGGTGCAGGATGGAGGAGATGCTGTTTCATATCAGCCACCTCTGTGCTCCGATGGTGAAGCGGAGGCAGTGGTTCTCTTTGTGACAGCCCTCAGGCACCAACCTCCTCTGCTGCGGTGCCCGCACTTTATCTGCATGTCCGTGTAGACAGTTTTCGGTTCGCTCTCTTTTTAGTGTTGTGGGTTTTGCTGTACAGCCTTGCCTTTTGCTCTGAAGGCAGTGAGGTCTGTGGCGAGGTACATCTTGGTGAAAAGGGAACCGTACTGCTCAGACCAGAAGTCAGAAAAACACAGATCTCTCTGCTCTGGGATTGACACTCTTGTATTGTTGCAGTTCCTCTTGAGGTCTTGCTCTTTGGCAAGAAGCAGTTTCAGGTCATTTATTGCATTAGTAAGAAATGCACCTTTCAGGTGGAGAGGTGAGCTCCTCATGCATCTTTCCATTCCTTTCATGGGGTTTTTTGAGTCCTTCTTATGACAGACAAAAGAAACCTACCTAAGAATTCAGACAAGAATTCATTGGTACCTCATAGCCCAGATGCTGGATTGCAGAAGAAAATGAAAGCCTGAGTGCAAATGACAGTCCTGTCTCAAAATTTGCACATCCCAGGATTATTCTGGGTATTTTTGCAAGTTAATTTATTCAAAAATGATCATGAGTGACATCTATGATGCCATCTGCTGCTGACTCCAAAGTAGGGTGGGTGAAAAGACTGCTTAAAATCCCCCAGTTAAATGAAGAACTGGGGAAGCTTTCATGTAGTGATCGGAGCATCAAAGTGGATGATGTTAGAAAAGAAAATTCATGATTTTTGGACTTATTTAAGATTTTCATGGCTAGAGTACCCCACTTTGCAAAGTGAACAAATGTCAGATTGTCTTTTTACTGAACAAACTCTCTGGTTCATGCAAAGGACACATTTTTGACAGCTGAACGTATTTGAGAATCTAGAAAGGGTGAAAATCAGAATATTGACATTGACCTCTAGACACTGACCTGATTATCTGAGGGCATGGAACCTAGGGGAAAAGGTAAATTTTGGGTGGGTAGGTAGCTGTTAAGGTGTGTCTGTATTTCCCTCTGCACTTGCACTCGTATTTCCCCAAATGGCTACAGATTCCAGTTTCCATATACACCAAGCAAGAGTCCTACCAAGCTCTCTGGGAGTTAGAAAAATGTTGTCTTTCAGTCCTAAGATGGGATTGATGAGGGAGAATATTTGTGCTGTGGGAGAACACCATAAATAAAGCAGCTGATTCTGGTACATTTTATGAAAATATGGGAGTTATGGGAAAACATGGTTCTCCATCGTACTAAGCAGGACTTGTTTACAACATAGGTTGAAGTACAGAATTTTGCAAGAAGCCCAAGGCAGACAATTTGTGGTAGAAATCTATAGTAGAAGTTAAGACAAGTAATAATTTGGTGGGATTTAGAAACTCAGCATGACTGTGTCATTTCCAAGAGTTAGTGCATCTTGTCCTAGGTTCACATTAATATTTTTGCATCAATTAAAAATTTTAAAATATCAGGAAGAGGCAGCAAGCATAAGCAAATGAAATTTGACTTATGCTCATAGAATTGAAGCATCTACTTCTTTGTAATAATCTATTTAGGCCATGACCCCATAATGTTAGATCCCATCCTGGTCAGCCTTACATGTAACTTGTAGTTTCAGAATGATGCGGAGGAAAAATATAGGAATCATTTGTACTGAATACATTGACAAAGTTTAAGTCTGCCTGAAAAACAGTTCAGTTTATAAAATAGATGGGCGTGTGGAGAAGAAGCATGTGTCAGAATATAGTCAGCCATTTCTAATCTGAGTTTATACCAAAATATATGCAAAATAAGAACCTGCTTGTTCTATACTGGACTAAAAGACATTATTCCTCACCAACTCTTGCAGAATAACTGGAGTAGGTTCTTGTTACTAGCCCAGCCTGATTAAGCATGAAAGGGGAAACCCTGGGAATACCATGATTTATAAATATAAACCATGTATTCTACATGTCATTTATACATGGCATAGTTTCTGAGACAAAAATTTTACAATAATATATTCATACTTGGGCTCAGGCTTAAAAAAATTTTTTTTTTATATATGATGACAATCTTCATGGTTGGCTAAGTAGAAAGTAAGCTCCAAACAGCTTCAGCATAGGATTTGATGCATGTTTTTCATCAGCCAGACCAGTAATTGAGGCTGAGATCTGCTCAGTGGTTTGCTGCCGAGCGTGTTTTAGTTTCTCAAGGCCCTTTGGCATTTAGCACTTCCTGCTCCTCTGTGGCTTCTAGCAAGTAACCATTTAATATCAGACCACACGTCAAGTACGAAGGCTGAAGTGATTCAAAGAGTAACTGAAGAAAATTTTTTCTTCTTCTTTTACTGAATGTAAGCAACTTGTTCAAAAGAAGCTTTTGTTTTGGTTTTAAAATCTAAATGTTTCATTAGCCAAATCCATCATTAGCATGAATAATTTATCTTCCTTCCCCAGCCCACTCCTGCATGTCCTCCTCTTTTTGCTATTTTTTCCTGAAAAAGCAGACTCAACTTATGGTCCAAAGGCTGGGGAGAATTAGCAGGTTTTCAAGGGCTGGTGAAGAATTTACATTTTATATTTATTTATGCTTTTTGAATCAGAATCTTTTCAGTGCCAGAAATCCTGTAAGATTTCAGTTTTCAATAACACCAGTATTAGTAATGTTTCTGAATTTTTACTAACTCTCATTGAATATGTTTTATCATAAGGCAAACATATCTTTAGTGATAATCTTTTCTTTTTCTCTTTTTTCCCCCTAGCATTTTACCTCGCATGTTGCTACTATTTTAACAGATGCAGAAATTAGTTTTTCTCATGTACAAACAAAGTGGAACAAAAGCAAAAATATGCAGAAGAAAATAGAAAATCGTGATTTCAGCACTCTGAGTTCATTCCCTTCTCCCTTCATCTTTGAAACTGTCAGCCTTAAACCCCACCACAACAAGGGATACCCTTGCTCTTCATGCATGTGGAAAGCACTGTGATCTTCCTGAAATGCAAGCAGAGTTTGCAGGCAGTCAACACTTCCCTTGGTGGTGAGCTGAGAAAACTTGTTCTCCATCATGAGGTTTTGATGCAGAAATGGACTTCTAAGAGGTTGTGTTGCATAAATTATGTTAGTGCCTTTGATGTTGTCACAATTTTTGAGTTTTGAAACAGTGAAATATTAGTAAATTTTATCAGCATCAAGTATTTAGTATAATGGGCTCAGAAGTGTTGGACCTGCTTTAATACAGCCTGAAGCTGCAAAGCTGCTGTGCTTTGCAAGTCTGCCACGCTCTCAGATGGAGGGAGTGCTCTGTAAAGGAGCTAAAGAGCAGCTTAAACCACCGCATCCTTTGGTGATGAGACACTTTTCTACCCTCTCCCATTTCTCTCACATTTCTTAAAAATTCTGACACGTCCTGCATTGCCCTTCACAGTTCTCATGCTTGGCTCTGTTTCTCTATTGACAGAAATACAGGACCTAACAGTGTGGGGCTGGGAGGGAAATGTGGAAGAGGAAGCATTCAACTGCAGATGGCAACGTGGCAATGCTTCACATAAGCTAAAATACAAAAAAAAAAATTATTTTAAAAATAATTATAGTATTTTTACTAGATAGTCACTTCAAAAAATTTACTGAGGTTTCAATAACTTTTCACCATACAGAAATTTGGTGTAGGGCTTTCTCCTTCTAGTTTGGGGACCAGGACCAGGAATTAAATCAGCAGAGAAGTGCCAGAATTTCCCCACCACAGAAATGTGATTGTCCTAAAGGACCCTGTCCACCAAGTGTACACCCTTCCAAGGCAAGGGTAACCACTGCCAGATTCCTTTACAAATCATTGGATATCAAACAGTGCAAATACCTTCTTGACAGAATAAGGATGTTGAGTATATCAGAGAACCAGACCATAAAAAGAGCACGTTGAGCAAAGCTCTCCCTCCAGAGCATGTTTGTTTGCTTTTTCTGGGTTTGGGGGTAGAATCACAGCTTTCAAGAATATATCTGTGACTAATACACACATTATTGAAGAATATTACTAAGCCACTAAGTAGCATTGGTATTGAGGTATTGTTTTGCATCGTCTACAAGCGCAGTAAAGAGGGGTCATGGTGGTTTTGCAATTGAATGTGCCCTAATTGCAGTCCTTCTTTGTGTTCAAACACAGGCAGCTATATTTGAACTCTATGAGTGAAGGGATAATTAGCAGTCATCTGTTTGCCACTTTTTAATTTAATTCCTCTGTTGCCCAGTGTCAGGGCTGCCAGTAAATGTTAGTAGTTAAAACCATCAATGAAACCATGACTTTTTTATCTGAAAAAAAGATGAGTGGTACCAATGTGTAGCACGAAAAGGCAGTGTCTGCAAGATATAATTCTGATTTTTATTCTGATTTAAAGCAGTTTAGGCAAGATCAGAAAGGTTGGATTTCAAATATGTTATTTTGCTTGCACAGCCAGAGCCAGGGTAATTGATCAGGGACCAGTGGACATCCCAAACCACAACAAGAACTGCTCTAGCCCCAAGGATGAAGCATGGCAATGCTGCCTTTGTTACTTAGGTTTATAGGCACCTCAGCCTGTGTTTCTGAGTAGACCCTCGATTTTGTATCCTTAGGAGTGAGGCAAGAGGGAGAATTACACCTCCCCAGGGGCATGGCATCTTTCTTCCAGCTGTCTGACTTTTGAGCCCTTAACATTTTTTAAAAAATCATGGTGCCTTCCTGTTATGCCTTCCTGCAAACAAAACTGAATGGCAAATTTCACATCATGTTTATTTTAGTGAATAGCAAATAATAAAAGCCTCCCACCCAGCTATTTTAGTATTTGGAGACACATCTGCTATGAATTTTGCCTTATTCTTTGGAAGTTGAGATAAACAATGGCTTTTGATCTACAAATAGCAAAAATCATTTTGGGGAAAGATTACCAAAAAACCAATGCAGTAATTTTCAGATCTTTCTCATATTTAGGTGGTCATCTTGAATTTGTCTAATGGGATCCTCCTATGGCAAACTGGTGAATGTGTGTGTAACTTTGTTGGCGATTTCGGCTCACAAGCCAAGAGCTGCTCTGTGGTGCAGATGTTTATCCCTGGACACATAGTAAATGAGAGCACTGTGCATGCTCATGCATTTAGTGGTCTATCTGAAACAGACTCTGAAAGCTGCACCTTTGCAGTGCAGCGCTTGCCAGACCTGGAGGGAACCAGCAGAGCAAATGACTTTCAGCTACAGGGGCAAAAGACTTCGGGACTTCAAATGTGCTGCCTGCCCCTTTTTTGGCTTTGTATCAGATAGCTCTCCTGATGGTCCCCAGACACTGGAAGAAAGATTCCCACCTTGCAATTTCCATGGGGATTTTTTTTTTTTTCTTTTTTTTCCTTTCGCTCAGTGCCTGCTGTGGAGGCAGTGCCAGGCAGCTCCACAGGCTTGCCTACGCTTGGGTGAGGGAAGATGGCACACTGTCCCAAATAGCAAGGTAATTGCTTAACAGTATCTTAGGCATTACTTTGAAATCACTTTTAATTCAAGCTGGGTTAAGTAAAATGGAAACAAAAGTACTTTATTTTATAATTTCTAAAATAGCTCAGTTGCCAGTCTTTTGAAAGCAGAAACAAAACATCATGGACAGAGTGAGTACTGGCAAGATATCTGTAACCAGTCTGCTGAATTTAGGGGGAGAAAGACCCATCAGACTTTGCCTTGGTGTCAGCAGTTTAAAGATCTTCCGTGCTTCTTTTCTTATGTCTTCTATGACTTTTGTAATAATATTGTCTGTTTTGGACAGCTTTGCATTTCCGTAGAAATCTTGTGATTTATTGAAATTAGAAATTATGTCTTGCTGGCAATACAGAAGTTGTTATCACACAAATTTCTGGTGAGCAGAAGTAACTCAGTGGAGCACACAGCTTTTGCAACTTTATTGCACTATTATATAAACTCTGTGGGGAATAAGTTATTTGTTCTACTCATGATAGGCCAAGATTGGAAAAGTGCTGTAAGCACAGGAGGGGATGTGTAAAAGAGATTTCTTGGGAGTGAGATTTATTGGGCTGGGGAATGGTCTCCCAGGAGGAACAGTGAAAGCTGCTCTCCTTCAAGTGCTGGAAGCACTTAAAACCAGAGCTGGAAACACACTGAAAAGTATGTGAAAAGAAACTTTTTACAACAACAATGAGCAGGGTCTTCTGCAGTTCTGAGTGGTTTTTTGGTATGGTTTTTTATTGCTGTGTTTAGGCCAAGTCAGGAATGACAGCAGAGGGACAGAGGACTGAGAACACAAGCCATCCATCTGCCAGACTCACTGGGCTAAGGAAATAAAGATGGATCTTGCTTTTTTAGTGGATGGAAGAGCCACATCCATGACCCACCCTCAGTGGCAGGGTGTCCTCTCTACCTCCTTTAAAAGAGATGGAAGTGAAAGAGATGGGAAGGAATTCTCCCAAGCAGCAAATAAATAACTGTCAGTAAGATAAGTGAAATGAAAGGGCAAAGCCAAATTTGCCCTTAGTATTTTGAAGAGGAGCTGGGTTACACAGTTTTATCATAGGCTTAAGATAAGTATATATTTAGAATATTTAGATGAATTCTAGGTAATAGGGTTTTGACAGTGAGAAGTACCTCAAATAAACAAGCTTAGTCTGCTTTCTAAGACAATCACCTTCTTTAAAGAAATTATATCAAGGAGATTTCAATTCAGGCACTAATTAATGAAGTGAATTCTAATATTCATTAGAACTCCATGCTTCTGCTTCAATGAACTTTTCTCAGTTATATATGCCCCATAGAGAAAAAAAATCCCAGAAAACTAAACTCCATGTATATCATGTATGAAGTAAGTGATATTCAATCCAAGGTGTTTTTATACAAATACTGATTATCATAATAACAGGAGAGAGGGGGAAAAAATCCAGAAGGAACTTTGCAAATGGCAGTATGCATCTCTCTCAGACTCAGAATTATATGCTTCAAATTATGCACATTGATAGGAAGGACCAAAGTTTTAAAAATACACTCAAATGATTTCTGATTCTAATCCTTTTACACGTCAATAAAAGCTACCGAAATATGTGCACTTTGCAGTAGTCCTAATCTCCATTTGTTCATGTGAGCTTAATCTTTAGAAGCAGAATTTTAAGAGTAACTTTTTTTTTTTTTTGGGGGGGGGGGGCGATTCCCATAAAAGTTGGCCAGTCTAATAATTATACCAAGGAAAAATCAGAAGCCATGTTCTATGGCATTTGATAGATGCCAGATGCCCATGGGATTCACTCTGATGCTGAAGACTCCTGTAGGATAAAGGCTGGTATGGTTCAAGGAACCAAAATTCCTTGTTTGTCTTTTAATGAAACACTTTCCTTTTGTGCCAGTCTGAGGGATGTAACATCCCTAAGTGGATTTCTCTGAGCCCTGGAATTTCTGTAATAGGACTGAACATTGGCTCAGTCATGTGGATAGCAGGCATTGAAATAAATGCTGCCACAGAACTGCAGGACAGTTTTTATTAAGCCTGTATATTTTTTTCTGTAAAATTGCAGTACAGATTCTTCTGCTGGGAATTCATGGCACACGAGGAAGAAGAGCATGTCAAGGGTGCCCTGTACATAGGCACTGAAGAGCTCTTGGGTATGATAACGCATGTATATATAAAAAAATAGCTACCCAGCTTCAGTCCAGTTCATTTAAGTGACATTTTGCTAAACCACTGAAATATAAACATCAGACTGGTGGGGCCTTGCTTTCTCTGCTAGGAAATACATCACTGGGAGGGAAGGAACTGCTTGGTAGCTATCGAGTATCTCCAAGAGAAATGCTGAATGCTGGCCACATGAACCCTTGCCCTGAACAGGGAGGCTTCAGTCACTGAACTTTGAGATTGCCATGGAAGAAGGGGCTGGGCACCCCTTTCCTTTCCCTCTCCAGTCTATGCCATCATTTCCCCTCCCATTTCTATGATTTGAGGTAGTGTTAGAAGGCAATATAGACATTTTGATCTCTCATCAAATGCACTGGCTTTGAGAACCAGGAGGGAGGGAGGAGGGAGGACACCCAGCAATTCCAGTAGACCAAGCACCTTTCAGTAGAGCATGCCACCCAGGCTAAGTAAGAGCAGTCCAGCCAAGCCGTTGCTGTGACTGCATCCCATCCAAGCTTCACCGTCAGGTGCTGTGCAGCCCCCTTTGGAATGCAGCAGTACACTGCCTGTGAAGCTACTGCCTTGTCCCTGGGCTTGTGACTTCATTGTGACTTTCCAGCGCTTAACAATTTTTTGTTTTGGCTCTTACAGTCACATCCTCAGTTGTGGTATTTTTCCCTCCAGTGGCTGCTGGACTTCTTTGGTGTTGAAAACTTCTGAAAACACAATTCTCCCATGCCCGGGCATTCGGGGGTTAGGAGAAAGAGGCAGAAAAAATCTACTGTTCTTTTTTTATTCCAAGAGAAGTTACAATATGCTTTCTATGGCATCTCTGTGTTTCTGGGGGCTTGATTCGAGATGTTGGTGCACTTGTGGTTGGCAGTGCTGCTATTGACTTCAGAGGGCTTTGTCTCAGGCTGGAATAGATTGCTGCAGCTTTTATCCCAGGAAGGGTTCTTTACAACACTTTACAAAGATGAGGTGACCTGAAGTCAAATATCACAATCCTGTAGAAGGCAAAAGTCCCTTTGGGAGCAGACTGGCTTTTTTCAGTTCCAGCCTCTTAAGAAAATCCTGACGCAAGAAGGGATGAGATGCATTAACAGGTTTTGTGATTGGCCAGGGTCAATAGTGATCAAAATAGATGCAAGATTGTTTTCTAAAGGAAATTAAACAAAGAGCAAGTACAAAGCATCTACAGCAATTCCACAGTAGGTAAGAATACACAGCAACTTCTACCTTTATCCTGTGAAAGCCGTATGAAGGTACACCTGATGATGTGGAAGTCTGCAGGCAGCCTACCTTCACAGAAGAGGATTTCCTCACAGGAGGAGAGCCCTGCTTGGGTTCCTTGTTACTCTGGTAGGGGCAGAAAGAGGATGGGATTGTCCATGATTATCTGTGACTCTCTTTCTCTGCTGCATGTGAGTGGGAGAGAGGATTGTGTTAGCTCTTCTTCTCTAGTGTGAGTGATATTATCTCCCTCCACACAGCTAGGCCTTTTATTATAGTACCGTAGGGCCAGAAGAAATCAAGATGAAAGAAGCACTGACTCAGATAGCAAAGGAAAATGGAAATGGTTTAAAATGTAAAAGATCCCCATCAGAAACAAAAGAAATTATTTCATTGAAATTTTTTTATACCTTTTATTTATGTTAGTCTGCCATTATGTCCACAAACAGAGTAAATTATATTTTTTTATCTAGAAAAATCCATTGATTCTGCTTCTATCTCCAACAAACTAACTTTTGGCTCAGCATCTCTGATTCCTGTTCAGTGGAAATCTTTATTCTCTAGGTCTTTTGTACTATGATGCCTACCAAGTGTGGGAAAAGTAGGGATGCTCTCCATCTAGCAGCAGTTACTGTAGGAGTCCATCTGCCTGTGGTGGCCGGCAGAGATGACGTGCTGGACCCTTACCAGCTCCAGCTCTGCTCTGCCATAGATATGAGGAGAATTGTCCATAGACAGATTTTCCAACAGATCTGTGGAGGAGTCTGAAAATACTGACAAAAACCAGCAAATGAGTAGGTTGGTGGCTTTAAACAAATTGTTTGCATTGTCGTAATTGCCTGAAGAAAGCCTCAGCTATGTGAGCAATCTCCTCTTTTTTCCCTGTGTAATGAAGGTATAAGGTAATGGAGCTTTCTTCTGCTGTTGTTTGTGCTATTTCCTGTCCTACAAGACCCAACGGCTTCAGTGACCTTCCTGCAGGAGGAGGGAAATGGAAAAAAGTTGGAAAAGCCAAGATTTTGAGTTTTGTGAATATGCTTAGGTTCATCAATGTATGGTCAAAACGGAATATATTGCCCAGCCATAAGGTAGAATTAACCCCCTTATACCTCCTGCTTTGTTACCTCTTCCTTACTCCAGTTATTTTTGATAGGACTTCAGTGCTAAGAGCATCCTTACTGTAATTACTGCAGCATCTTGCCTTGTCACCACCCAAAGAGCTTCCCGGGAGCCCAGCCACACACCCTGAATGCCTCACACCATGTGCTCCCAAGTGTCCCCTCTGCCTTCCCACCCATCTGCTGTGCCTCGCATCATTTCTCACCTCGGCAGATTGGTTCGGTGCCTGAACCTCCCGGCTGCCCAGCTGGCTGCCAGGGGCTGCTGGGGAAAACTCGGCTGGGCGCAGGTTCTGAGCCTCAGGGAGGTGCTGCTGTGTGAGGCTGATACACTAGATGGGGTGGTTGTGATGCTGATCAGCAGAACCCGACTCTGGCGCTGGATTTCTGCCTGGATCACGCACCTGCCCACAGAGAGGATCTGAAATACAGGCTTGTTACATGGAGTGATCAGCAGCAGATTGCCCTGAACTGCTTTTGCCTGGCTTCTGCTCCCTCTCAGATGAACTCACAGCAGGGTCTTCCTTGGTTTTGGTGCCTTAAGTGCCTTTAAAGGCACTAAGCTGGAGTGGGATGGGATGGGGATGCCGTGTCAGCATTTTAAATTTCCTGATTCCCCCTTCTCCCCTTTTTTTCTTTTAATCCATAAAGTGTATATTTAAACAACACAAAATATTATTATCAGCCATTGCTCTTCCCTCAGCCAAGGTAATGCTGCAAGCTTGGCATTATTGGTTGTGCTGGTGAAATTGGATCTCCTTGTTGTATTGATCCTGATGTACTTTGGTCGGCACTTGTGGGTTTTATATTGATCTGTCAGAGAAACTGCTGAGGAGTGGGTGAGCAAGATCTGCTGTCTGTGTTGTTTGGGAGCTAACAGGAGCTCTTATTCTTCACCAGTAGCCTGTTGCACACTTGGATATTGACCCATTATGAGGGAATCTGGCTTTAATTAGATACCAGGTTTTCCAGTATTTGTACAGAGGGCTTTGACCCTAGTCCACAGCAAGTTCACAAAGGCAGACTCTCAGGCTGAGTTGCACATTTATTACGTAGTCTTCTGAGAAAGAAATCATTAAAATAATTGGACTAAAATTTTTGTGTGTGCTGAAGCTGAAGCAGTCTTTTCTAAATCAAAATTCAGTTGGATCTATATAAAATGTAATATAAAATTCAGAAATAAACATATAGGCCTCAATTAGCATTGTGCACTTAAGTACCCTGATGTTTTCCTGGCCCAGTAGACATTTCGATTTGGTGTATGCAGCTCTAAGGGCAGATGCAGAATCCTTTGACTAGACTGGACTAGACTGAAAGTAGTAATTCCTTCTCCCAGCCTGAAAATTCCAGCACTGGAACCACTTTCCTCAGAAGCCTGAAAGAGAGACATCACTCATTCTTTCCAACCTCAGGACAGTTTTATGGCAGGAAAAATCTTTTGTTTTCCTTTTTTTCTTTTTTTAATTTCTTTTCTTTTATTCCTAGAGGAGGAGGGCCTGGTAGATTTTTGCTTTTAGACTGTATTTCATGAAAAATAACCCCACAGTAATGTTAAGTGGTTCATATACAGCTGATAAGTGTCAAAGATATCATCAAAGCTTTCCTGTATACCAGTCCATCTGCAACAGAAATTCTTTCCTACATGAAATAATAAAAATTATAGAGAGTAGATATATGACTAAAAGTAAGCTAAAGTGGTTTTCCGATGACATATCACCAAACGAAACATGACAAGAACACTCTTACTAACTTATCAAAACATTTCTCTGTTATTTATTCAATAGTGCCTGAAATGGTCATAAAAAGTGACTCAGTGAAAAATGACTGTCATTTTATAGAATGTAAACCATGTCCAGGAAATTACATCTGTAAGTCCTGGCCATCTCCCACATATATAGGCAAATGAATAAGGAGAGAGAGAGAGAAACTGAAAAAAAAAAAAGCCCTTACAGTAGCTCTTAGCCAGATCCAGATGAATACAAGCCTTGAGCTGCCAAACTCTTCCTGCCACACCTGAGCAACCATTGCAGCACCTGCAAGACTAAGGAGCCAAAGCTCCTTCTCTCCACAGCATTGCCAAGAAATGCTTGGTGTGTTTCAGCCCCAGTGGCTCAAGAATGTGCAGGACTGCTGCAGGTTTCCTGAAAGCTTTGGGGCAGACTCTTTTGCTAGAGCAGGGTGGAAGAAATTCATCATTCCTGGACTCTGGGGGAGCAAGCATGGTGTAATTCCATCCAGGTCTTGAAATGTGTAATAGATAATATTCTTATGTCAGGGTGAAAAACACAGAGTTTTTTATTTAGATTTTTTCATTGGTTGGTTGATTGTTTAGTCTGGGGTTTTTTATGAATTTGTAAATTATGCACTAATCTGGTTTAGATTCAGATGCAACTTTGACCTAAAGATACAATAAATAGGGTGGCCTACTACGCTGTTTGTTGCAAGCTTAGAACAATATAATATCTGAATTCTTCCTTTCACGTTAACTGTTTAGCCTGCTTCCAAAGGGATTTCATTTCTGATTTGGACTTAAAAGCCTGTGGGAGATATATAGCAGAGAATCTTCAGGTTCTGGCTAAGCTCATTACAAGGTTTATCTATTTCAATTGACTTTTCCTTTATAAAATGGAAATGTCAATTTCCATTGATTTTTAAACTTGTCCTGTGTGTGGGCAGGTCTAATTTAGAAATCAATGTCATTTGCTTACTTATCTTTAAACATCATCTTTTTCCAAGAGGGCCATGGCAAGAGGATACAAAGTTACAAAAAATGTTAAATTACTAGAATGCTATAGAATTTGTGTAACTGTGAAGAGAACCACTGGGCTGCACGGCTGTTTTCTCCCACAGATTGTGAGATTTCATTCACAGGATTGTTCCTTTAATTTAAATGGGCTCATTGAAACATTGAGTCATGTGGGGCCAGCACAAACTTCTTTTTAGATCATCTTCATCTCTGCCATCTCATCTCTTAAACCATGTGGCAGCATCCTGAAAGCAAGTACCTCTGCAACTGATTTTTATTTGTTTCACTGCTGTTTTCTCCCCCTGCAACTGCTGGGCCTCTCTATGCATTCCTGTGCTTTGTTTGTAGTGCTGCATCATCAGCCCTTGCTCAGCCAAGCAGCTGCCTTGGCCTGGATTGTCCTTCCTGCAGGTGGAAGAAGCTTTTTCCTTCTGGTGTTCCAGCACAACCATTTGTTTGGAGGCCCTTTCCCAGGATTGGCTGGCAGGGGGTGGATGAGTGAGTGTTAACATGCTGTCTCCTCTGCCTCCATCCCTTGACATCAAAAAGGTCTTGAGACTGTTCCACAGGACTGTGTTTTACACTTAAGCCATGGAAACATGGCCTAGATGTTATCTTCATGAAGTAGGTGTACAACAGTTTGATAAACTGCTCTCAAAAACATGTATCAGTAGTTTTCTGTCAATCCAAAAGATCCTGCAGGATATTTCATGGGGCAGTCCCTGGCCCAGCTCTTACTCAGTGCTTCAGTTCTGATTTGAATGTAGGAATGTCGGATTACAGAACATCCTTGCAAATTTTGCAGCTATTGTCATGCCAGCAAAGTTGCAAGCACTGGAGAGGACCAAGGAGTCAAAATGCTCTTGACAAATTCAAGCAAAGAGGTAATACAGCTTTCTGTTGATTGGCATACCCCTCATTTGGTTTGGTTTTCATATAACTAGGGTGCACAAAGAAAGAATTATCAAAATCCAGGTAAAATTCCAAGGTACTTGAGAGGTTAATCACTGTCATGTAATTTATGTCCAATACTAAGGTTCTGCAAGGACTTAAAGATATTTGAAAAATTGCTTTGGAGAAATGCTGTAACTACCACAAGAAATGTACCATTTCAAGGCTTCACCAAAACACTTGTAGTTTGGGGGGTTTGTCAGACTTGAAAGCTGCAACCTGAGAGAACAAGTAGAGAGCAGAAGAGTTGTCAGGTTAAGACTACATATGATTATGCATTTTACCCACACTGCTAAACTGAATGCAAATTGGAGGAAGGAAATTGTTGAAAGACAGCATATCTGTGCTTCAAAACCAAGATGGAAAATGGGGAATCAAAGAGGGAACAATCTTCATTGTAATCCCATTGTCCAGGCTGACCTCAGTAACAAAAGAAAAAGCTACCTGTAGTAAAATAATTTGCTGTTTCATTATATTTTAATAATCAAACCACTATTAATAATGCAAATAAAAATATTTCAAATATATTTTTGTCAGCTTCCTTCTATAATATTCTCTTTCTCGTTGAAGGAAAGAAGCTTATACTTCTCACCACTGTGCAATGCAAAGAGAAAGACAACATAGCTCGGAAGTACCCAACCACCTTTTGTAATAGCTTTAGTGAGTTTTTTTTCTTGCTCTCAAGAGGGCACCTTTCCCTGCGTTATCTAAATACGCTCTCCAGATAAATTCAAGCATCATGTTCTTGATGAAATGTTGTTATTTTTAGAAATAAATGAAGCAGGATACATAATTTCCCCTCCTACATCTTTGTTGATGCTTTTAAAGAAGGACCTGTGTTCAGAACTTAATTGCAGCATCCTAGATTGTGCACAAAATAGGCACTGCAACTACCAGTGGGTGCTATTGTAAGGGGAAAAGAAAAGGAACAATGCCATACAAATGTCACTTTGGAGTTCTCTTTACAGCTGATTACCACCCCAGGAAAAGAGCGCTGACTTGTTTGCCACAAAGGGGATTAAACGGCCTTGCATGACACCCTGGGAAGGGATGCCTAGGTGAAAGGCATGTTACAATAAACAGGATATTTTGGGTAACAGCTGAGGAAGGGAAGAAATTGCAAAAAACCTATTTGCCATGTGGGTTTGACACCTTTTTGAACTTTCACACAATGTTATGTGCTGTTTCACTTAGGATGACAAACTGATAATAGAAACAGAAATGTCTTCGATTTCTTCATCTTTTACTACACCAAATCTGTTTCCCAAAGACAGCAGGAGTCAAACAAAAGGGCATCATTTCACTGTTAGCAGCACAGTCTTTTTCAGCTGGTGTTTGGTCTTAGGTTTTCCTTAGGGTGTATTTCTAGAGTTCCCCTGGCTTCCTTGTTGCCTCTTTGGTCAAATTCTTTGGTCTTTCTGCCTTTCTTCCCCAGATATGCGCACTTCTGTGCAAGGCAACCAAGCAGTTTGAACCAGATTTACAGCATGTTGTTGATTTCACCATAATACACCTCTCAGCACTGGAAGTTTTTATGTTGTATAGACAGCAGTTCATCCTCTGGCTCCATGCTACAGTGGAGTACAGTTGGAGTTTTGACTCAGAGCAAAAAAGTTTGGGCTGCTGAATTATCAGCATCGTTACCTGAAATTACTCCAGGATTTCACTTCTGCTATACTGGCCAGCTGTGGCCTAACAAAAGTACAGCCTATGCTGACACAGTTACATCCTGAAATGGAAAATATTTACCTTGTCTCTTCATTCAGCGGAAGCAAACTCTTTCTAATGCATGTTTTCCCAACACCTGCATGTGGCACATCTCCAGCTTGCCAATTTGCCTGATGTACTTTGCTGATACCAGCTAGGCTCTGTGTTTGTCCCACACATTTTCCAGTAAGTTCTGGCAAGCATATTAGCTACCAAATCAGATTAAAATAACTGGTGTTGTTAACAAGCCTCTGCAGGTAAAATATGTGTTTTATAATAAAATATACCCGTCCTTTCAATACCTTTGAGGTGCATTTGAACGTCTGTTTTGTTGCTGGTATTAGAATATCATCAAGCTGCACAAGCTAAAGTGATCCTGTATGTGGCACCTAAAGCAGTTCAGGACAGGAGTTTAGCAGAAGTCAAAGTCATCAGACATTCCTGTGTCTCACCAGGGTACTGAGAGTTAAGTTACACATACACCAGCAACCAATTCACCACACTTTCTGCACTTGAATAAGTGAAGTTAACCTCTGACTGTTGGTCATTAAAAAGAAATATCCTTTGGTGTGAGTGTGGGGCACCTTGTACAATAGCTGGAGCTGTGATTCTAGTCTAGCTGGATCCCTTGAGGAGGTTGATCATGCAGACAAATTTCTCAATCATAAATCTCTCCCTTTGAGTCAGGAAAGAGCAGGTGAAACAGATAGGTGAAAAAAAGATGAGTATTTTGTTTCAGGGGTCTCTACTTTAGGTACCTCTACCCTGTTTAGGCATGCTGGGCACCCTTCACAGTTACACAGCCCATTCAGCTTGAGCTCCTGCCAATGAAGGAGGAAGGTAATCATTGCAACTCTAAGGAAACCCAGGGACTGAAGTAATAGTAACCCTGAGCTTGAAGAGTTGAGATGGAATTCCATCAGACCTTGTACAGATACCAATTGCTCATATGGGTAGCACAGCTTGGACTATGGGTATGTAAAGAAAATCCCTTTTATATGAAACAGAAGTTGTGATTAAGTGAGAATGCAGTCCCACTATGGTAAAATATAGAGTAAATTCACAGATAAATATAGATAAATAGATATTTTTAAAAATCATTCAGGAAAACACATTCAAGTAGTGTTTTTCACTCTCCTTTAGTTATACTCTCCTGTCATTCTCCTTTCCAACTATTGCAGAATATCTGGCGCACCTAAGAGTGATCCTTGATTAGATGGTGACTTCTGGATGATGGATTTTACTTTAATAATGTGCACTATGGTGTTCAAAAGCAGTATAGGTTAGTGGCGAGATCTATATGAAAACTAGCAGTACCAGGAGGGAAGAGACAGCAAGGTAACAAGCTGAAGTTATACCTCTCTGTAGTGCATCTTGTCAAATGCCTCCTCTGTTTGTTTCCAGTTTATATCTGCTCGGATCTGTGTCTCATGAATCAAGTTATAAAACATTAACCTCCAAAGAGGTTTGTCTGGCTAAATGTGCAGTGCATCATGTACAGCACACAACTGCACACTAGCAGTTGTTTGTCAGCTTTTGGAGTTTGAAAAGCTTTCTCTTTTTTGATATTTATTTGTTCATTTTCCTAAGGGTGGCATTTGACATTTAAGTGATCATTATCTAGCTCCTACTTGCCTGAATTATACTTCAGCTTGGAGACAGGGTTAAGACAAATGCAGATAAATATCTTAAATGAAGTCTTCTATTCCATTATCTAAGACTTTACTAATATATTTTCACCCACGCTACTTAAAACAAACTGAAACATCCAAAATCTCCCCTATCCTTAATTTAAGTCTGGCCACATGTTTTATGTTCAGAAACAAAGTCCTGGTGTGACTGAAGTGGAAGTTTTACTGTTGGCTTCACCGTAAGCTGGTATAACCTCAGACCCTCAGACCAGTATATATTGCCTTTCCATGTTTTTTCTTTACTGGATTATCTGTTAGCATATTTTAAGGGAAAATAGAAAGAGAGTTATGCTTATGCCTCTCAGTGAGGTTAAATTCCCTCTTTTTTCATTATACGTAAGATTGCAAGAGAAAAATCTGCAGAAGACACAAGAGGAAAAGTGGTGGGCAGAAGGTAAGAATAAGGTCCTAAGATAAATAGCAGGATAAAATGTTCTGCAAATCTATTATACGCAGTCATTAAGGCATGATAAAAGTCTGACATTTCACTTCAGCAAGGATAATGAAGACTGGCCTTTTTACACAGATTCATGGCACTGATGCCAAAGGGATTATTAGGTCTGACTTGTGCAATACAAGCCCTTAAATTACACCCATTTACACTTTTGTTGAGCTCAGTAACTTGTGTTTTATTGTTGTCATCCAGAAAGACATCTAGTCCTGATGTGATGACCTCCAGAGACAGAAAATCCACTGATAGCCTTGGGAGCTTAATCACATTTGCTGTTGCAATAGATACATGTTTTTATTTGTACATGCCTAGTCTCTGTTTTCAACCACTGTTTTTTATTGTAACTTTCACTATCAGAGCAAAAGGCATTTTGTTTCTTCTTGGTGCCCTGGCCCCTATGACTCAAAAAGTGTGTTCACTTTTCACATTGCAATAAAAGGCTGAAGTATTTTTGCTTGTACTACCATCCTGGTGAAGTCAGATACTGAGATGGAAGTGTCACTGCACCAGCCTCAATATGACTGAGACAGAGATAATCTGGGATCCAAAACTGGCTGTCCCTGTATGCAGAGCTTCAGTTTGGCCTCTTTGTAGAAAATCTGTTCTAATACAAATACGAGATCTAGTCAAATATCATGATGGTTTCAGAACATTCAAAGATGTTACCAGATTTTCAAACTCAGAACATCTTGTAACAGGCTCTGTAACTGTCTGGCTCAGGTGTGAAAAGCCCACAGCCCATAAAATGGAGTTTGAGTCTGGAACTTTATTTCAGTGGACATGTGGAAGCAATTTTTCTATTCCTTGTTAGTATTGTATAATACTGAGGATTATAGCAGTCTGATACCTTACCTGATACTAAAAAGTCTTATTTTAAACTGATTTGCCCTGTTTCCTATACCTGATTTAGCTTGGCACTCTAGGTAACAAAGGCCATGCTCTGAGGTAAGGTTTTGGTTGGAGCTCATCTCTGTTTCCATAGGAATAGTAACTTGTTTCAGAGCATTTGTTTGTGATATTTAAAGAGAAAAGGAGAGAGGTTATTTCAGTTTGCTTGACAGAATTCATTTATGTGAGCAATATGTTGTATTAATGCATGAACACCCACACCAGGCACTGTAAACGGCAGCCCAGGTCTTGTAGCCTTTCACCTGGAACACTTACCCAGTTTTCTGTGACAGAGAGGAAAATATATCTTCTGGACCTTCCCAAATCATAGCCCTAATCCATTTAGTAGCCATTTGCTTTTCCAAGTAATTTCCAATTTTGGGAGACTGTAAAAAGCAAACAGAAGGGCATATTTTGTTCCTGACAGCAAATGCTTGGCAGTTCAGTGGAAGACGTGTAGCAGTTTCAGATCTGTAGAAGCTCCCTCTATAGCAGCCACACTTGGCTCTGTACAAGCAGGTACATGACACAGTCTGAGAGTCTGACTTACAGTAAGGGCAGAACACGGAGGAATAACCACAGCCTAGGTTGTGTGTGAACGTGTGCTCAGGAGAGGACAGGACGAGGGAAGAAGGGCAAGCGATACAGAAGAAATGGCAGGCTAAGAGGGACAATGGAACACAGAAGTCTGCCACTTAGGGCATTTTTACCAGCATGTCAATTAGACCTGACTCTGAGTAGATTTAATTGTCTTCTGAAGGCAGACAGCCTGCCAATAGCTCTGGGCTGGTTTAAGAGTAGTAAAAATGCTTGAAGTCATTAGACATCTTGTTTGTGAGGCTCCCATTGCCAGCCATGCAGCTGTGCTCATGGTGACACCAGCACATAGTTAATATATATTTACTTTTGGTCATGCCAGGTACAATTCTTTCAGGCATATCCAAATCCTAGAAATCCTCAGGTTTCCGGGGCTAGGTAGGCAGTTAGGCACATGCAAAGCCTTCATAAACGAATTGGTAAGAAAACTAAAGACCAAAACCTTGTGTTTCTTTTTCCAGTATTTCAAACTGAATACGTACCATGCTGCTTTGTAGATATGAGTTCACTAAAATCCAGGATTCAGAAAAAAAGCTACAATTTTCTTAAATAATCAAGTATTTAGAGATGTTTTTCTTGTCCATGCTTTTATCTCCTGCTGAGCTCCCCCTCTTCATGATATGCTGAAACCTCCTTCTTGACCTCTCCCCATGTCCCTGCTTTCCCCTCCCACTGCCTGTCCCTCCTCTCACTCAGCCCTGCCACCCTCTCTGCGCTGAACTCATCATATGCCCAGCCCCTTCCTGCTCCCTCTGAAAACCCATCTGTGCTGTGAAACTCCCCACCTACATCGACCGCATATTGCTGTCTGGATCCCACTCTCTCCTTGTTTTCTATCAGTTTAAATCTGTTGACTTCAGAGGTGTTGCTTCTCCCCTTGCAGCTTTCAGCAAGAGTCAGAACCACTGCATCTGCCCAGGCTGTTCAAGGATAAAGTCTTCCCGGGGAACAAGAGGTTCCTGCTGTTTGCTCAGCAAAACAAAGCACCCTCTGCACTTACACCTGTGTATTACCAATATTTCCAGGCTGAACTGGAGCTTCTTCCCAGGAAAAGAACATCCTTGTAACTGTCCTGCTCTCAAACTCTTCTGCCTTTGTAAGGCAGGGAAAAGACCTTTGTCAAAACTTTTTCCCATCAGTGCTGGGAAATTTTGGTGAGGCTTAGGGAAGGTTTCTACTGGAGGTTGCTTCTGCACTTTGCTGAACCCTCCTCAGCTCTTACCCAGGGAAGCCTATTCCATTCATACTGCTCAGCACATCCTCAACAGGCTTTCCCTTTTGCCTAGCAACTTTCAAGAACGTGCCAGAGGAGGGTTTTAATATTCCTAAAGCCTGGAGAATGTGTATCTAACAACTTTGTATTTATAGACGTTACTAATTCCAGATTTTGGTGCAGTGTTGCGGTGGCTAAGTTTATAAGCACCAAAGGCACTCTGTAACAAGTGGCAATCTTTGTTATCAACTGAAATACTGGGATATGTCTGTAGCAGAGTTCAGATCTTTTGCTGTCATTCCTGTGCCTTCTCAGATTGTCCTTCCCTCTCTCCCAGTGAAAGCACCTCACCATTGGTGGATGGAAAGGTACTTCAGAGAAGGAAATACCTTCTGGAGCACTACAGATCCTGTGTACTCAGCACAGTCATTGCCCTGGGAC
The DNA here is from genome assembly GCF_000738735.6 of Corvus cornix cornix. Taxonomy (NCBI): domain Eukaryota; kingdom Metazoa; phylum Chordata; class Aves; order Passeriformes; family Corvidae; genus Corvus; species Corvus cornix. The sequence goes on from NC_047056.1 coordinate 52,722,503, forward strand.
TTGGTGGATACTTACAAGAATCACATGAAGTTGTCTATTTAGAGTATTGACGTTGACTATTCAAACCCACAGCATCTAAAAACAAGTATAGCTTATCCCAGAGACACCTGCCTGATGATTTCTGTGTGGGAAGAAACAGACACAGTGAAAGGGAAGCGAAACATTTTGCCTGAAATGGCATCTTACAGAATCAGATCTTTGCAGTGACAAATGTGCACTGAACAGAGCCAGATTTCACATTTTCTAAATGTGTTCTTAGGCATCTTTGTCATGATTGGAAACACCACAGCTGAAGCTGTCCATCGATTCTGCAGGTTTGTCAGCTCTAAGTGTTTTTGATGGCTGGGCACTGAGGTCTCTGTTTATCCTGATTTCTCTGATGCTTACCTGGGCAGATTTCTGTGCCTCCGTGAATCGTCATTGATTTTCCTGGGAGTGAAATGTCATTACTGCAGCAGGCTGTGTACATCAGGTGTATTGGAGAGCGGGATCGTTAGGGTTCTGTGTAATTAGCAGTACTACTAATGTACCCTGTAATGCTTTCTTCTCCAGGGGTTGGCCCTGATTATCTGGGTTAGTGACTTCCCCGGCTCCTAACTCTGCACTGGGGTCTCACATAACCTCCAGTGTGTTTATCCTCACACAGCTGAGGTGTGGGGGCGAGCACAGTACAAGCTGTTCCTAGGTCAGATGTTGGAGGAGCCTGCACAAAATCAGGAAGTCTGTGGATGAAAGGAATTGAGCCCAGGTCTTAAGTGCCTGTGGCTGAAATGGATTGTGATACAGGACCACCTCATAGGTGAAGAAAACCAGGATACAGTCTGATGGAGTATGAGATTTTTGCAAGATGAACAGAGAGTTTTACACCTGCACAGATCTGATCTTCTTAGTCCTTACCAAAAATTTTCCTTTAAAAGACTTAGTCATTTCATGTATTGTGACGGGGTTGCTCTGTACTCACAAATTAAGCAAATTTATGCCTGGAATATATGTATATTTTACTTCTAAATAACAATCACAGTCTTCTCATTGAACCCCATCTATTACCTGTATCTTTCTTTTCCCCCATGTTCAGTCAGGCAGACATTGCTTTAACCCTGTAATAATGGCATCTGATCATACACACCTGTTGATTTCTATGCAATAATCGAATTACCTACAATTTTAAAAAATCCCACCTCAATGAATGTATTTTGTAAAGCTTTCTCTTTTTCAAAGTTTCCTGATGAGATGCTTTCTGTTCAAATGGAGGAGATTTACATCACGTCATATGAAATTTCCATTTATAGTTAGCTTGCAAGAGTTAATAAATTCCAGTAACAGTTAATTTCATTAACAGCACCTGTCACACAGCCATGATGAAGCACCCAAACTCAATGCTTAGCAAGCTGTTGCAATTGGGACTTCCCATACTCTAGTTAGCACCTTATAATCCTGATCCTTAGCTGACCTGAAGCTGTGAATCTGAATTGCATGTCAGGCAGGGGCCTGGGTACACATTAGCATCTTCCAGGGCATCTTCGGAAGGAAACCTGTGCATGAGGGCAGGAAGGGAGCTGTGGTGTGCTTCTGTAGGTCTTCTCAGCTGTGTGATTGGGGGACCAGCACCCTGAAGGACACCATGAAGCCCATCTGCCCTGCAGCTGAGGTTCAGCCATGGCATGCACACTAGGACTGCTCTGCACATAGAAATAGTCACTATGTGGAGCTCTTCACTTCCCTGAAGTCTGAGTAGGTGCAGCTTTGCATCTTCCCTTGGGCTCTCTGGCAGAGGGTGTTGCCCACCTGTATTCCCCAGACACAAGGGTAGGAACTGGTTTCCAATAGCTGCACCATTGCCTGGTGGCTTCTTAAGTACAGAGCTCCCCATTTCCAGCTTTCAGTGAAAGTCAAAGCAAACAAGTTGGATTCAAAACCAGTCTCTCTTAGTTTTAGTCAGCACAAGACATTTGCATACTTTGTGGGATTTAAGATATGTATCTGTCCTTTTGCCCTGCAGTGGCTTTGTCACCATCCCTCAGTGCTGTTTGAGCTCAGACACCTGTAGATTTGCAGCTCTGCAGAGCCCCATCTCAAAACCAAGCCATCTCTTCTTTTCACATTGGCAGCTTGATGTTGCCTTGGTTGGCTCCATAGTAGAGCAGTAGCATCCTAGCACGAAGGCACAATCCTCTGCCCTTCTCTCCTGAGCAGTCTGCCAGTGCTGCAGCACATCCCCCAGCTCACTTGAGGACATGTGGGGCTTTAAAGACAGAGCAACAGCCTGTGCTTTCTCTCTTTTCTGCAGGAACCCAGCATTCTCCAGGCAGCTCTCTCCCACAGAGGAGCTGGAGAAAAGTGATTGCCTTTATCAGATGGTCATCACACAGCCTCCAGTTTAGTGCTCCTCTGCAACTAGATTTCACCAAATGCACATTAACCAATTACCCAAATTGGCACATTAATCAACTGTCATTGTGATACAGAATCTAGCAAATGAATAAGCTCCTTATTGGTCATCTTTAACCCTTTGTATGAGTGTTGTTGTAGCTATTTGTGACATGTACTAATGCAACATGCTTATGCTAACTTCTATTTTTTATATGCTCTTCATAAGCCACTTATAAATAGAAGCTTAATATGAAGTGTGACAGATCTCTAATCTTTACTCTCTCCTTAGCCCTCCAAGCACTTCCTTTCTGGAAATACAGAATATATCTAGTATGCCCTAGATATTCTCCATTCTTGCTGATGACTTTAGCTCTCATTGATTCTTTCCACTTCTTACTCAGTGTAAATAGCTCAGTGCCGCAACCGTCTTTTTATTTAAATTTTTAAAAAGACAAATAAGATCAAAGGGACGGGATGATGAATAGAAAACATACTTTGTTGCTCATGTGATGCTGTGGGGCAGAGGGTCAATATAATGCAGATATAAAAAAAACTGCTTTCCTTCTCCATTGCAATAAAGAGGATTGGAGTGAATTATCTAATGGAAGGTATAAATACTGAGAAAATACTGTGCAACATTTATGTAGTGTCAGTACTTGGTGACATTGTCTTTCACCAAAGGCCATGTGTGTAATGGTGCCCCTGTCACAACTGGGCAAACACTGTGGCACAAAATGCCTGGTTTAGGGTTACACAGCAAATCAGTGCCAAAATGGGGGATAGAACCCTAATATTCCAGAAATGTTTATGAGCCTATACTGAGTTTGTTTGTTTGTTTGTTTCCTTCTATGGGAGAAAAGCCTGTGCATCAAAGTCTCAGGTGGTATGGAAAATTTAGAAATAATACCTCTTCATTTCAGCATACATCACTCAGATTTTGTTGAGTCCAATCCCTCCAGCATCCAGTGTTTTTTACTTTGACTTTAAAAGAAATAAAGCTCTGTAGTTACTTTTCACCCTTTCATTACATTCAGCTATGATCACTATAATAATGAATGTTTCCAGGCAGTTAATATATTGATATGCATTTACAGATAAGCACACCTACTGTGTTTCTCACAAAAAGGAGAACACCTGATGTAGAGAACATCAGGTGCAGAACTTGCAGGATTTAAAGCACAGCCAAAGCTAATGGCTGCAAATTGTAGCCTAACGTAACACTTTCTCAGACACAGATTCCTCCCCCTTTTTTTTCCTCCCTAAAACTTTTGCTGTTGCGTCACTGATAAATAACAGCCCTTTGCTTGGTAATATATCCCTTTTGTATTTAAGGTTTTGCCTTCCTACTCATTAAACCTCTCCTCATCAGCATTACTTTTACTTTTCAGAAACATATATTCAGTATTATAGGCTCAGAGTTCTTTTGTTTTCCCCCCATAGATGTAAAACCCTGGGGGATTTAAGTATCTACTTGATAGGCTCACACAATCTTAATCAGCCTATAATGGAGCTAATGGCTGTTTGTCATCCTTGGAGATATAAATTTCCTGGTGATGTCTACTGCAGTCAGTACATGAAGTCTGCTCTGACTGCCTGCAAGGTCTAATAACCAGGAGAAGGGCAGCCAGCTTCATTAGCGAGCCTGAGACTGTACCGGCTGCTTTTCTGGGGAACTGTGCTTTTTGAATACCGAGAGGGAATAATGGATAATGCCGGTAAGTGAAATAAAACTGATCTTCATTCTTAGTGGAGCTACGGGGTTCGTTTGTCTCCTCTCTCACTTGCTGCAGGAGATGTGTTTCTTTACCCTTTGCGGCTTCTTCCTTTTAAATGTCCTTTATTAAAGCAAATTTTTATGTCTAAAATGTGACACACTTAAGTTGTTAACCCTTTAACAGTCTGGTTTTTTCTGCTCTAAGTCTGTTTCCTGGAAATGTGAACCTAAACTGTAATGTAGGATCTGCCTTTTTAAGGTATTCAGTGTTATTTTGGAAACTATATGCAGGAAACGTGGCAGGAAGGGAAAATGCATGTACTTCAGAGAGAAATATCTCTCACAGTTTGAAATAGGTGTGGATAGGTAACTAATAAAGCTAACAAAAAGTAGATAGTGGTTAGCTCCTATCTGTCTTATTTTAAGCTGCCTCTATTTTCTCTGTATAATGATTTACTCTCTTTCATATTTAGTACATAAAATACTGAATATATTTGCACTTTTTATTTTCTTTGATGTTCCAACTTTAGATCATGCATTTTCATACCAAATAATGCACTTCATGGTTCCTAAGGAGGTGCACACATCATTACCTCGGTGATGAAATGCATTATTTGCATTTCCCTTTTGCATTACCTTGTATCACAAGACAGAGGAAAAAGAGAGCTTTTTGGGACAGATACTTTGCATGCTGCTTTGACTGCTGTGAAACTTGAACATGTTGAGATCTCACAGATTTATTGGTACTAGTGCAATACATATTAGGAGACACAATCTGCAGTAGATTCAGTGCCCTTTGAAAACTGCTCAGATCATCAGATTTGTCTAATGTTGACCTTAAAAGTGATGATCACCTCTACAATGTGTGTGTGGCAAAGATTATTCTACAGTAGGCTTCAGTGATTTTCAGGGGGTTGTGGGTGTTTTGGTTTGATTTTTTTTTTTACAGTAGAAGCAGAACTCTTGTTCATGTCTGCTAAGCTGTCCAGGTCATTCTCATCTCACATGTATTGTTATGAACTTCTGTCACAAATAGATAAAAGGGTCTTGCTGCCTTTATTTCTATAAATTCCAAGACCAAAAAAAAAAAAGTTTTTCTAGAATTAAAAATGTAACATCATGGAAAATTACGTCACCAGCATCTAAAAAAACCTGACATGGTCCTAGTAAAATATTCATTTTTGGATATAAATAAGATTAGCAATACTCTTTGCACTTGGTGCTTTGGCTAGCTTTTAAGAAGCCTTAACATAATAAATGATAATGACTTGTGTTTGATATTCCATGACAAGGCAGAATTTTCTGCTGGAGGAGAAGGATTCCTGCTCTCCAACACAGAATGCCTGTGGGCAAGAGATACCCTGGCAGGCAGAGCTGCTAATTCCTCCAGGTTTTTACACTTCAGCATCAACAACTAATACTATTGAAGTCCTGATGGAGACACCACTTTAATCCAGCTATAAGAATCTGTTCTGGAATGAGTCACATTTATTTTAAAGGCCAGTTTTGGGGGGATGAAGAGGGAAGCTTGTGTCTGAAAGCCATAGAAACAGATTTTCCTCTGTGTGGGTTTTTGGTTGGTTGGTTGGTTGGGTTTTTTGTTTTGTTGGTTTTTTGTTTTGGTTTTTTTTTGTTTTTTTTTGTTTTTTTTTTTTGTTGTTGTTGTTGGTTTTTTTTTGTTTGTTTGTTTGGGTTTTTTTTTGTTTTGTTTTTTTTTTTTTTTTTTTGGTTGGTTGGTTTTGTTGTTCTAAGGAAGAGTCCGGTTTGGTTACTATCTGCAAAAAGTTAAAATAAGTAAGACTTGATGTCTGCACAACTTGCCAACTATTCTCACAGCTTCTTATAACATTAGTTTGCTGAATAACTCCAGATATTTTTTTTCTCATGAAGAAACAGTGATTGATGCTTTCCATTTTTATAAAACAACCTATATACCATTGAAATTGGTTAAAATAATCCTTTTGGACAAAAATTAAAATCTAGTTGGAAAAAAAAAGCCCCAAACCAACCCAACAACAGATGAAACGAAGCCATATTGAAGATATCATGGCAGAGGGTAAGGCTGTGATCCAGTTTCTTCTGTGGTTACCAGTGATCTTCCTGCTGCCTGTGGTCAGCTTGCTCCAAACCCCCAGAGGGCTTCAGCTGCACACGTGGCATGGACATGCTCCCTTCTCCAGGCAGCTCTTCTAAGAGTGCAGCCATTTCCATACTTTGAGCAGGATAGGGAACACAACCATTTCCACAGAGCCTACAGGGTGCTGGGTAAACACACCCGGATCTGTAGAGGAATGTTTAGGGATCGTGATCCCTAACTGGGATGCCCACATGGGGACTGTGCAGCTGAGTATGTCTGGCCTGTCCCTCTGACTTCTACAAGGATGGGAAACCACCTTTGAAAACCCTTGCAGTGTCATCTGGGCGCTTATGAGATCAGAGAGAGCAGGATTATTTTCATCCCTAAGCCCAACCTCCTGATTGATTTGTTCTTCAGCAGTCCGCCAATTGAAATGTAAACACGCTGATGTATATAAACTGGATACCTGCCCGAATTCTTCCTGGAGAGATGCTATTTCTGGTAATACAGAACTGCAGAATATTAGAAAAGCTGCGTGTTTTAGCTACTGAGTGTTAGAAATAACAATTTGGTATCAGTGTCAGTGAATCAGGCCTCTGTTATTAAACTCATCATGCTGCTGAAAGAGACTTCCAAAGTCAGACCATGGATAATTGTTGGGCAAAACTCCATCTTCTGCTCTGCATAACAGAAATATCTCTGTAATTTGTCACTCTTCTCCTCTTCCATCATTAAAATTATTTTCTGGCCAAAACCGTCATTTAAAAAGATCAGTGTTGCTAATAGGTCACCTGTGTACACTTTTAGCTGTTGATGCCATTTTGTGAGGTTTAGAAAGAATGTCTTCATTTTTAAAGTTCTTTCCTTTAGTGTTAGATTGCTTTTATTTTTATTCTGTGTACAGAGACAGCTCCACATAACTGTTGTCTCGTGTGTTCTTTTAAAAGCCTTTCCTGGAATAACAATAAAATATTCATCCATCTGTGTAGGGCACAACAGGACAGTTCTAGTTGTATTTTTTGCCTATTTTGGCATCAGCTGTTTGTGACAGGCCGTCTGCAGGTATTCAGCTGCAAGGCTGCCTGCTGCTCTGGGCAGGGGAGGGCAGCCAGCAGCCCCTGCCTGCCACTACTGGCAGGTCCTGGGCTCTGGCTTTGCTGCACACATCTACTTTGGGCCAAACACATCAAACCTGGAGACAGCAGTGATGTAACAAAACTCATTTTAAAAAACCTAGGAAGGTCTGGAAATAGCTTGTGGGGGGAAAAACACACATATAAAAGCAGCAAGAAATTTGCAGTAGCAGGAAGAAAGAAGCTGCGGAAACAGAAGTGCTTCCAAGTGATGCTTTTGGGGGGGGATTTCCTGTAAGAAGGAGTGAGATCAGCAACATCCCTTCCCCCAGAGCTCCTAGTCAGCTGTGTCGTGCTCAGACAGGCATCTCACCTTAAAACAGACAAATCTTACCCACTTGTTCTTACTAAGGAGAATGCCAGTGTGATGTGCCAAAGACTTGGGGGAAGGACCTCGTGGAGGTGAATGGCACCATAGTGAGGTCCTGTATCATGCATACCATACCAGCAGTGCACAAAACCAGGAGGCCTTGTTTCAGATTTCTTGGGGATTTACTTTGATGACTTCTTTGCACTTGGAATATTATTTTAGCAGTAATGAGCTAGCTGTGGTTAATTGTTACCCTGAATTATGTAGGTTCTGCAGCTGTGGCTGCAGGCTATGCCTTCAAGTAAAAAATGTGTTTTAAAGGGACTTGGAGGTCTTGTCTGTTGTACATCCTATCTCTGAGGAATATCCAGTAGCAACATCAAACTTTATATTTGACCTATAGTGAAACTTAGAACTTTCCATTGAAGCAAGACTTTAACTTAAAGCCTGAAATGCTGTGGGATGGGGACGATAGCAAGTGGTCAATTTAGCGTTCTGCATGACATCATGTGTTCACAGGAAGAGTAAGAGACACAGGAAACTGGAAATGGAAATTCCCTTGCTTTTGAAGTAGCAGGTCATTTTTGTCTTTCCGTATGTCAATAGGACTTATTTAGCACTCTTTAAATATAAGACTGCTGGGATCGAATGCTGGTTGAGGATTTGACCTTACAGATGCTTTGTTATGTCTTACCTGATTTCGAGGCATCTTTCTAAAACACAGAGGAGGAAAAAAAATAACAGGCAGAAGAACGAAACTGGGAGGTGGACTTCAGATTATGATCCAGGTTTCTCATCAACTCATAGAGTTCAAGAACTTCTAACCAGTTGAGCTGATCTGTGTGCAGAATTAGGCTAGATAACAATCTCAAAGGTTAGGTTCATTTGTTGCCTATAAAGGGCTCTGAAATCCTTTGGCCATCTAAGGCTTAATCTCATCTGAATTGTCCCTATGAATCTGGAAACCCATTAACACAAAACCACTTGCAATGGAGACGGTAGCATTGTTGCCACAGCTTTTTGAGCCCTTGAGACAATTCCAAACTCCAGCAGCAAAATCAGTCACGTCCTTCGGCAGCTTCTGTTTTGCTCTTTGATGGTACTTTGTCCATGTTCTCCCCAAGCGTGAAGGTGTTTTAAGAGGGGCAACAGCGCCTCCTTTCTCTGCCCCACTCTTACACATATGTAAATGGAGCTATCCATGATGCCGTGCTGTCTTTTATTGGGTCCGTATGCCATGTTCTATAGACCACAAAATGGTTTGCTCATGAACAATAAAATACAAAGCAATAAGCAACTCTTTTATACTACATTGTGCATTCTAATTTGCCTCCTATTTGCACCCATGCCCTTGTTTGCAGTGAACACTCTAGTGTATCACAGGTCACTCTCTGTTGGAAGGTTGAATTTCTTCTTGTTGTAATTTTAGAATAATATTCATGGTTTATGCCCCTTTACCCAGAAGTTGGAACAGTGTGCTTATAAATCCATGACCTTGGAAAACTTTTCTGTGAGGATTAGACTTCCTTGTGATGCTGCTGCTCCCCGTGTTATTTTCGAGTCTGTATACACATGGCCCTGGATGACTTTAGGAACTTGCACTAGAAGTAGCCAAATACTGTGTAGCACTGAAGTGATGGAGCGTCTTCTAATGTGGAGATAGTCCACCCACCCTGCTTCAAATGGCTGTCTTTAGCTAGAAATGCTGTGGTTCCACTGGGCTGACACACACTCATGATATTTTAAGCAATGATTCCAGTTGCTGCAGTGCTTCTTAGAGAGAAGCACCATGAACTCTAGCTGGTTTGGAGAGATGGTATAACACCAATTTTACTTACTAGTAATTTCTGATTCTTTTTTCCTGGTAAAAGCTGGCAAGCATCCACCCATCAGGTGCCAAGTTCATGTCTTATGTTTACATCTGCTGGTTGTGTGGCATTTTTTGGCCAGCTGCCTTCAGACCCCTGTTCTGCACTCTGGATCATCACTGCCACCCATGGTGAAGAAGCAAGTGTAGTGTATGGAAGTAGTAATCCAAGTTTGGGAGGCAGCACTTCCCCATAGGCTTCTAGCAAGGAGGAAACCAAAATTGCAGGAGCCAACTATTTTGACAGTACAAGAAATCAGTCCAGACAAGGAAAGGTTGTATTAAGAGGCACTGGCACAAATTGTTCCAAGAAAACCAGCCTGTGTTCCAGGGGCTTTGAACACCCCAGATTGAAGGGGCTGGAAGTGAGTGACAAGGGAGCAAGCAAGATTGTATGACCAAAGAGCAGGTGGCTGATAATAAGGATCTAGTCTGCTGCTGTTTCCATCATCATTCATTGTCTCTAACAGTGAGTCTTTTATGAAATGTGATACTTAATTTTTGAGGTGACTTGCAGGGGTATTTCTTTGGGCTCAAAAAGTAGACTGGATGGAATTTTACCAAAAAATTCTCCCTTTCTCTATTTTTTTCCCTTACTATTTAAGCATTATTATTATTCCCTTACTATTTAAGCATTTTTTATATTTTCACATAAAACGTTTACGAGTCTTCCTCCTGAAGTATAATTGGAAAATATAAGTAGCTTAGGACTCTAAGAATACCTAGCAACCTTCTCCCAGCAGACAGGAGTAAATCCTGAATAAAACTGCTGAGTTTGTCTCTAATAGCTCTTGCTGGCAAGTGGCGCCCAGCAGTCCCTGAGTGAGCGTGGAGGCCTCAAGGCCAAAGTGAGTGTCCCCAGCCAGTGCCCTGTGGAGAGGCAGGGTGTTGGAGAAGACTGGGCAACTGGATTTGTTATCCTACACCCATGGAGCTCTGTGTGCCTGACTCTGGGCACAGCTCAACACTAGAAGGGATGTCCCATGTGCTGCTGGAGACGCAAGAAGAAGGAAGTAGCCGTATTCATTTGAACAGATCTATGACCTTTACTGCAGATACTGGGCTTGTATTGACACCTGTACAGAAGCACCCTCTCCAAGCACCTCGTGGGGGCAGTGGTACCAGCAGAAGGACTTCTTGCAAAGAAGACAAGGAGCGATTCGTCTGCTTTCCTCACAGACGAGACGAACTTAACCCAGACTTGTCAGCAATGAGGTATTGAGTTGCTGGCAACATATGGCTCAAATAGTGGATTTGAGTGAGGAATTAGGTCCCTCTTAACATCCAATTTTCAAATAAAACAAAAGGCTTGGAGAAAATGAGTTGGCCAGGGCCAAATATTTGCTTAATCTTAGTTTGCTCTGCAGCACTGTTCTGTAATGTAACTATCAGAGATTGCTTATTTTACAACGTATTGAACAGGAAATTCCCTTTCAGTGTATTTCTGAAAAGCAACAGAATATTTAATGACAATGATAAAGGCAACCCTATGTCTCTGTAGGGAGGCAGACACAGTAGGAGAGAATCCCAGAAACAATTTTTTCACCCATGGCTTGACCATTGCTAGCAGGCATGCACAATGCAGTTCCAATACAGATATGACAGCAGCTGGTATTTCCACAGGAGACAAAGTTGTGATCGATTCGTCCTAGCTCCAGCTCCTGCTGACTCACAAGTCCCTTCTGTTTTTCTCACTGGGACTCGAGTCAGTCCAAAAAACAAGGGGTATTACATTATGGAGGCTTGCCTGGAAACCATGTGGAGAGATGAACTGAAAATATGGCGATCTCAGGCATGAAATTTGTGCTACTGGGAGCTGTTTATTGACATTTAAATCATAGTTCAGCAAGACTTTGCTATGGCCTTACTGTCAGGGAAAATGGTTTGTTGATGGAGGAAGCCTATGGAGTTCACAAGTGTGATTCTATCACAGAAACAGGCTGCTTTGGTTTTTTAGCTGGGTTTTTTTGTAGCTGCAGTTGTTGTATGTCTCCTTTTCCGTCTCTTTTCTGTTCCTATTTTTATAGTTTAATATTATTAAAAAAACTAACATGATACATTATCCTGGTTTAATTTCAAGTGAAATTTGGCAACTTCTACTAGTGAGATAAGGTTTAATTGCTCTTGGCATTTTAAAGAGAAATGCAAATGACAAAGATATTAAACTGACAAATTATGACAGCTCACATAACACTTTTTACAATGGATTTTTTCCATGCATTTTTAATACCCAGAACAGTCAGCCTTAATACTACCATATTTACAATAAATCATTATTCTCATGGAGACATTTTGCTTTGTCAGGCAATACACAATCAGCAGTTTTCAATAAAGAATCTGAAAACTGTTTAACATAAATTCTGTGACACAAACTCATAAAAGCCAGACAATTTATAAATGGGGCCAATATGCTGCCCTTAAATTGGGATATTAAGGAATAATTAGAGCACAGTAAGGGCAGGTTGCCAAATGTAACTTTTAAGTTCCCCAGTCTGTATCACTTAGCACAGTGATTGTAAGGTATTATATGCCTTCTGTAAGGCATAAACATTCCTACACAACAGCTTGAGACACCCGCAAGAGGTTGAAGTAGCTGTTTACTTTGGCATGAGTGGCTTCAAGGGGCATAAAGCACCACAGAATTTAGGAATAAGGATGGCTTTGGGGTTAAAAAGGGGAATGGGAAGCCATGGTAGAGTTTGCTTTTCTCAGTTCCTCTACAAAACTCAGCAATGGGGTTTTTTGTTTGTTTGTTTTTTCTCTCCTTTGGTACCCCACGAAGACCATGTCTGCGCTGTGTAACACGAGCGGTGCCAGAGGTCCTTGAGGCAGCTCTGAGCACATTGATATGGTGCAGTACCTTTTGCCCAGAAGACATTAATCTGAGCCCCTAAACAGCATGGTCACATCAGCTCTGGTGGCTGGACCTTGACTGGTGAGGCAGCTGGGGTTAGATGTGATGCAGGGCCTTACATCTGCACAGCATCCAGCTCAGGACACAGCTGTTCTAGTTCTAGCTGGAGAATCTTTCAATGTTGTGCTGTTAATTGATGGAAACAGGCCTCAGAGCCTACCCCTGCCCACAGTTTTGGAGGAGCCATCCACTCTGATGAATTACCTGTCTTATTTAGAAGCTGGGGTTAGATAGTCTGGGTAGTGGGGGAAAATACTTTTTTTTTAACCTACGTGTGGGAGGTTCTACGGTGAAATTAAATGTGATGAAGTCTTGAGCAAGATTTTGAGGTCTCTGAAGATGAACAATTTACTTTGCAACATCTAAGGGTGACAACCCGTGCATTATATTATTTTATTGTCCTAAAAATAATGTAATATCTATCAGTGTTCATTATTTTAGCTGTGGGTGTTGATTCTTCAACTCAAGTACTAGACAAGATGGAGTAGCTCTACGCATAGCTCTTCATTTTCACACAAGTTTCCGTCACGTTTGCAAACCCTCAGGTTCTGTAAGTGTTGTGTATATTCTTTAATGCTGTACCTCAGGAAGCCTGACTGCAAAGACGAGTGGGAAGGTATAATACTGGCAAAGTAGATGTACTGCTCAGCACCATTAGAGTCTTATTTTGAACTGCTGGAGAAGAAAGAGTAGAGCCAGCGTTATTTCCCAAAATGTTATCTTCTCCCATGGATGAATAAGAAGGATGATTGTGGGGTCCCCTTCCTCTCTCAGGTGGTAGCCTGGCTACCTCTTTACTCTTCACTGCAGGTGAAGAAGCCAGTGATATGCCACTTAAGCCAAGGGGGAAGCTTGTGTGGCTATGGTTTAAGAGTACTCTTCTGAGAGTAGTGTTTTTTCACTGCAGTAGTAATGCTGCGCGTTCATCAGTAAAGTCTGGAAGTCTGCTTCTCCCTGCAGTTCCATTGCCTGTTGTGACAGAGAAACGCTGTTAGCTGCTTCATGGAATGGCTTGCAAATTTGGGGACATGAAAGGCTTGTCTGAGGTAAAGATTGCCCTGAGATAAGTTTCCTCATCCCTGCTTGCAATCACAGCTAGATTTCTTTGGGTTTTTTTTAAGCAAAATTTGAAATTCTGAGGGCAGATTCAGCTTTTTTCACCTTGTAGAGCAGATGGCTGCCAAGTGTTAAAAATTGTGTGCATCTTTCAGATGCAGACCGGTTGTGCACCCATTTCAGAGGAGCACCTGCAGGGTGAACAAGGTGAAGGCAGAAATCAGAATACTTCCCAGATCAGCACTTAACCACACTTTTGTGCCATCACTGCCTCTTGCCATGATCTCCTTTTCCTCTGCTCTGCCTTTAAGCTTTTCCCCCAGGGCAATAGGTGCTATCTCATGCAGTAGATCAGACTGCTAATGCAGAAGAGGGTTGCCACCATGACAGCCTATATATGCTTGCCTGAAAAGTACCACAAATAAACTTCTTGGCATATTGTGGATGGAGTTGTGTGACTGCAGGCTTTTCTCTTCTCTGCTTCTGGCATGCTGCACTAGTCTTTTACACCTTTGCCTTTTACAGCTTCTCAGGAAGTGTCCACAGGATGCAAAAGCAGTGCTTCCTGCAGCAAAGCATCTAGTGCCTGCTACTGTGCTGGATTGGTCCTGATAACTCCTGCGGTCCCCTTCACTTTCACTTTCTCATGCTGGTCTGCATGCTCTGTGTGAATCTGCATGGCTGGGGTTTATTTTATTTTATTTTATTTTATTTTAAATTTCTTTTTCTTCAGCCCATTTTCACAGTCACAGTGTGTTACGGGCAGAATGAAAAAGGAAAAAAAGTATTTTGATGATATTACTAGCTTGGCAACCACAAAGCTCTCCCATGGCTTTGCAGAGGAGTTTGGAGTGCTTATGTTCTGTACTTCCCTTTATCTTGCTGTGCACCGTGCACCAGAGCTCCAGTTCTGCAATTGATGCCATGAAAGTAGGCTGCTGTGCTCAAATCCGGGGTTTGTCTGAGTCTTCTGAGTTCAGCTCTAGGCCTGGTAAGACAGTGTATGCATCGCTGATTTAGATTGCTTCCAACAGGGACCACCCACTGGTTGTCTCATACTACTTGGAAGGGGGAGTAGGGGAGATCTTAACAGCAACTTGGTTTCTAGGAACAGAAACAAAATGATAAGAAAACACTTACCTTATCAAACCAGGCTTCCTCTCAGCTGAGGGAAAAAGCAAAGAAAATTTTCACATGATTTCCCTGCTTGCCGACTCCCTGGTCACGTTGGCTAGACCCAAATGTCAGAAATTGAGATTCTTTACACAGGTATGAACCAACTTCCCATAGCTGAGAAGTGGTCTCTAACCTATTCCAGCTTTTGCTGTGTCAAAGGTGACTAGTCCAAGAAGATATTTACCATCCTTAAGCATATCAACACTTCCACTTTGCTCCCAACTTTTTCCTCCTATTTCATGATACTAAATCAAATTCCATTTTGTGTTCATTTATAGAACGAGCTGCGTTCTCATGATATTTATGGATGGCTGCATCACGTGCTTTATGCAGGTCAAGAGACATTGCAAACACAAAGGAACAAAAATGATTCCCAAGCACAACAGCAGACTCCTCAGCATGTGGAGGACTGACTTGCATGGGTGACATTCAGCCACTTGGAGAAGGAATGCTGGGCTAGGTGCATCTTTCCTATATGTATAGGAGGGAGGCAGGTATGGTAGGGAGGCAGGGAGGTCCCAGCCTGCTGCAATATGTGTTAGTCTATAGTAGTGGTGAGTAGGAAGAGTACTGCAAAAGAGCTGCAAACAGTTGGCCACATGAAGGCACAGAGCTGGCATTTATTTTGTAGCCCAGAGACGGAGCTGGCACAGCTTTCTGGCCTTCTGCTTGTGATCTGGGAAGGCAACGAGTTGCCTGGGCTCAGGAACATTCTGAAGTTTACCAGGTAAGGTTCACAACGTATCCCTTGGGTCTCCCTTGTGAGAGAACTGCATGCTCTTGAAGAAATTATTATTAATGTGCCTTGCAACAATTTTTAGAGAGAGTAAATGAGGTAGACTCATAAGCATTAGCTAGTGAGTTTAACATCAGTCCCAGGCAAAAATGTGAAACAGATGATACAGAGACTGAGCCAGAAAGAATTAAGAGATTGAATACGAATAATTTCAATTAACATGGGTTGGAAGAAAAACAGGTTTGAGAGAAATATTTAATAAATTTATCTTGCTGCATGAGAAGATGCTTGGCTTGGTTCTGCTTTGTAGAACCTAAAATGATACAATACTTATATGCTATGTATGAGACGGGTTCTTCTCTGCCCAAATAGCAGGTTTCAAAATACAAGTGTATTTTGGGAATTATTGTCACTCATCAGGTGTGATTCAGGAGGTATCCAGCAAGAGCTGGTCCTTTGCTCCAGGCTATATGGTGCTACTGGCACTGACTAGCAAGAAAATATAAAATGATATTTAGGCAAGAAATGAATGCATTCAGTATGGACAAAGGAAAGCCCATATAATCAGGGACAAGACCAATTAGATCATAGTTACATATTGGGAGGCTCAGTGTTGAGAGGCAGTGGTTTTCAAAAATACTTGCATGATAGTGTTATGCTGGGAGCAGGTGTTCAGCTGATGAGCTCTGTCTCAGAGATCTGAGACACTCCTTACATGTACTTGCAACATTGAAAGGCGCTGTCTTGCTCTAGTTGGAGCACTGGAGTGACTGCTCCTGGGATATTAAGTAACCTTTGGTGTCCCATGTCTTCCTTGAAACACAAAAATCTCAGGAGGATTCAGGAAGCCTTGCAGCTATTCAGTCTGAGCTACTGTAAAAGAAAGTTTCCTAATTCTGAATCTCCTTTGCGCCTCACCCTAAATCCCTTTGCAGCTTTCTAACTATAAAAATCCTACAAAGAAAGCTGTTCCTTCGTTTCTTACTGGAAAATATGAATTTGGACCTCCTAATTCCCACTTATGAATAAATATCACCAAGTCGCTGTAGATGTATGTTGTTGGCAGCCATAATATATGTATACATTAACATGCATGTGTGTATATATATTAGATTAAAATATTAGTAATGGGTGACGCTGAATATATTTCAGATTGGAAAAAGGAAGGTGACTATTAAGTAGCACAAGTGAAAAACAATACTGCAAAATTTACATCAGGCAGACTGCTAAGAAGGCTGGATATGAGGGTGTCAGAAAGACTCCAGCAAGATGCTTCCTAATGAACACTCAGAATTTCTCCTTCCAGTTTTAACAAAGGCTTTGTTTCCACTGGATCTTGCTGCATCAGCCTTATTTGCCAGCTGTCAAACACAACAGAATGGCATCACTGGCACATACAAGCTTTGGCTATCCTGCCTTCTCAACACCAGAAAAGCTTGTTGAAATAATGACCATTTTACTGTTTTTCAGTGCCCAGGTAGTTAAATGAAAGGTGTTTGATTCTTTCTCATCACCCCAAAGTCAGCACCAGCCAGAGATCCTGTACGAAGCATTAACTCATGTTCCTTTCAGGTGGTAAGTGCTAACCAGAGGGGCAGGTGGGGGTAAGGCAGAACCAATTATGTCATTTATATCCACTCACACCAATGGAGGGGCAGATTTGGGCATCATTCCAGCATCTCTGAAATCGGACACCACCCTCATTTCTCAGTGCTGCTGTCAGCCTGCACAGCTGCAGAGAAGACCATGGTTAAACACTGCCTGGGTGTTACACCTAGCAGGAAGGTTTCACTGGCTAAACCTGGCTTTTAGGAGGCAAGTTACTGGTGCTGCTCTTCAAACTGCAAGGCAACACTTTCCAGTCTTACTACCATTGCTTTGTGCAGGTGCTGCGGCTTTCTCCTGTGTACTCCAGAGCGAGATCGTTTTCTTAATTTTTTTTATTATCATTTAAATCAAGTCACTTAAATCATGTCCTTCAGTTTTTTATGTCATTCTTTGTGTGGCAGCTAAGAATTCTACACCACAGGGCACCCCTGCCAGAAGACGCCTCCTGGGACAAAAGAGCTGGAAGCAGCAGAGCAGGTTGTGGTGAGGGTGAATACTGTCTTTGGAGCACACAGACAGTGTCTGCAAACTCCACAGTGCCTAAAATAACAGGCAGTTCATTAGGCCTTGAAGAGACTATGTGTATGATAATACAGCCTGCTGATGAGGGCCTTCATCTGTCCTTCTTTGCATCTACTTAAAATGAATGCAGAAGAACTTTTTTTGTTTGTTTTTTGGAAGGAGGACTAGAAACAAGAGCCCAGCCCTATGCCACTATGCTAACACTATTTTATTCTCCATGCAAAAACACCACCCGTGTTTCCCCCTAATCCCAGCTGGCAGGATAAAAGTCCTCAAATACTGGTACTACACCAGCAAAAAGATCAGGTTATTTCTGTCATTGGAAAGTCAGAGAAGCAGGAATTAATCCCTTCAGGCAGAAAATAAGATTGAGTCAAGAACCACCCCCAAAACTGTTCTTATATCCTGCCCAAGCTATTGCATGGATGGACAGAAAGGGTCTTTCCATCTAAATGCTGGTGTTGTGTGTGTGCTTAAGTCTGGAAATAGAGCCCCTGTAACAGAGATGACAGTCAGACTCACTACCCAGCCACTAGGGTATCTAAGCTCATCTCTTGGGAATGGGGACCCTAGGAGAGAGGATAAGCTTTTTCCCCAAACATGTCTTCTTTGGACAGCCCCAAGTCACTTGAAAAGGCTCCTCAACAAGCACAGTCCTCAGGACTCTGCAGGACTCTCCAAAAGGGACTGGGCACCATTTCTCCACCAGTGTGAGTGCTAGCAGGGCATTGCTGTTGTGCTGACAGCTGTGGTGGTACTCCCAGGGGGATGTTTAGGATGAAAGCTCCAGTGTACAGGTCATTCTGGTGCCTGTGTGGCTGGGCAGCAAGGAAGGAGGGGGTTGAGGACTGTAGAACTGAGGGTTTGTGTATCCAAGCAAATTTCAGTTAAAGGAAGAAATTCCTCACAGAGCTATGCCTATATTATGCCTGTTGCAGATCTGTTTGCTGGGTGCTGTGGGGTACTCAAATATTGCAATGAGGAGAGGCCTGAGGTTTGGTTTATGCCATAGCTGGTCACCTCCCACTGAGCACACTGTTCAGCAACTCCATGTTTTCAGGATAAATGTGCTCTTGCTCTACCTTCTTCTCTCCTGGGTTGCAACAATTGGCAAAAAAGACTGACTGTGATGGAAATAGCCACCACACACATGTGCATTCTTCACAGCAAAGGGAATGGGAGTAAAGGAGTCAGCACTGGATGCAGGCTTTTCTTGTAACCTTTTACTCACATTCACAAACAATGCCCTATTGTGATGTTGTTTCCTGCAGATTATTCTAATAACCACTGAGCAGTGAAGCATGAGCATGTGTTCAGGTTTCTTAGATTGAATTCCAATGTAATAAAATGTGCCAGCTTTCTAAGTGTTGATAAAAATGCACAAGAAGGAGAATTTGATAAGATGGAGCACACAGAATTTTGTTGTAACTCTCAAAACTTGGAAACTTCCTGGAAGAAATGTATTTTCTACCTAAGGACACACAATGTTTGCTTTCTTTTCTGCTATTTTATAACTTGTCAATTATATTGATATATCTCCTCTCTAAAATTGCATAGCCTGGTGTTGGCAGTAGAGCTTTTATAAAGGCCTGATTGCAATTATAATGGGGGTAGGGTTTTCGTGTGCATGAAAAATCCACGGCCCGGGGCCTTGCATGGTACTTGAGCCAGTCCGAATGCTGATCGAGTGCCTTGCCAGGGAGAACAAGGAGTCCCAGAGCTCCTATGTGGCTGCTTCATTGCACATGTGCTTAAGCATTAGAGGTATTTACTGCACCAGCAAATTTGTAACATATTAGGTATAAAACTTACTGTCAGTAAAATACATTGTAGTGACCTGAGTGAAACAGCACCAAAGAGGAGCAGAACGATGACTCGTTTTGGCAGTTCAGGACCACGCTGTGGGCAGCAGACTCGTGAGGTGGGCACGGAAACGTTCTGTCTGTGGAGAAGGTCACCCTCCCCCATGTTCTCAGTTGTCTTTTGTCCTTTAGACTGACTCAGCTTTTTGCAAGCAATAACCTGAGAGGTACAAAATGTCATGTCACTTGGAACAGTTTGCAGTCAGACAAATTGTGTTCCGTGTAAAAATTAACACACAAGCCTAAAATAACTTGAGAAAATGTATGGATTTTTCTTAATAAGGTGTTATAGTCCATTAGTTAACCAATGTTGCTAGACAACTTATACAAACAAAAAATGCCTTCAGTTGTGGATCCAGTTATCTCAGTTAATTTGATGGGCCAAATTATTTATAAAACCACCTAATATTTATCATAAGGAAATGCCTGATTTGAATATGTTGTCACACTATATTAGTTTAAGAACACTACTAGTGTTATTAAAGTGTTTCATTTACTAGTTTAATAACAAAATACCTTAAAAAGCTGAATTTTTTTTTCTATTAGACTGGTAAAGAGACACCTTTGGTACATCTTCCTTTCTATAACTCTTACAGTCCATAAATTTGAACTGCAGGAGGTCTCACTGCTGAAACTCCTATTCAGACTTCTAAAAATTAATAGGATTAATAGGATGCTTTAACACAAATGTCTATGCACTGAGAAAGTTTCCAGTGATGCTGGCCACACAGGAAAATTTGTATGTTTTTACCTGGGTCAGTGTGCAACTGACTTGCACCCGTTTCACATATCTATACATGGATATGCATAATTGTAAATGCATTCACTTTATTAATTATTTTACTTAAGCACAACCTGCCTTGTGAGGCCAGGAGTTAGTACTGAGTGCTGAGCAAGGTCTCCATACCTTTAAAAAAGCTGATTTTTATTAGCTTGCGCTGCAACCATCTGACCCCTGACAATGTAATGTTATTTTAACCACACTTTGTCTTGAATTGAATGGAAGTCTGTCTGGATCCAGATGTAATATCCCATGCTGGGACATTAGGCTTTTGTGAAATTCAGCTGCACGAAATGAAGGTGGCCCTATTTCGTCCCTTAACCAAAAGGTGATGATCTCTCTTAAGGGCTCTCTAGAAAGGAGAAGTATTTTCTCTGTATACATTATTAAAAAACCTAAAAAGTGCTCTGTTCTTTTCTCAAATGTTAATTCTGCATACTGCACTTTGATTTATGTTCAGCACGTCAGGATAATGGGGATGGAAAGCACAGGACACACTTCTTGGTCGCATAAATACATTGTAAAACATTCTGAAAGTTCTCAGTCTGTCTCCAGCAATGGACCATTAAATAAGAGGAATAAACATAGAAGGGACCATCGACCTGACCTCCACATAATTTACTTTATGACTGCCAGCTACATTCACAGATTTACAGCGCTGGGTTTTATCACCATGTGTGAGTCAAGGTTGTGGTTCATAATTACTGCGCAGTTCATGGGAAAACTCTAAAGACATCTTGTGTTGTATTTCAGTAGTTTTAAGTGAGTGGGTTCTGTGCTTGAGAATGCTTGGGAGCACCCCTTGTCCTGCTCCATCACCTGCATAGGTGAGACTTTACATAGACTTCTGCTACTGATTTTGGGGAAAAACAACTATTTACTGTGGCACACAGCTAGCACACAAGGAAATGTCTCAGCCTTTTTGGAAAGGGTAACTGTTTAAAAAGAGAAATGGAGTGGGTGTGGGTGTCTTATGTACAGTACCTTTTTTTTTTTTCACCAGCTAGCACGGTTCTCCAAGTGACTTCACAGAAAATACTGAAGCAGAATGCCAAGCTGGATTTTGTGGGTCATATCCCACAACCAAGTGCATTTGCCTTCCATCCAGAGAGCCCAGTACAAGCTATTTGCAATGCACATGAAGGCATTTCTGTGTGGCATGGGACTGCGCCTTGCACCCACATGAGGTTTTAGAAGGAGTTTGGCATTGCTGCCTGGCTCCCAGTGCTGCCAGGAACGGCAGAAGGGGCCATGAGGGCTCCCCGAGCAGGTCGTGTTTTCAGAAATGTGTATTTTCTTCCTTTCACAAGGGGTCTTCTTGGGTTAATGTTTTCTACAGTCAAATACTTGCAAAATGCACTGTAAGATTAAGTCCTTTTTCTCCCAGTAGGTGACATACCAGTAAAGATGATGTGGCTCTCCCACATCAGCTTTGCTGCTTCTGTACTGGAATGTAAATCAGTGAGCCACAGAACCATGAAAACATCTGACGTACTATTTCTTTTAAATGGATTTTCCTTACAGAGAAGCTATCTTCCTGGGCATTTCTTCTGTCAGCCCAATTTAATTGGATTGTAGCTGAAAAAAAATAATATTGCATTTACATTAGCTCTAAAAGTCTCTGCATTTTTGCCCCTGCAGCCCATCTGGCTCTAATGTTGCTGAATTTTAATTTAGTGAAATTTGTTCATTTGAACTAACTAAATGTGCTGCATTAACGATTTGCTGTACTAAGAAAATAGTGAGGAAAAAATGTGTGATATTGATGTTTAGTCTTGGTAAAAGCACTTTTCCCAAGAACCACTCCTGCTTTTTTTCATATAATTGTTTTAGTTTCCTTATGTGTGGGTTTGCAACTGAATGAACCTGAGCTAAATCAGGACAAAAAAGACCCCCAGGACTAGCATGGTTAAAGCATGATGGTTCTCCTGGCCACCAGCAAGTCAAAGAATGACACATGAGGATTTAAATAGCAAAATGAGACTCACAGGTTGACACTTGATTTGCACAATCGCCATCTAAAGACCAAATGCCACGTGTACAGGAGGAGCTGGTGACAAAGCTCACCAGGCTTTCTGCCTCGTTAAAAGCAGCCCTCACCAGGGAGATGCTAGCAGGTTACCAGATCAGAATTCTGCTACAGCACACTGGCAAGCCTGCAAAACCCAACCCTTTTTAGCCCTCCCTATACACAGCCATGCAGACTTGGTCATATAGAAGCTAAAAAGGGATGACATGTTTCCCAGCATCAAGGATGGCTTTAGAAACAAGTGGTGTGTAAAACCTATTGCAAAGACAGCTACCTCCACTTACGAGAATGAAAGCAGCTGATTCTGAAGGTTCAAAACAAAACCCCAAACAAGTGCTTGGGAGGGGAGAGAGGTGTGTGGTGTGCATGTTAGCATGAAATTGGATCTGATGGTATCTTTGAACCAGTCACGCCTGACATTGCCACTTAAAGCACACAGCCCAGCCACCAAGGCCAACGCCCACAGAACACATTCCTGTTCCGGAGGTGTTAGGAATCCCTGGCAGAGCAGGCTGTGAGCTTTGCCAGTCCCGCCTGCTTGCCTGTGGCTGCTCTTTGTGAGCCCTGCAGATCCTCCCTACAAAGAGCTTTGTGGGGAGCTGGGGCCAGACCAGAAAGAGAAGAAGTAGCCTCAGTCAGTGCTCTGCTGGTGCTGGTGTGTCTCTGCAGCCATCCAGACCATGACAGAGCCAGCAGGGAGGGGACATGGCTTTCCTGTTAAACCTCTGGGGAATACAGGTGGAAAGAGAGATGCTCCACCAGCCCCACTCCTGGGAAAAATGTCAATTAATGTTTCTATTTTACTGAGACTCAAGAATTGTGAGCAAAAGCCTCAAATCTGCAGGAAAGACAGTCTGCACAAAAGCATTTTACGCCTTTGTTTTGGACACTTGTAACTGGTTGTGGGCTTTCTTACAGATCAGCAAAGATGTAGGCCAAGCACCACAGCTGTAATTATGGTAGGTGCAAAAAGAATCGTGGAATAGCTTGGGCTGGAAGGGACCTCTGAAAGGTTATCTAGTCCAACCCCCCCACAATGAACAGGGACATCTTCGGCTATATCAGGTTGCTCAGAGCTCTGTCCATCCTTAAATATTTCCAGGGATGGGACATGTACCAGCTCTCTGGGCTACCTGTTCCAGTGTCTCACCACCCTTATAATGAAGGATTTCTTCAGGATATGTAATCGAAACTCACTTCCTTTCAGATTCAAGCCATTCCCCCCTTGTCCCATCTCACGTGCCCTTGTAAAACATCCCTCTCAGCTCTTTTGTAGGTCCCCTGTACATACTGGAAGGTTCTAGAAGGTCTCCCTGAACCTTTTCTTTTCCAGGTTGAACAGCCCCAGCTCTCTCAGCCTGTCTTCATAGGAGAGGATCTCCATTCCTCTAATCATGGCCCTTCTCTGGACTTGCTCGAACAGGTCCATGTTTTTTGTGTGCTGAGGACCCCAGAGTGAGCCACAGTAATCCAGGTGGGGTCTCACCAGAGCAGACTAAGGAGATTTTCCTTGATGAAAAACTGTCCAGGGCCAGGCCAACTGCTTTGGAGCAACTGGAAGAAGCAGACCAAAGATAGCAGAAAGGATCTACCAACGAGGAGTGCAGCTGAGCAGGATTCCCTCACACCTTTTGTAGCACACTCCCTCCTCCCGTCACCCCAAATGAGATGTGGAAATCCTACCCTGGGGATAATAACACTTCCCTAGGACCCGTGAGAGGTGCTCACATGCTATAATAATAGATGCTGTGTAAGTGCTGCAGATGGAAAGTGGATATTGGCTCAATATTTGCAAAATGGGAATAACAAGCCCAGTCTTCCAGAAGACTGTTTGGCGAGTGTGGTGCAGGAAAGAACATCCACCATTAGCTCTTTATTCTGTTACTCTGCAGCCACTGATGAATTAAGTGTATGGTGTCTTGCTGTGAAGAATAAGTGGAACAGACACAGGGAGATGTCTGACATATATTTTGAGGTGCATTTTATATTGTAGTGCTTCCGGATTCCACTAGCATGCTAGGGGTTTTGGCTTCAAACCAATGTTTGCATCAGTACCATGTGTCTCTGAAACAGCAGTGCTTACTTTAGAGCTGGCTATGAAAATAGTTTCCATTATAACCCCTTGTTTTCACATGCTTCTTTTATTTTATTTTGAAAATTCTCTTTTGAGTCAAAAATTTCCATCTGTATCTTTGCCAAAAGGTGAAGTTTTCCCTCTTCTTTTTCTTCAGCTTGGAAGGAGAATCTTTCAAATGTTTTTGAGTCATGGGAGAGTGGAAAAAATGCATTTTCCCAGTAGGATAAAAAAAGTCCACATTTTCACAGTAGTAGAAACATACGGAGAAAGGAAACTGAAGGCTGAAACTTGCATTTTGGTCCAGATATTTCTGTAGTAAACCAGCTTCATGGGGAAGGTCTTTGCGAAAGGCAGAGATTATTCTGATTTTTGGCAGTTAATCAGGCATGGGTCCAGGTTTGAAACTTTGCTGGCATTCAGAATATTGTTCAAGGTAGCATCTTTACAGCTAGCCATTTAAAAAGAAAAGAGCCAGTCCCCTGTGGACTTCTGCCCTTCAGAGCTAATTATACAATTAAATTAAATACAATACATTTAAATTCATTCTAAAATCTAATTGAATGGAGAGGAACTAGAAGAACACTGGTGCCAAACATTTTTGAAACTTTTTCTCAATTCTCGTTCAATCCAGCAAGAGCAAATGGATGTTGTTGAAATCATGGACAGGCTCATGCACTTCCAAAGGGCCAAAGTGCACAACAAGGTATTTACACACCACTGGCTTGAGCAAACGAGAAACAGTATGCCTGCCAAATTTTTTGTTGGATGTCTTTTCCCCTTCACATCAGCTAGGAAGCATCAGTGCAAAACTCTGCTATGTGTATTTACACTGAATAGGTTAACAAATAGAAAAGAAAAAAGGAAAAGGGAAGGAAAATGGAAAGGGAAGAGGTAAGCATCTAACCATCATGCTGATGAGTGATCCTGCACCCCTGTGCTGCTTTCTATTACTGTTTTTTCCTGGTGAGAACTGTAGTGGATACATTACTGGTAAGTCCCCTCCATGTGTTCTAGAAATACACAAGATCTGAATAATTTGGGGGCTAGTGATCGTGTTGTGACCCTCAGTTTCATATTTTCTGGCTCTTTTGAAACTTTTAACTACGCAGCCTGCACATTTCATTAAACCTTTTGCTTTCTATCATTCAAAACCTGTTCCAAGTGTACATACATTTGGCAAAGGCATCCAAAATGATGTGTTTATTTTGCTTCGGTGCCAAAAAGCAGTGATTCATTAAGGAGCTTGGAAACATAGAGGACAAGCCGCAGCCAGCAACCACCACACGTGCCCTGAAGAGCAGAAAGCTGTGTTTTTCTAAGGAAAATGGTTAGTGCAGCTGGACCAGTATCATGGCTGCCTTCTCTGAAGCAAGGAGGCACTGCTGGACAGGCTGGAGAGCACAGAAGTTCTCCTGGATAACTGGGCTTTGCTGCAGCAGCAGCAGCCAGAAGGCAGCCAGAGGCTGCTGTTAAGCCCAGACGGGAGGGAGAAAAAATGCCTGAGGGGAATTGGTCCAGCTCATAGGAGCCTTTCCTTGAAATGATGAATTAGGGAACTCCAGTACCGTGCCACTGCTATGGTGAACACAATAAAAGGTGCAACAGGCCTTGAGAGAAGAGGTGGAGGAGGAAAGGTGGTGACCTGCAGTAAGAATAGGCCTCCAGCTGCCCTTAGCTGCACTACTCCGTTTTCTCTGCTGGGGATATGCCAGCTTCTATCAGTAAAGGGGCCTGTTTGTTCTGGTATTGTAGCTACTGATAGGAACTTTAGCAGCAGCTAAAACCTTTGAAAACCTGGCAGAAACCTGACTATTGAGGAACTCTACACTCCAACATGTCATTGTTATGCCACTGTTTTCTTCTTCCCCAGTGGCTTAAACTAGGACAGGCAGAATGCTATTTATAAGTTCTAATACAGTCCTTTTTTGTCTTTCATCACAAATCTGGAACCCTGGACAAAATTGAAATCTGGTGACAAACACGCTGTTGATTGGAAAAGGTCTGATGGTTATTTTCTTCCTGGAAAGGAAATTCTGTCCTGTGCTGTCACAGTGCTACCACACAACAGGAGGTGCTGGGATCCAGGAGTCAGTATGAGGCACGAAGGAAATGATCATGTATGAAAAACATTAATACCAAGAGTTCTTGCAATTAACAGTCATAAACAGGCAGAAGAGTTTTTGGAAATTCAAGGTTTAAAATTTAAACCAGGACTGTAGCATTTAAATTATTAAGTACTAGGTGTGACCTTACAGACTTTGGGTAATATGTCATGTCACCTACTGGGGGGTTCTTCACCTGTTTTTCAGGAATACCTGATTTAGGCTTAGGGACATAATGTGATCCAGTATGCCAGTTCCCCTTGGTGCTTTAAACAAAGACAGAAGGTAGCTTTTTCCAGCACCAAATGAATACTACTTAGCCCTTCTTAAAAGAAGGCAAGAGTGTTATCCTGAAGAACACACATTTCTTATAACATATTAGTTTTAAGTAAATTCAAATTTTAAAACTCCAACATTTAGTGTCAGATGGGTCTGATTAATCTGTCATTTTTTCACTTTCATAGTATTACGCAAGTAGTTCTCCAAAATCTGCATTACACCACTTCTACTACTTATATCAGAAGTCTTTAGGCAGCTGATAATTTTTAAAACAATAGATGTGAAAGTAATAGTCCGCCAAATAATTAGTGAAATACTCTGAGTTTGTGAGAAAATGAAGGTTCCTGCATAGCCCAGGTTTGATGAAGCAAAGCAAGGGAACTGACTCCAGATCAATCACAAGCAAAGTAAACAAACATTAGCAACAACTGTGGGATGGAGGGAAAAATCAAAAATCTCAGGGGAATATAAAGTTTTAGAATTTGCCTTTAAGGAACATTAGGGAAAGAAAACACCTTTGAAAGACATTGTGGAACAGAACTGGCCAGGGATGAAGCATGTAGAAATTGAAATGTAGGAAGAAAGCACAGTGGGGGCGTAGGGCAGTTTCTGAAGCTGAGGAATATGCACAGGAGAGGAGTAGATCTGCTCCCCGTGACTCACTGAATATTTGTGTTGGGACCATTTTCTTTCTATTTTCTGCCTTTCAGCCACACACAGTATGTAAATTACTTTAAAAGCCCAGTGTCTACAGTACCACAGAAACTGAAAACTGGTTTTAAAATGACAATGGAGATTTTTCAACATACTTGCAAATGTTCAAGGCTGTAGAAGTCATTCCTACGACAACTTGCCAAGGAGTTACTTAATATGGGAAAGAGCAATGTTAAGTTAAAGGGTACAAGAAAAGAAAGCCACAGATCAGATGATAATACCACACAAGTAGATCCATAAGCATTCATTACTAACCATTTAAAACCATATCGATGTGTTTTTATGCAAGTTTCCTCTAGGTTCAGGCAAAACCCCTGAGTCAGAGAGCACAAAGAGGCCCATGGCTGAGGGCACCTAGCACAGAGCCTGGGTAATAAATTATTGAACTCCTGTGGCCATGAATTGTTCACCTGCTTCCCAGTGTTCAAAACTGGCTTGCAAACTGTTATGGTGAATAATTTAGGGTAGCAAACAGCAAGTGCAGAACCTATTTGCCGATAATTTGTGAGCAGAAAGAAAACCTGTCTGTGCCAAATCACCAGGAATGAGTTTGCGCAGCTGTGCTGTTTTTCTTGCCTGTGATGGCAAAGTGCTAGTAAGGATAAGTAAGAACAGACATTGAAACAGGAGTCGAAATCACCTGAATACTAAACGAGTCTGAGCCCCTCAGATCTTCCACAGGTAACAGCCTTGCTACCCATCACCCAGTGCAATCTTAACGTGAACAAGCAAATCTCATCCAAGAAATTTCTGCTGTATGTTTTAATCAGAATAACCCTTATTTGCATTTTAACTCCTGTGATCTGAAGTTTTGAACCTCTAGCTTCCAAATTTAGAGACTGAACTACAGAAGCTCCTCTCAGTTCTGTATAGTTGCCTTCCATTCTACTATGTAGACAGTATGTGCAATGGGATTTTTTGTGGGAGGAAGACTGGTGATGATCACTCACAAGAACAACAGCCTCTTTTTTAAGGAAGATGTCAAGTTCTTTTATTTTTGCCTTATACTTGGGCACTGAAAATGGGAGGTGACACTGGTGAAGACAGCATCGGTAAGCCATTAAAAGTTAAAAAAGGACACATAAAAATATTTTAAAATATTTTCAAATGAGAGAATAATCTAGGGTTATTAAAAAAGTCCCTGGTTATTAAAAGGAAATGGCCTAAATTCCTAACACAATGCCAGTATAATCCATGAATATGGCCTGTGATTTTATTTTGACAGCGCGCGTTTAAGAACTTCATTCAGTTTCACAGAAAACAGAACTAGCTTTTCGCTCAACCACAGCTGATTCTTCAGTCCCAAGCAAAGAGATTTTGGTGGTACCCTCCCCAAATTCTTCCCCTTAATAACTGCAGGTTCTCTACAGGCAGGTACGAATTCAATGTCATTGTTACAAACCTTAGTGTGACTATGACTGTAAAATGACCTGGCTTCTTGTTTGTGTTTTCTCATGCCATGACCTTTGCTTTGTTTGTTGTATCGTTCAGCTCTGCAGCCTGCTGGACACCGTGCTGCTCATCTTCCAGCAGTTCTGCACACTTGCAGGAGCTGTGAGTGGGTGGACCACACAAGAAATGACCTGTTTGGATCATTTCTGCTCTGGACTCAGTGCCATCCTCTTGGTTTTTCTTAATAAGCACCTGGACAATAGTCTTTTCCTGTTACATGTTTGCCAGTCCTGCATTACGAATCCTGGGATTAAATGGGATCACCCCTCCTTACAGCTTCTGTTATATTTAGGGCCATAAATTAATCACAGTAACTGAGGGAATAGTAATACAATTTCACCTTTCTAAAATGCCTCTTTACATGAGACTTTATAAAGACTGGGCAACAACATCCTACAAGTTGTAGGTCATCTATTGCCATCCATCATCCCAGTATGGGAAACACACTGAAATAGAATTGTCTTTGAAGCTTTACTTAGAGGAAGGAATTTGCCCTTTCATATGTGAAATAGATTATTGTGAGTATTATTTCATTCTGACTTCGGAAGATTTTGGAAGTTTTACATCATTTTCCACGACGAGACCTTGTATCAGCCATTTCAACAAGTGAGACATTCTAGTTTACAAACACTTCCAAAATCCATGAAGAATCTATTTTTTTTCCTTTCGGTAGAATATTTCAGTTCTTGAGGGTCAGCAGTGTCTCTTTAAGAGTACTCTCTATGGTACTCAACATGATAACTTTGGAGGAAGAAAAGCGCTGTGCGTGTAGCATGAAGCAATCAGATGTTATTACTCACACTGAAGTCTCAGATCTAACTGGGACACTGGGTCCAGGAACCCCATTGAGGCTGCTGTGTCAGAACAGCCTGGCATGACTTACTGGCACCTCTTGTACCCATCAGCTGAACCGCTGCTTCCCCACCTGATAGAAGACACACATATTTTAGCATCTTTTCGCAGAATTTCCTTCAGTACAAGACTAGCCCTGGATAGAATGGTCATGGAAATTTTAATCCTGAAATTCTCACTTTAATTTCCCCTGCCTATTTTTGCTTTGCTTGCAATTGTGGGTTTCCAGAAAGCCCAGAAGACTACAATACTGCAGAATGCTGGGCAGTCTGTTTGTGTGTCTTATCCTCTTAGTTGTTTAGATGCAAAGTGGAATATACAGCCTAAGATATCATCAAATCATCTACATCCTAAAATGTATTCTATCTATGCAATTGTAATCTCAAATCTCTGCTAGAATCACTTGTTATATCCTTAAGCTTTTAACTGTTCTCCATGCCACTTATGAACATGGCAAGAAACTTAATGCACAGATGAGAACACCTCTATCATACTGCAGAATAAAAGTATACAGGCAACCAAATATTAAATGTGTGTATTTTGTGTGGATGCTCATATGTGAATGTCAGCAGGGTGTTAGAATCTCTTTGCATGGAGGCAATTGCATAAATATAGCTCCACATACGAGAAATGTAATGTATCTTTCAACAGCCCAGTTTCCCTTACAATTCATAGAAAAGAAAGTCACGACCAGCAGTTAACCTAGGAAGAAAAAAAAACAGAAACAAACACAACAACTAAACCAAAAGAAATTGGTAACTACTTCAATTACATGAAGGATGTGGTAACTAGATTTCATTTATTTAGCTCACGAGTTGACTTTGAGGACTTCATTACTTCACGTGAACCACTGCAGACAGATGGTATACACTTTTGCATTGTAAACTGGGCTTTTACGCAAGAGGGGAACACAATTTCCTTTGATAAAATTAATGAGATCCACCAGAGGCAGACAGGAACACTTTTATGTTCCTGTTTACAAGTGATTCCAAAGAGGTAACTCAAGTTTCTCAAAACAAACTCTTTAAAAATACTTTTTAAGGTAAGAAAAAAAAGTGCCAAATTGCATGCAAAAAAAATCCAGAGAAATTAACGACAGAAGTTGTCTGTTCCACAAGCTGCCCTTCTGGGAGCCTTTCCTTGGGCTGACAAAGGGACCATTAGGCCATCTACCTTGACTCCCACTGCACAATTCAGCCTGGTTCTCTGTATAAGCCCCACTTGATTATCTTCAACACCATGCTTTGTATGGAACCTGGATTTGGGGATGTCAGACAAATGGTCCTTCCCTCAGTGCTTGAACATCCAGGACTGTTGCAATGCTGTTCTTTCCTTGCAACAGCATGTTAAGTTAAAATGCAACATCTGCCTTTCCCAAGTGCATTGGCTTTTTTCACACCTTTTGTTGGAGAGCACTTTCTGCAATTTCCATCTTACCTTGTGGATCTCTTTCCAGGTGTCTCACATCACACAGCATTTTTTAAGGGACAACAGCACAGGATATGGGACAGCACTTTTTGTCTGATAAAAAGCACAATGATGTAATAGGGTTTCTACCTACCTTTTTCTACTTGCACATCTGTACGTACATATCAATCCCTTTTCTACCATCATAAGCTCACTAGGAGTTCATGCTGAATTTCTCCAAGCTCCCATACGGAGTGACTTTCTAAGATACATTCCTTGGCCCTGTAGGTAGTGTCGTTCCATCCTGCAAGTCTGACCTTTTTCTCTTTTTGACCCTACTGAAACTTACTTGTTTAAAAGACTTGAGTTTATTAAATAATCCAGATAACTCTGTGATTGCTTTGTCCTCATTATCACTCTATTATCACATTATCTACTTATTCTGTCTAAATTTGCTGTCAGTGGTAATGTACTTAGTCTTTTTAAAGCTGTTTGAAATAATACTTCTCTAGATTCCTGATGAAAACTCTGAAGAGCCTCCCTGCAGCTCACCAACAGAAACATCCTCATTAAATGCTAGTACTGCTTGGACAATTTCATTTAGTTCCTCATCTGTTTGTGCATTATTAATTCTGTGTTGTACTCACTTTTTACTTTCTTACTAAATCAAGTACCTAGCAGAAGTCTATTAAACTCAAGCCTCTGGCAATTTAATGCATAATCATATAAAATGAGGAAATAAAAGATCTGTTTACCAGGACCTATTTTCTATAAAAAACTAGCATTTGTTGTAGTCTCCTCTATGCATTAGCTGACAAC
The DNA here is from genome assembly GCF_000738735.6 of Corvus cornix cornix. Taxonomy (NCBI): domain Eukaryota; kingdom Metazoa; phylum Chordata; class Aves; order Passeriformes; family Corvidae; genus Corvus; species Corvus cornix. Next base: position 52,754,360 of record NC_047056.1, read on the forward strand.
CACAATTCTTCTGCCTACCACTCGAGCAGCAGCAACTTCTTGTGCTCCTTTTGTGTCCTTGGTATGGGCCCCACACTAACACACTTGCCCATCTATTGAAGCACCACCACAGTGCCACCACGTGCAAAGATCATCCAGCCAGATATCACTTCAACCCCTTTAGGATTTTCCTCTAGGATTCCCAGACCACTGAAAAATAATAATTTCACCATTTCTTGCTAATAGGTGTTCTTTAGGTGAGTCTCAAGTGTCCTCCTGTGATATATATGCATCTCCCTGCTTATTTCTAGATACTGCATAGTAATAGCTATTGGTGCTCACGTTTATGGGGGTTTTAATATTTTTCTTTTTTTCTCTCTCTCTCTCTTTTTTTTACCACTGGTAACTTGTTCTAACATTAAGCTTGTATCATTGCTTGGATGATGCTTATGCTTTAAGGAAGACAAATGAATCTTTTGTTCCTTTTGCTCTAGTGCTACATGCACGATCTCTATTTCCCCCCATCTTCCCCATAAGTTTGCCCAGTTGATTCTGTCCCTTCTTGTCACCTGTTAGGGCAGACTACTGCTGTCTGGATACTGCTGTCTTTGACTATCTTCTTTCTTTCAAAATTAAAAGTAGTCCTGTCTTCGATTATGTACCTGTGAGTGTGGCGAGGGTCGGGCACTTTTCCAGACCTCAGTCACAGCCAAACGAGCTTGGTCAGGACCCCGTGCCTTGCCCGGGCGCTCCTTTTCCACTCGTGGCGGCAGCGCAGCCCTGAGAACTGCTGCCAGCAGTGAAGCACCTCAAGCAGGGCGATGGGATCGCTCCCTGCGGCTGCCTCAAGTTTCCCCTGTACCTTCAGAGGGGATGAGAGGGGGTGGGAATAAATCCGTCTCTGGACTAACGTTTTGGAGGAGGGCGGGGGTAGGCAGGGACCGGGACTCCAGCAGCGCGGGAAGCCTCGCCAGCTGCGCACCGTCCTTCCCCAAACTCCGTGTAACTAAGAGGCGGGTTTTTCTGTCTTTGATTTTTTTTTTTTGTTGTTTAATTTATTAAAGACCCCTGCGATCCGCGCGGGGCCGGTGCGGGAGCGGCGCGCGGCCCCCCCGCGGCCGGGCGGGGCCGAGGCGGGGCGGGGGCGGAGGGGCCGCGGCGGCGGCGGCGGCCGGGCAGCTCGGCGGGATGACGGGCAGCCGCCGGCCCGCAGCCGGAGCGGCCGCCCCCCGCCAGCCGGCGGGGAGCGCGGGCCCGGCCAGCACCGGGATGTTCCCTCGGGAGCAGCCGCGGCGGAGGCTGCGCGCCCCGCGGGCGGCGTGAACGCCTCCCGGCCAAGCCATGGGCCAGACCTCGGTCTCCACGCTGCCCGAGCCGGCCGGCGGTGAGTACCGGGGCGGGGCGGGGGGCTCCCGCCGGGGTCCGTGGTGGCGGCGGGGGAGCCGCGGTTCCCGGGCCGGCGGAGCGGTGCCCGCGCTGCCGGGGCCGCCGCCAGTGCCCCGTTCCTTCGGAGCGCAGCGGGACGGGAGGGACGGCCGCTCTGCCCGCTGCCCTGCCCGGCTCGGCTGCCCCCGGGGGGCGAGAGGCTCCGCTGTGCCTCCCACCTCCTTCGGGGCTCCTTCTTTCCCCGTTATTAAATAAGTAAGTACGAAGGCTTCCCCTTCGTAGAGAAAGAGAAGGGAAGGAGCTCTGGCACCTCGCCCAGGAGCGCGGCTAGTGACCCGCCCAGCTGGTTGCTTTTAGCTCCAGTACTTTTTATGTGTAAGCAGACTGTTGAAAATAAATAAATAGCGTGTGAGTGGAACTGTTTCGGTTTTTTTTCCCCCAGTAAAGCAGTCCTGGCTGTTTGCAACTTTTTGACGATAGTACAAGCTACTTGGGAATGTTGTTTGGAGGCATGTTAGGATAACCTGGTGTGTTTTAGTTACTGAAAAACAGAGTGGGTCTCTTCCCGCAATAATAGGATGTAGAATCTAAGTTAACTTCAGAGAGGTTTGACGTTTCCTGCAAAATTCCTGCATGCTTGTTTTTCCTCAACGCCTGTTTCCTTTACATCCATTGAAAATAAAAATACAAAATCCCGTTGTGGACTTTAATGCTGAAGGCTGAACTTTATCCTTAATTTGCTTATTACTGTTAATGTGGGAATGTTTTGTCAAATAGGAGACAGTGCAACAAACTTTCTCTTTTCCCCTTTTGTTTTTCCTTCATGGCCGTTATAGAGAATAGTTTTAGTATTAACACATAATTTTCAGACAAACACCATTATATTCCTAGTCACACCATCCCAGTCAAAACCTTGGATGATTTTCTCACCTGTCAAACACTGCATGAAAGCAAAACTGGACCATTTCCAATAAATGTCACCATCCTGTTGAAGGTTTCACCCGGCAGCCAGTGTGTTAGGATTGTTTCAAGGTAGGCATCAGGAAGCAGATGTAAGGAAACAGATGGACCAGTTAAAAATTTTTGTTAAACTTCCTGTACAAAAAAAGTGACTGAACTCTCAAATGCAAAAGTTTATTGTTGAGAGCGTTTTGCCTAGGGGAGGCTTGTATCTTGACTAAGGATAACTGTGGTTGCCTGTGTTCACTTGGCTGGATGATAATGGACAATAATTGGGCTGAATTTCTAGCTTTACCTCAAAGAAAAAAAGTCACAGTTGAATTCTTTCCTAATTGAAACCAAAATTTTCAATCAGGAGCTGTAAGAGACGGGTATCTGAAGATGTAAGTTACGATGATGCTGCCTCAATATTGCCAAGTAAATTTTAAGTATCTTTAAGTAATTTTCAGAGCACTGCAGTTTGGGATGAGACAGTGGTAGTGCCTCTGGGAGGTTTCACAGAAGAGTAATCCCACTGCACTTTCATTGCTGTTGAAATTGTTGGGAGGCTATATCCTCAACAAGAAACTATAGGGGCAAGAGGGTTTCTGGGTGGCATGGATTCTTGGGGGTGCAGTCATCTTTCTCTAGTCTGTTTTACTGACATGGTCTGGACATTTAATCCATTGTGAAGTTTGGGAGGCCCTGTCCATCTGTGATCAGGGCAGGAGAATGACTTCCATTGGTTCCTGTTCCATGGGTTGCCCTTTAGGCAAGCAGGCCTAAAATCTTCGTTGATTTTGGCGTGCCAGGCAGCTACAAGCCATTTAAGTCTTTGACAGCTGCTAGAGATTAGAGTTGAAGGAGATATCTGTCTTGCACACGCAGGGGCTACAAATCTGTTTTAGTGCTATGGAATCAATAGTGCATTCAGATCCTCAGTGAGCCACACAAAAGCAGCTGTGAGGAATTGCTTGCCTGTTTACTCCCTTTTCCCCCAGCCATGCCAGCCTGGAGGGCTCAGACCCTGCCCTACAAGCCCTGCTGTGCCGGCAGGGCTCAGAGGGGCTGTTGGCTCCGCGCAGGGGAGGGCACCACTAGTAAATCACTGTGGGGCCTTCGGCTGGAATGGTAAAGTGAACGTGGTTTGATGTAGCAAACTAACGTAAAAGATTTTTCCTGAACGTCACAGAGTGCTAGAAGAGATAAAATATATACATAATGAAATACTCAGGATGAACGTCAGCCAGTGTCCTGAAGGGTTGGGCTTTTTTAAGATTTCGTTTAAATTAAAGGCTTTACTCTTGGAAATGTAAATATATGTTGAAGTACTTAAACAAATCAAGGTCCTAGTGTCACTTTCCTATAGGGTTAAGGGCAGAACTGAGCCCTAATGATAAAATTGAGAAGTCCTTCTCGACTGGGCAGACCAGATGGATTAGCATGCCTATAAAGAGAGGAAGAATCAGATTTTCGTACTCCGCTGGAACTTTCTTTAGCAATACCATCTTGCTAGAGTCTGCCATCAGCTGCATGTGAGTGAGTGTTGAAGTGTTTTGGACAGGAGGATCTGGGCTTTAATCATCTCCCATAACTATGTGTGGTAGATGGGCAGCAAAGCAGGTCTTGGATTGCCTGGTCAGTGTCCATAGGCAGCTTTTGCTCCTTCTCCTAGGTTACAGCTTTCCAGTCATTTAGATAGTTTTTAAAGCTTGTTTATTTGCCATGGTTAGAAAATGTGAACAAACATCAGTCGCAACAGGAGCTTGGGAAGACAGTATAGATACGTGGATAAGGGGGAGCACATACTGTCCTTGTTTGTTTTCCTTCCTCTTCTCCGATTTTCGCACGCCTGGCAGGACTTAACGTGCTCTCTCCCCGTTTACTGGCTGGAGTTCAGTGCTTTTGGGGGTTATCAGCCATCGTGTGCAAAAGCTATCACTTCTACTTTCTGATCTACAGCTTATCAAAGGGCAGAAGAGCTGTGCACTTTTTTCAGTTTGGATTTTTTCTTTTTTCTTTTGGATTTGTTCTTTGGTAGTTCAGTACCAGCCGTAGCACAGAGAAACAAACAGTGGAGACACGGTCAGCATATCAGGAAGGTAACATTTCAAAGCAGAACTAGTTAGGTGGAAAAAGATTTTTGTTTTTTCCTGAGTAGAGACGCCTTGTCAAGAATAAAATTTCCAGTAAAAACAGACCTTATTAGTGTTCCTAGGAATAGGTCAGGCAGCTCAGCATGGAGTGTGGAGCACAAGCAGAGGGTATTTGAAGGGGAAGGACAAGTTGCCAAGGGAAGGTCCCGGGAAACTCTTGTCCCACTGGTTGGGGTGCCCAGTGGGGTGAGCTGAAGGCTGGGGTCAGATCCCTGTCCTGACCTGCTGTGCCAAGGACATAATCTGTAGGGCTGTTTACTCTGGGGTGGGGGGGAGTTTCTCTCCTCACATGCGTTTTGCAGAAACAGAGCACAAACTGTCTGGCTTGCATTTCATCCTTTTACAGACCCACAGTTTTTTTCAAGGGTATGAAAATGTACTTCAACAGCACAGGAAAACCATTTCCCACCCAGCTCCCCCCATGAGATGAAAGCAGTCACTGGTAGGATCCTGTTGTTTGTTGACCTTGGCACTCGGTGAAATGATTCTCATAGGTCAGAAGTGAACATGTTTCTCAGACTGCTCCTTTTCATCTCTCTTGGCTTTATGGGATTTCCTGTTCATGGACAAGGAAACAGCAGCTTCACCTGTGTCTGTGCAGAGGAATTGTAATTGCACTAACTGGGCAACCTTGTCGTAATCCTGAACTGAAATGGAAAACTAGTATTTGCTTCAGCACTTCTACGTGTTGGTAAACAAACTAATTGGTTATCCATGGAGCAATTCCAAGACTCGTCTAGTAAAAGAAGTTATTCCAGTAGTGCTCTGCATTGGTAGCTGCTTGTGAGCCTTACTGAGGGTGCTGTTGAGAGCAAGCCCTCCTGTACCTGAGGAGCTGGACATGGAGATGGTCAGCCACAGACTTAAATTCTCATCCTGACTCAGTCCACTATGACTCTGAATGTACAGAAAAGCCCTCAGAGTAATAATTTTCAAAGTGTTTAAAAAGGAAATTGATTTTTCTCCTCTGGCTATTTTTCCTTTCAAAAGTGGAAGAACTTTGAAACTCATTGCACTTTACAGGAAGGCATTTCAAAGCACTTAGATGTGCAGTAAACTACTCCCAACACACCTGTCAGCTGGTCATTTCAGGTTTTGCTGCACTTGAAAGAGTGGAAAGCAGAGCTATTGAGATGAAATGGTAATTTTCATTTGATATGAAGCCCCAAATGACTTGTCCATAGCCACAAAGGACATTCATAGCCGAGAACCTCATCTTCCTTATACTTTTTCCTGAGTTTTAAATTGATTGGGGACTTTGAGGCTGAACCCTCATAAGACTGTGCTGGGAATCCTATTCATTTTTCCCCGCTTTTTTTATGCTTTTGTAAGTTATGGAAGAGTTATAAGTACAGTGTAAAGGTGTACTGTTTTCATTTGCCGCTAAACTTCTATCCAAAGCTTGTCAGCTTTTTGGGAAACTCTTTCTTCACTCTACCAGTCTTGTCAGATGGGACTACAGTTGTGACATCTCCAGAATTTGGGTTAATTAAGTATGTAATCTGCCTCAGACTTCAGGCTGATTGAGTGGATATTTTGGACACCTAGTCAAAGTTATAAAAAGTCCATGTTTTCAGACAGAATGGGTAGCCATGAAGTTGCCTGCTACTAATGGGAACTGCAGGAGCTCTATTTAAAAGTTGATGCTTGTGTTTCTTGAGCTGAAATATGAAAAGCAATGGCAACTGCTGGAAGCGTAGGTCTCATCATGCACCCAGTGCCATGATTCTGATTTGTGCTGCTGGTGAGGGTCTGAATGTGTGTGGAATGAATCACTATTTATAGAAAAAGAAATCGCGCACACTTTTAAGTGTAGCATGTTTGTGGAATATGAGGTGCGCGTGCTGCCGCAGGCTCTGTGATCCGCCCGAGCCGAGCGGTGCCCCCGCGGCTCCTCAGCTGCAGCAATTCCTCGCTGCAGAGGAGGCTGCACCCTGAGCCTGCACCCTGGGACACGGCCGAGAGCACGGGTCTAATAAGGACACCGGGGACCAGCCCCACCACAGGGACCGCGTGTGTGTGGAAACAAAGGTGTCGTGCTCAACAGGTCTCACCTCTTCTCCCTCTGAGGCCGCTTCACGGATGACCAGGATTTCTCCTTGTTTAGCTGCCAGGGTATGTGACCTTCCGTGTCACTGAGATATCTTCGTGTGCTGATGTTTGGTAGCCACTAATCACCTGTTCGCAGTGTTAATCATCAGCTTCCTCATCTGCCATGAGGAGAAGGAGCGCCCCTGGGCAGGGGCCGAGCCCTGCTGGCTGCCTGTGTTTGTGTGGGGGTTGTCTTCTCAGATGACCACTCCAATACTTCCCCAGATGAAAAGCTCATGGAAGATCTTGTTTCCTGCTGAGCCCCCTGTGCTAAGCCCCACTGACAACTGATCCCAGCCACCCCTGGGATCAGTTGTCCTTCCTTCCTAGCTCCTCTTCCTTGGCTTTCTTACTGCTCCTGAGTAATATGGCCTTATCCTTAGGTGGTGTTTTCTGGTACAGATTTCAAAATGCTTTCCAGTCCTTTTTATAGTATTCCTCGATTTGAATGGGAAAACTGATCACAATGAAACAGGACAGCACCTGAGATAGCCAGGAGGAAACCAAAGAGCTCTCAAATCCTCATCGGTGTTTGCACCATATGACAGTCCAGCCTATTAAAAACTGAAAAGACGTATACATTTATATCTTTCTTTATATGTTTCTCCTTGAAGTTGTTCTTTATTCATTCTGGACACTGATGCTTTTGGAGATTTAAAAAAATGTAGCATTGCAGAAAAATACTTTGAATCAAAACTGGTATGAATTTTTTTTTCACTGAATTGTTTTAAAACACAATACCAAGTGCTCTTAATGCCTTGGGTTGATCACTGATGGGTTTTTTAAAATACTTCGGCAAACAGCCTGCTCCCAGAACTTATTTCTGCCCATTGTATTAAAATTGTAACAGTGGCTAGAAAAATATTTCTGATATGCAGAAATACCCCAACTAGCTGCCATTCAGTCCCATATGGAGGAGTCATTTCTGAACTGTCTATGCATTGTCTTCTCTAGCTGGCACAAGCCAGATCCCTGATCCTGTTCTTTTTCTGATACAAAAGGATTTATTTTCGAGTAGGGCCAGTGCTAGGCATAGGAAAAAAGAAAGGAGGTAGTTAGCTGGTGATGATAAAATTACTCTTATAACAGGCAGCAGTAGCTCTGGTCTGTTTTGCCCCCAGCAGATCCCAGAGAGTGAGGCTGGCTGTTGGTGCCCCTGCTGAGCCAGAGGAAACTGTGACTAAAAACGATCAGCAGGGAAAGAAGGCAGATAATGAGGAGTGTTTTTGTTAGTTTTTCTCATGCCCCCAAAGCAAAATCAAAGACTGACACTGAGTAATTTATATCCCCCCCCCATATGTGAACTCTACAACCCCTACACTGTTAAGTGTATTTTTGGGCAAATGTAAAATTGTGGTGGGGTCCGGAGCGTGCTGTTTCCTGTAGTGTCTTATGAAACGGTTCGGTAGGAACTAGGTAGGAAGATCACCATGGATGTCCAGGTGATGCAGGGTGTGAAGATGGACTACTTTTTCTTCTCACTGTTTGTCCAGAAACACATGGGTGACAGGGCTGTGTGTCCTCTGCTCGGGGTTTGGGGTTTTTTTTTCTGGGTTTAGATACTACAATATGTGTATTTAAACCTTGCCTATTTGTAGTCCACATAGTGGTTTGGACTAGTGTGATAGTTTTTTTAACAACATGCCCATCAAACTAAGTTTTAAAGCTATCACAACTAGCAGTCAGCAAAGACCATGAAATTAACATCTGTTAATCATATGGCAGCTCATTATTAGGAAATTTGATTTAAGACTTGAGTTTCTTGCAAGGCTTGATACAAGGTCGCTGTGTAGGAATATGAATTTCTTCTGTCCCTGACTTGGCTTTTGGACACTTGGAAATAAAGTCTCTGTCCAAAGGGGAAGTCTTATTTACCTTTTTGTTTTCTAGCTGCTTTGTACAACTGTGATAATCAGTGTAAGTGGGAAAAGGCTAGGGAGAAATGAGGAGCTATGGTTGCTCCATCATTGTATGGAAGTATAGGCTATGCTGTCAGGTTGCATGTAAGTAGAACGAGAATGACAGATCATTGGAGTGTTGATACCAAATCTGTGTCAATGACAGCTTTGTGAAAATGAAGTTTTGTATGAAAAGCTAAGGGCTGTGTTGCCTTTTTATTCTCTGATGCCTGCATTGGTTTCATATGAATTGGAATGATGTTTTGCCTAGCAGTTAGGCTGTGATACAGCTGTCCTAACATTTGAAACAATATGAGCAAAACCAGTTCTGTTCCCAAAGATCAGCCTGCATTCCTCACCCCCGAGAATGTGCTTTTTTAAATTAGTGTTTCAAGATGTCTTCACTCTTGACCATCTGCCCAAACTGTCAGTAAAATCTTATCAGGTAGATGCACCGTAGTCACTTCAGTGTTATTTAATTCCTTTTGTATTTTCTGAATCTGAGTATTTGTACTAGTTTGAAAACAAACCAGTGGGAGGCACTAAGTCAGAATAACAATTTAATGGAAATTAAAGAAAAGGGGAAAAAAAAGGTAAAAGAAAACACTGTCAAACTGACAGAGTCAAGGTACAACCTGACGCCCTGTTAGGCAGGGTGGTGGTAGCAGTCTGGTAGAATGGTGGCTGCAGTCCTCTGAAGCAGTGATCCTGTAGTAAAAGAATCTGCTCTTCCTCAGGAAGTCCAGTGGTGGCTGTGTAGCTCCTGTCCTCTGGAAATCCAGTGGGAAGCCGGTGTCTCTGGTGTTCAGCCTCAGCTTATATCCACGATGGGATGCTTGGTTCCTCCCTCTGGGTGGAGCATCTCACAATGGGGTAATGAGTCATGAGGCCAAGTGTTGATTAGGCTCATTAACAGAAGATAGTCCGGAGGGAGTTATCTCTGAGTCAGGCGGCAGGACAATGATGGGCCATTAACAGAAAGATAGTCTGGGGGGAGGAGGCAAGGAAACACTGCCCCACCTGATTTCAACAGCTGATGGGGATGGTAATAGAATACACTGCAACCCAGGACAATATTTTAATTTGTTGCCCAGTAAAAGTCCAAGAATGGTGCAGAGGCCTTAGATGCTGGTTGGGCTTTAGAGCCTGGGCTACTGCATGATCTGTGCAAACAGATCATGTAGTTTATGATCTAGAGATAATTCACAAAAAATACAGACAATCTCTAATATTTATTGATTTTAGCAAATGATTTGCACAATTAGAATAACTGATACATGATGAAACTTGATGTTTTCACTCCTATCATAATTTACACTTTCAGTTTAAGATGTTGCTGACAAGACTTGGTGACACACGGGGACTCTTTTTCAAGCTTAAGAGCTTTTCTTTATTGCTGGAAGCTCAGCTCAGAAAGTGCACTCTTGTCTGGGGATTTATCACCCTGGTTTTATTTCTGAGATTTGCAACATCGTTGCACACTAAAATTATTGTTGTTTCACTTGACCCTTTCTGCTGAGGAGGAAGACAGGGCTGGCTCTTCGTGCCTTCTGCCTGCATGGCTGTAGAGCAAGGGCAGGCAACAGAAGGAAAGTAATCTGGATTCCGACTTCAGGTATTCAGATCAACTAAGCAAAATAGCACTTGTCATGAGTGAAATTTGGTCTGAATTCCCAGGGAACCTCATGGGAGGGCAGCCTGTCACTGAAGAGGATGGTGTGTTGAAGAAACAAACTTACAGCAATGAGAGCCTGGAAGCCAGAATGTGAAAGGCTCCCTGCCCGTGGCAGAGGGTTTTGAACTAAATAATCTCTAAGGTCCCTTCCAACCCAAAACATTCTGTGATTATAAGAGCCAGTCTCTGCCTTCAGCTCAGCCTGCTGCAGTTGGGTGCACCAGTGATCTTCCCTCTCAAACCAGGAGCTGGGAGACCAGGGTCGTGTGTCAGTGCCCATGTCTGACTGCAGCCTCTGCTGGCGTATCCCGGTTAACAATATAATTGTGTAAGTGTTGTTGCACAGGTGTCTGGAGCAATAGCAGTTCATGGAAGAGCCCCAGCTGCAGATACTGCAGGGAGTGAGATGCCCAGGATACATGCTGCTGGCCAGTGTGTGCCCATGAGGCCGTGGAAAGCCTCAGCATGGCTCAGACATCTCTCACTTCTGCTGTTGAAGGGATTTTGTGCTTGGGCACCAAACAACTGAATTTCACTCAGCAGCAGCTTCCTGAGTTAAAAATGTGGTGTGATGTGAGTAGTAAGGGAGGGTCCAGTTTGTGACTCTTCTCCCAATTGCTCTCCTTGCTTATAACCCTCAGAGATCAACTTACTTGAAGCATTTATGTCATAACAAGAAATATAAAGTCACCCAGGCTGAAAGCTGATCTCTGTGAGCTTTTTTTCCCCCCTCCCTTTTTTTTCCCCCAAGATCCTGGATGAGTCAACAAAGAAATGACGCTTCCATGGCATGCTTATGAAAGAGATTTAGTGGGATACAATCAAGTAATTTGAGTCACGTTACAACTTAAAGTCACTCTAAGCTGGTGGGAAATGATTTTTAGATACTAGCTGTCTTTATGAGGAGAAAAAAACCCAAACAGTTCATTGCCAAGAAATTAGATGTTTAAATTATGCATTTATAATGTGTTATAATTTATTTCATTGTTAATAATTCAGAACTGGCTGTGCATTTCCTTCCCTGTAAATTCATTCAATGTGTCTGAAGATTACTGGTTTGTTTCTTGGAGTTTTATAGATTTATTGCGTTTCTGAGGGGAAGGAAGTGTTGGTTTTGGCACAGACGCTAAGAATATTCTTGTTCTGCAAATGTGAAGCAGTGTTCTAGTGCACTGCAAATCTGGCCTCTTTTATGTTGATACAGAGAAGGGTGTAGTGGTTTTCCTGCCTTACACATTATACCACCATGCATGAGTCTCCTACTCTCATGAATTGTTCGAGTGATTGATAAAAAAGAGGAGAATATTTGTATTAATAATTAGTGCTAAAAAGCCATACAAGGTTTAAAACAATTGCAGTAGTTTCTGTGCTTAAATTCTTGAAGGAAAGTTTTGGAGGGCTGGTCTGACTCTTATGAGAGGACACTAGCTTTGATTTCTTGGAAAAACAATGCTGTTGTTTATTCTTGCTTGAATATTGCTGCTTTTGACACATAGAAGTAGGGTATGGAAGAAATAAGTGAGACATAACAAAGACTGTGTCTGTGCAAGGGAGTGAACAGCAAAGTAGACAGCTTAGACTGTGGACAAAGCCAACTTCTTGAGAGCTGGACAAAGACCAAGTAGAAACAGTATATACTTTAGTTGGAGGAGAAAGTAATGAGAGTAGCAAAACATGAGCCAGAAAGAAAAAGAGAGAGAGATTAACTACAAAGCATTGCAGAAATTACCTGACTGTCACTCTGCTTTTAAAGCTTTTTGTTGGACAGTACTGTCATGCAACTGTGTCATGTTACAGAGAGAACATGATTCTGAAAAGAGGAAGAAAGTTTGTGTTGGAAAAGCCTAGGGGAATTCTCAGAAACCTGAAACTGAAAAAACAAGTATCTTGGACACTTACAGCAACACCTCTCTCTTAACTCCCCCCCAGCACTTCTCCTCCTGCTGATTTAATTTTCCCATTGCTACCAGAAGCAAGGGGGGAGAAGAGGAGGAGAGCATATTTTAGCCAGATCCAGCAAGATGAACAGTGTGTTTCTGAAACATTTAATGCACCTGGAAACTCTGTAGCTTAGCTTGAAGTGCATAATAAAAACCGTGTTGAAGGAGAAAAGTATTTGATGTCGGTATTGGATCTTTAGGATTATATATTTTTGAAGGAGAAAAAGAGGAAAAAAGAATGTACCTTTCTAGCTGACATCCATGAATGGTGAAAAAAACCTTGAGAATACGGGGTTAGGCCACTAGAAAGTATGCAAAAGGTAAGCATTATTTTCAATACATTTTAAACCATTAACAAAACTTGGGACTTGGCAGTTTTCTCTAGTTAGTAGGAGAAGCTGGATGCAAAATTTGATGTCTATCGCTGCACACTGTATCTATTGCATAGACCCCTTATTAGTTTGGGAATGGCTGCAGTGACTGCATCTCAGCCCTGATAAGGTACAAGCCTTTCCCAGCAGCTTCAGTTCAAAATTAGCAAGATATGATAGCATGTAAGAATAAAGGCCACAGATAATCACCCTGGCGTGATCTGGAAAAGTTCATGTCTTCCAACTCTGAATTCTTCCATGAGCATTAATCAGTCCTGAAGGTGGGTCTTGAGTGATAATTAAATATTGTTATTCCCCCACCTGGCTCCAGATGGAGTCTGTCAGACCTGAAAGTCACAGACCATGGACATAAGTGAGCACAAATGATTGAAGTCATGCCATGCATCTTTGTGGTTTTACTTTTCCACCGGCTGTCCTTAGGGATCTGTTTGTAGAGAAAACATCTCTCTCTCTCTTTCTGTAGCTCATCCTACATTGCATTCAGGGTTTCCTCAACCACAGAAGAGAAACAGTTCAGGAGACATCACCAGAAGGTGAGATGAACCAAATAAACAATTAAAATCCTTTGTTAGGTGAGTTCACCATGGTGAAGGAATCAGCTGAAGACAGCTAGTGACTTATCCCACTGCTGTGGTTAACTCTTTCTTTAGCTTTTGTGGGGGAACAGGCTCCTCAGCCCCTGCCTGCCTGTGGTTTAACAGATAACATCATTACACCCTGACAGTCCCTGGATGGGAATGCTACTGGTTAGCATGTTTGGCAACCTGTTTTTTCCCCTGAGGGCCTGTATTTAGCAGCAGGACAGAACTGAGACTGGTGTCCTTATGTCAGCAGGGAGGTGTCTGGTGGCACAGATGAGTTTTTCTTAACCCCCTAAGAATTGATACATCCTCTGTATATATGAGCCCAGAGGTTTCTTTCTTTCAGTTTAGATTTTGTATTCCTTATGCAGTAAATTCCACATAATACTGAGGGAAGAGGAAAGGAAGAACAGATGCAGTGCTGCTAATTTAATTAGCCATTTCCTAAAAGCAAATAGCAGGCACTTCAATCTCATTTAAAAAATACCAGCATGGAGCCTATTCTTTCTGGTTTGAGTGATTACTTACATGTCCAGATGTCAATGAAGGGAAACCTTGCAAATGTAGAGAGGTTTATTTTGTCTTACTTTGTATATTTCTTTATAATTCAATCTTTGCACCTACCATTTTTGGTGCTTTTTTTTTTTAATTTATTTTTTTATCATAATGAGTGGTAGCAAAAGTTTTGAGACAAAAACAGTCCTTCTTGCATGGTGAGAATAAAAGGACTGTGTTTGAGGTGAGAGGGAAGGCAGGGAAATTGGGATAATGCTGAGGTGGTGCAGGAGATGATGCTTCAGGAGATGGGTAGCAAAGTGAAAAGTCTTTTCTGAGGACTTCAGTAGCCCTCTTTAGCCTGGCAGCTTACCGCAAAGATAGGTGAGAAAGGCAACCATTAGTTTATCTCAATGAATTTATTGTTGGTATCATATTGATGGCTCTTTTTCTGACACATTTGCAGGAGCATTTTTTTCCTAACCCAGGAATTATGGGTGAAGTCCCACTGAGTGATGCACATGTGTGGAGTCACATATACTTGCCAAAGTTTTTAGCATCAGACTAGGATTTGTGTTATATTTTGCTGTAAATGTCTGTAGCACAATTTTCAAGATAACTGACAATTTTTCAAAATATTTGTTGTGTCCATTAAAATGGAGAAGCCAGAGGTCTGGTAGTAGCAATTGTCTGCAGTTGGAGGAAGAGTATGTGAGAGAAGGTGAGAGATAGAACAATGCTCCCCAGAGCTCCCCAGTAGTAGAATAAGGCAGGTTTAGGATAATACAGTAAGGTTAAGAGTCCCTTCAATAGCAGGGATTGCTCTGGGCCTCCCCAGTTCTGAGTGCCATAAGAAGCAAATTGGATCCTTCAGTTTTGTGGATACAGCCCTGCATTTCCTCCGGTGTTTCTGTATTTGCCTGAAAAAAAGAGTGCATGTCAGTGAAATTAGTGATGAGAACTTTTCCTTGCACGAAAGCCTACATAATGTTTTTTAGTTATAGTCCTTGCAGCATTCTTACCAATTACTCACCTGTTCCTACCAGCAGAGTTTTGTACTTACAAAAACAACATCCATATACACCCTAGAAAAGTACTATGACTTCATATAAAATTGAGATTACATTCTTTTCAACAGCTGGACCAAAGCACACCAAGAAGAGTATTCCAGCACTGTACATTTAGCTCTGGCTTTAAGCTCTGGCTTGTTTTAGTTGTGAAATCGGTGGGTTTATTAAAATATTATATGGAGTCAAAGGTCCTTTCTAAAACCCAGCATGTAGGGCCATGGATTCCAGAGTATTTAGTAATGAGGCACTTCCCTCTGCATGAATAACAAGAGCATATTCATATTTTGTATTTGTGTTTTTCCGTGCTCAGTTGCCTCCCTGGGGAGCAGGTGCTAAGCCTGGAGTGCTGCCACTGCTGGGGAAGGGAACTGTACATCCCCCCATGAGCTCCACACCCAGCACCCAGGGGGCATTCCCAACCACCAGCACCTTGCTGTGGCATGGGTCTGCATAAAAATGTGCAGTATCAGTGATAAACCATGGTACTCATAGCACATGAGCAAATTAGGGAAATACAGTCTTTTGTCTTCCTCTGAGTGTGAAGAAAATGTGTGTCCTATTGTAATCCCTCTTTTTTTTTCTTGTTATTCATTACTTTTTTCTCCTTAACTTTTCTCAAAGCTAAACTTCCCACAAAATTCAATTATGCTCTAAAAGTCTGTGTTGGGATGAAAGATAATTAAAAGTCCACTCAAATCTTTGATTCCCACGTGGTTTAAAAGACGGAAGTTTAAGTTAGCGGAGAGGCTGACTGAAGTAGGAAGGCAGTGTTAGTGATGGAGCTGTTTGGATTGGAATCTTTGAGGTGACATCTGAAGGTTTTTCATCCTCCTCAGAGCAGGTGTTACCTAAAATAGGATCGTGTTTTCCCTGGGACCTTGACACAATCCATGGACCCTTTCCTTTAGCTGGCTGCTCCAGTGGGTCACCAGCTGGATGCTTGGCCAGGCTGCTCCTCCTCATGCTGACGCCTGTCCAAAAACTGAAGGCAGCCTTTCAAATGCAAGGCTGCATACAGCCCTGTTGGTATGGGCACAAACATGACACTAAAGTATTTTCATTTAAGTGAAAATATTTACAGAACTGGTTTTCAGTGACCACTATTCATAAATGCATGAAATGTCATAACGTTTGTCAAAAAGCCTCTGAGTAAGACACAACTTGCATTTCTGTGCTTTTCAGTTTAGTATGTTATTCATGATCCTATACAGGAATTGAAAAAAAATTAAAAAGAGCCAGTTAACATTTGATTTAGTTAATTTCATTCCTTCTAGAACAAGAAAATATTCAGTGAAGGTTAGTGGTGCTTTTCTAGCACTTTTTTAAAAACCTGAGTCAGGCTGTGCTGCTGCCCTTACCTATATTCCTTGTATTATTCATTTGTATTGATGTACAGAAAATGTCCTACTAAATACAGAAATCTTCTGTTTTACTTATCGTGGCTTATATATGTTTCATCACAATTCCAGGTTTTTCCCTGGTCTGCCATAGCTTATGTGAGCACAGCATGTGAAAGACAATGCTTGCCCATGGCAAGGAGTTGTGTGGTGTAACGCACCAGTCCCTTTTTGAGTCTCTCCTGGGGTGAAAATTACCACTCTCTCCCAAAGTTCAGCATCCAGCTAGGGTGAAAAGTGAGTGCAGGGTCTAAAAACGTTGAATATGTGTGCCAAGTACTTGAATGTTAGCAAGAGTGGGAGGGAGTTTTAAGGGAAACTGTGAACCTTTTTCAAGGCAAGAAAAACTCTTTATCACTTCTTTTCATTTCCAAAATGTCACAGCCTCTTGCTAAGCTCAACAAAGTTGCTGTCATTTATTTGTAAGCTGCTTGAAGGTGCTCTTTTAAAGAATAATTATTAACCTTTCTATTTCAAAACCTGTTCTTATACAAAGCATTTTTCACTGGAGGTGGAGTTCCAAGGCAGTTTTCTTCAGTATGGCATAGAATTTTTCAGGAGGTATTTTCTGAGGGAGGTAAATTACCAGGGATTGCAGGAAGGCCCTCTGCTCCTTCAGTTGAGATCGGAGCTCAACAAGTTTCAAACCACACAGCTGAAGTAACTCTGGGGAGTGGCTGTGAAGACATTGTGCCTTGCAGAGGGGCTCAGGGGCTGGGTTTGACTCCTGCTCACCATTGCAGGGCTCCAGTGTTCCCTCTGTGCCCACCAGCATGGTGAAAAGATCATCCATCATCCGTGGGATCTCTGCTTTCCTTTCCCTCCTTGGATCCCTGCTATTTTGGGGGCTGCTGGGTGGGAGGAGCAGAGACCCAAGCAAGTCCTGCCTGCCAGAGTGGACTGCTCACCTCTGGGCAAACCCGCGGAGAGAGACCCTGTGGAAGTAACACCAGTGGAAACAGTGATTGCTCATTCCTTTGTGGGACACTTTGTCCATGTGTTGATTCGTTATTAACTAAGCAGATAAATAGCCTTTTCTCTCCTTTGTTGGGTGCATCAGCTGCTGGGTGAGTTGCAGAAAGCCCAGGATGAGAAACAGTCGGCTCAGGCAGAAACTGCAAGCAGGAATTTCTGAAGTATTCCTGTGGGCTTTCCTAAGAAACGGCTTGCTTTCCCATGGACCGATGGAAACAGGCGAGCACTCCGTCACATAATGTTCCCTCTCTAGGAAAACATTTGGTAATAGTATAAAAAAGAAAGCTTTATAGAGCTTAAATAATGCCAAAGATGAATTTGGTGAAGACTGATGCTGTACATACTTTACTTGCAAGGATTTGGAATTTCCAGTGCTGCTTGGAGTTGCTAGCAGTAGGTCCTGGGCTTGCCAGTCATATTCAGGTTTTTTTGCACCACCTCTTTTATTTTAATCACGTTCTTATTATGGCACTCTTAAGCACGTGGCTAAATAGTAAAGCTTTTGTGTTCAATTCATCTGTATCAACAAGGTCATGGCACTTGTAATCATAAAAGTAAAGAAACCTGATAATTGCGGGAACAGCTTCAGTTTCATTCGGTTTTTTAAGTAATTCATGTCAGTGTGTTGTATTCTGGTTTGTAATTACTCAAGGGTCATGTAGCCTGGTTTACATCTAAATAAATAAGGAATAATAAATTTCTTTTTAATGAAAACTAAATTTTTTAAGGGTTTAAAGACAGTCTTAAAGAAAATACAAAATTCAGTGAAGCATGTCATTCCATACAGTGGGAGTGATCTCTATCAGCATTAATCTGGCTAAAACAGGCTAAATTATTCTTGTTGTCTGTATTGGGTTTTGCACAGAGTAAATAAATCAATATCTTTGCTGATTCACAATCAGCCTGAATGCATCTTAATGGTAACTGGAAGGCATAAAATGTCTCACTGGCCTATGATGACTGCTTACTCCTAACACCACTTAGAAAAAGGAATGGTTTTCCTGGACAGCCATGTAGTGATGCATGCTGGAGTAACTGGGTGGGCTCAGGTGCCGCTGACAGGCAAACAGGCATTTCCTCTGGTGTCCTCTGAAACCCTAATATGTGTGCTGAAGCTAATGAATGAATATTGTTAGGTCATGTGGCAGTATAGTGCTGCAATGCACTGGCAGGAAGGAGATGGGGTCTGGTATTTTTTCTGTTGGTCCTTGCTTTCCAATTCAAGGGATGCTCATCCCACTCCAGCTAAAGCAGTTCAGTTTAAACTGGCACATAAAAGTTCAAGTTGGCATTTTGTTTTAGCCTACAGACAACAAAGATATATTTTATGATTGCTTAAAATGCCAATGTCTCAATGAGATAGTTAGAAAGGGACATGCTGCAAACAAAGTCATAAGGACTTGTGGATAGCTAAAAATTTTTTTTAAAATGCAACAGCTGAGCAGGTGTCAATGAAAATCAGAAATCTATTGTTCAAGCTGCTGTCTTTCATTTTATACCTGGAACTGAAACAAGAATGGTCTTTCTGGTGTTTGTCTGTACTGCTCTTTTAACAAAGAAGTTCTGATCTGTGGCCAGCCCTCTTTAAGCACCACGATAATGCAGTCATTCATTATTAACAGAGAGCAGAGGATTAGTGGAGGCCTCAAATACATAAGGAACAAGCAAGTGGGGAAATGAAGGTATCAATTATGTATCTGCCATGTTGATGATGCTCTTACAGAGTAGCTGTTTTCCCCTAATGGAAGAATCCACTGGGAGAGCAAAGCATATTCTCAGTGCCTTCTCTGACAACAAGATGATGTCTCCTCAACTGAAGCTTCAACAAGCCCCTTTCTTTAGCCCTTTTCCCTCCCAGGAGTACTTGATGCTCAGGTTAGTCCTGGGCTGGTGCCTGGACCTAAAAGGAGAGTGCTGCTGGCTCTCCCACAGGGAGGTGGGATCCTGGTTTCCAACCCTACCTCCACAAGTGACAAGCCCCTGCCCCCTGGGGCGCTCTGTGAACAGGGCAGGCTCCAGCCCAGCATCCCAGTGCAATGAGCTGAAGGGCAGCACCTTTCTAATTTGCAATCTGTTCCAACTAAAATTTTTTGATTACCAGCGCCTCACTTCTGTAAACACTGATTCCATGGAAAATTAGTAGTAAAAGAAGTAGAAAAGAAGTAGAAAGAAGTAAAAAACTATGTACGGATACAGTCTCACACCTTCATGAAGATGGTACTACAATTCCACTGAGTTTTACTATAGTGATTACAGTGCCATCACCTTGCTTGATGGAATTACTATTTTTGATTGTGTAGGAAAGGGACCATACTGGTTTTTAAAGTAGAACTTAATCCCATCACAGTTTGCACAGACCTGTCCTTTGGTGTGAACATGCCCCTGAGTGTCAAAGTTTAAATTGGCAAAAGAAGGGCAGCTGGGTGACAAATATGTCGGCTTGTGCCTGATTGTCCCCACCTTGGCCCTAGTAAAGAACAAGATACAGGGACTAAAACAGCTGTTTGCTGTGTGGCTGGGGATGAAGAGGGTAATGAAACATGATGCAGAATAAAAGTCAGCTGCAGCTTGGCAACTCCCATTTCCTCATAGCAAAGAAGATGACTTAGACTGTATTCAGAATTATGATATTATACTTACAGAATTATATGAATGATTTTTACAGGTGTGGTTTTAGAGTTGGCAAATTGGCATTTTGACTAAGAAGACTGTGTTTAATCATTAATAGGTTGTTCTGAGTATTTTGGAGTTTTACTATTATTGTTTATTCAGGCTGGTATCTAGCAACAAAGACAAGCATTTTAAAGGCAGCTAAAAACTGAACTTAAAAATAAACACAGTTCTCTCTACAAAGACAGCAGAGCTAAAAGCCTGTACAAATATTTTCAATGACAGCAACAATCAGAAATTTGCTGGTTGGGTTTTAGAAGTGTTCTTGACCTCCCTGGCAGGGTTCTGAGGTCAGCAAGGTCATAGAAAGAGACTATTTACTTTAAGATTGACTTGCACACATTTGGACAAGTGCAATATGCTGTTTCCTGTACTAGAAAAAAGGGTGTTGAAGTGGTGCCAGTATAGAAGAAAATGTTGCTCTTGAAAGGCAGCACAATGAGCTCTGGGCTGTCCTGTCCCAGGCATTTAATTACATGACTGATCAAATTACTCCTAAGGTTTTGGGTACATAAATGTTCTTTGTAGATCAGGAACTCCTTGTCATAGTACTTAGGGGTGGGGAAGCATTGGGATGGAAGCCCACAAAACCAAACCTGCTTTCAGATATATAAACATGTTAATTGTGAAAGATTTGGTTAAAGTTAGTAATAATAAAGGGGAAAACACGTGTAATATTCATACAGAACTGTGTTTGGCAAGGGCACTGGATGGTCTGGAATGAGTTGGAGTGGGTTCCCCACCTTTTTCACGCTGAAAAGGAAGACAGCTGATGATGTCAGCACTTCAGGTGGTCATTGCTTCAGCACTGGATGTGTTAAAGGCATCAGAGCATCTCTCTCACCTGCTGGCAGTGAGCTCAGGTGATCACTTCCTGGCAGAAGTCTTCCTTCTCTTCACAGACTTTTCTCTCCTTTACCCCTGTTCTGTTCCTGCCCCAGCTCAGTGGTACACACTCCAGCTCCACTGTAGGAGCTGACTCAGTTTTAGAAGCCCAGACAAAAGGCTATTTTTCTTTTGTCTCAGTGCAGTGATAACGTGCAGCCTTACAAACGGTCACCAGCATGGTTGGTGGTTCAGCTAAGGTGTCTGTTGTGGTGGTGCAAAAACACGGGCTGAGATGACTGGAAGCCCACTTGTGTGAACAGCATCTCTGTAAGGATGCTACTCCGCTTTCAGTGGTGATGGCTTCTGGGGACACAGCCAGAGATCTGCAGGGAAATGCCTCTGTCTTTCCAGGTATATCGGAGGCATGGCTGAAAGGCATCAGCAGCTGAGTTCTTTAGCCAGTGATGCACAGCAGGTGAGCTGTTAGCAGAGTAAAGCCCTCCTTTGGGATCATATACAACCTCCGGAGGAACCAGGCAGCTGAGATCTGTAACAACCTCAGGCTTGCTTAGGGATGGAGAGGAGAGGAGAGGAGCTGAGCTATAAGCAGGCAGAGTAAGTCTGGCCATGCTTTGACTGTTCTGCTAGGTTTTTTGACTCAGAGTGGACAGCGAGTAGCTAGAGCCATCTGAGAGTGTGCTGGTTCACTCTCTGAAGGCAAACAGGGTCCTGAGAGAGTCCTAGATAACCATCTAGACCTGCCCAGGAGTGACCAGCCTGGTGGTAGAGGGGATGCTTGGCAGACTTTGCACCAGATAACAATCTTTGCCTTTGCCTTGCATCCTTTATGTTTCTTCTTCCCAGATTCCTGTGGACTGTTTCTCATCTTGTCAGGTTTCTGGAAATGCCAGGGGTGGGATATTCCGGTAGGGCAGTGACAAGGCATACCTATTGCCTCATCTTTCCTGTCAGTGAGCCAGCACTGGGGATCCTCCCCCACCTTCCCTTGCCTCAGCAGGTGCTGCTGCTGCTCAAACCAGAGATCCAGGGGCTCCTGGCCTGTTTGGGGCAGATGGAGAGTAACTTGCTGCTAGCTGCAGAAGTGGAAACCAGGGCCAAAGGCTTCCCTGTGACACTCCTCACCCAGTTTTATCTCAGCATCAGTATAACACACCTATTAACTACTGCAAAGGTAGTTTCTTTTAAGTCTTCTTCATCACCACACAGGAGAGGGGGCATGTGCTTCAGTTTATTCTCACACTTCTAGCCAATATCTGCTGGGGAGATTTACCATTTGCCTGCAGCTAAAAAGATTTGTTGTAAACTTAATATAGTTATTTTTCTCCCCCAGATTAAGGCTATGCCAAGAAAAGTCAGTGAAGAAGTATTTCCAGTTTTGCAGTTCTGGTTTTCAGATGTGACATTTTAAATATATCAATATAGAATTTAATAAGATGAGTACATGCAGCTTACTTTTAGGTAAAATTACAAAATTATCCAAAAAATATGTAAACTA
Organism: Corvus cornix cornix; assembly: GCF_000738735.6. Classification (NCBI taxonomy): domain Eukaryota; kingdom Metazoa; phylum Chordata; class Aves; order Passeriformes; family Corvidae; genus Corvus; species Corvus cornix. The sequence goes on from NC_047056.1 coordinate 52,776,348, forward strand.
TAAATAGAAATATATACTGTCATACTCCAAGGAGAGTTATCCTGTAATATTCAGACACAAGCAGCATTAATTTTCAATTAACAGCTCAGTTGTTCAAAGTAGTTTGGTTGCTCTTTTATGTACACTGCTTTCAGTTGTTGTTTTTTCTGTCCTCCCACATCTCTGTTATTGTGCCTGGATTTTTTTCCCCTGTTTTTGTGGAGGAGTTGCTTTGACCTTTGATATGATGTTTCATATATCTGGAAAATGTAACTGTCTGGAAACTTTCCATTTGTTGCTATTTTCTCAAGTATTGAGGTTGAGGAAAAAAGAATAAGCAGCCTGCATTAAAGCTATGATCCCTTTCCTTCTGGCTGGAGCCGTGTCCAGGGTGAGAGAGGAGGTAGCAAGAAGATTTTCGGCCAGATTGCTTTCAAACCTGTATAACAGGATGGCTGAGCATTTGCTTGCTCCTTCTCCAGGAAGCTGGAAGTATGGAAGTTAAACAGTTTATTGAAGAGGAGGAAGAAGTTGTGTAGCTGTTCTAATAAGGACTGCATGTTGCCAACATGTAAATAATTAATTTACAAACACATGTTTGTGAGCATATTGCAAGCATAGGTCAGATCTTTATTTTTTTTTCCAGACCTTAAGAGAATCCCTGATGTGTTTTGACATAAGAAACAGTTGAGAAGAGAGGTGGTGTGATTGTAGAGTTCTGACTGCAGTGCTCAATGCACTGTTGAACACACCCAGCTCAGATGCCAGTGTAGATGGAGCAGATGAGCTCTGAACCATGAGGTTTCCTGCATGGGAAGTGTAATTTTGTGAGGCTGGGTAGCCCTGGCTAGCTGTGTTGCCTGTGGTATTTCCAGTGTCTCTACAGAGTGCCCTACAATCATAACTTTGCCTTTTTTCTGTAGAATTAACCCAGTGGGAATGAAAACTATACTGTGAAGTAACACTGAAGCTGGATGTTACAAGTGTGTTATCCACATTTGGGATGCACGAGCAAGAGACAATTTGTGGTAACTAATGTGATAGCCTGTAACCTGACAAGCCAACCAACAGCACTTAAGTTGAGGTGGTTTTGTGACCAGGAAAAAAAAAGCAACACTTTTTTGTGCTTTACCCCAGTGATGCAGCAAGCACATCTCAAGACCTAAAGTTAACCCTGTTTTATGTCCTGTTTATGTCCTGTCTTGTGTAATTAGTAGGAAGCCAAGGTCAGGTCCCCTCCTTGCTTGCTGGGGATCAGTGTCTTGTAGGACTAGGGCATCCTACCTAAGAGAGAGAGCTAAATAAGCTTTTCCAGGCCCTCAGCCAGTTAATCCCAGGTATACAGGTAAGAAAGTGAGAACTAGAACAAATACATCATTTATAATTCTGGTCATATTCCTTCTCTGCACACTGCAGAGGAGAACAGTGTGGCTGAGCATCCCTCTGAGCCACATGGCTCTTTGTCTGAAATGTGGAGCCCTGAGCATCCATGCTATGGCTTCCAGGGAAGCACAGGCTTCCCTCTTTTCCTTTGAAGTACCTGTGTAGCAGTACCTGTGCTTTTTGCAGAGCTTTGGTAGGGGCTCATCACAGGCAGAAGAGAATATGGCCTTTTGAGCTGAATTTCCACTCTTGCAGTGTTTGACTTTCTGCAGCAAGGCACCACTTTCCTTGTGGAGTAGTGGGAGTTTCAGGGTTCATATTTGAAGCCCTTTCTGGACTTTGGTACTGCTGATCTAAGTGTGATTCCAACAACCCCAAAGGCATTTGTGTGTGTGTCCTTGCAGAAACCTGGTGGTATTCAGGCAGTCATCTCTGTTCCTGCTGTGGTTATCCTAGGAGGATTCCCTTTGGCTGTTTCGGAACAGCAGCCAGCATCCCTATGAAGTAGCCGCTACCCAGCCTGTTTAGCTCATTGCCAGCGGGAGGTCCAATTAACATTTGGCAATATTGGCAGTTCCATATGGAAACTACCACTCTACTGCCTACATTTGAACTTCAGCTTTTTCCTTTCATTTAATTAAAACACAGTCAAGTCAATTAGCTCATGACAGAGTTTCTCCAAAGTTAAACTCCAGATGTATGGCAAGGCAAAAGCATGCAGATGCCAATTCATTGTGCTGCCTGGAGGCAGATTATATCTCTCCCATTTGCCAGTTTATCCACCAGGGATTAGCTGCATTTTTCCCTTCCAAGTAGATTAAAAAAAACCCCAAAACAACAAAAAATGAAATGTGAGGGGAAAAAAACCCATTTTTCCATCTGGTTCAGGTCAGGAAAAATAATAATTTGAGATACTTATTGAAAATGACATTTATAGTGTCCGAATGACTTCTGATTTTTAATGACTACGTCAAACCTTTTACCATGCAGTGTCTTGAAATTTGCCAGTAAGCTCAAGGAATAAGGAGCTTATACTCTAGCAAGTTGATGACTTACTGGCAATTGGGGATAATAGGCAGCTGCAAAAACATGTTCATTCTGCTGGCATAAAAACCATGATTTCCAACTCTGTGCCCTCTGGCAAGGTGGTATAGAAAATCATATTGTTGTCAGAAGAGGTTCTGAGGTCTCAATAAACCAAGATGACTTTTGCAGCACATCCCTCCAAGGCAGCAGGGTGCAGTGAGAGGAAGAGAAAAAAAATAACTGTTCTAGCTAACTGGTAGTTATTAAGCACAGAAATTGTATCCAAATCCATATGCAAGGTAAATCTGAACTGGGGCCAAGGCATCTTCTGCTGCATTTCTCAACTCATTCATGGTTAGATATGGCAATACCCTGAGTCACCTGTACTCTGATAGGATGAAAAAGTTTTCCTCACATGCTTTAAGAGTGATGTGGTGATACCATGGCAATACTGCAAGAGAACTATTGCTAGTGAAAGTATTAGGCACCAGTGCTACCTTAGTGCCTTGATATCAGTGGAGCACTTGATTCTGTGCCTTTTTCCCTCTTGGTTGTGTTGTCCAGCAATAGGAGGAGGACTTTTCCTTCATCTTGCCACTCTTAACCTTGTTATATGACAAGGATCCAGAGCAGAGTTGCAGTGCAGGTGGGTGAGCCTTGGCTGATGTGGGTGGGAGAAGGGATTGCAGCATGAAAGGTGCAGCACGGTGGGGAAAGAAGAGAACTTGATGCTCTGGTGGTACCATCTTGTGCTTAACAGCCCTGATGTGAGGAAGAAACACTTAAATGTATATACCAGTGCTCCAGCAGGATTAGGTTGGATCAGTTGTGTAGAAGGGTGCTGGTGAGGGGAGTGCAGGTTAGGTTCTTCTACTGGCTTTTTATTTTCACTGCCAAGAGAAAAATACACAGAACATTTAATATCATAAATATAGTCCTCTTTTTTTTTTTTGATAATGAATTTCTTTAAGTCAAAAGTTTTTAAGAAATGGTCTTGCTGCATTCCAGATCAAAAGGCCTGGAACCAGAAGAAACACAGCTGTTTACTTCACAGAAATTGATATTAGACTTGCTTGAAAGGATCTGATGGATCGTTCTTTTGTTGCATTTTGCTTTTATAAAGTTAGTTGTAAGTTCTTATCTGCAGAAAGTGTTAGTGTGTGCCAGTGCTGACATCTTAGTGTTGAAGTGTACCATGCCCTGGGAAAACTGTGATGAGTTCACACGCCTGCCTTGGCCACACAGCATCTCTGGAGATCATGCACAGCAGTAAAGTGTTTCCTTGGCAGCTACAGAGATCAGTGCTGCTTCTTTCAAGCAGCCTTCCTGGGATAAGACATGTTCAAGCATTTCCATCTCTAAGCATTTATAGGAAAGTCAGGGTCATCTACAGACTGATCTAATCTTCTCTGGCTGCTCACAAGCTTGAGGAGAGGCTGTCCTTTTTGTACCTTTCATCTAATTCACACCCCATGTGGCACAATTTGGCTTTGCATTGTCTCCCCTAGCCTTGTTGTTGGCCTCTTGAAGCAAGATCTCCTCGTTATGTGACATCGACATGCAGGATTCATGTCCTCACTTGTTGTCCTTCTTGCGTACCCAGCTGATCCCACAGCTGGAAAATCTTCACCTAGGGCAAAGGACTGGAATATGATAACGTAAACTATGCAGGTACTATGGCCAAAAGTCCTAGTGTCAAACTTATTATTAATGTTTTTTGAAGGCAATGAAGTGACTCACTGGATTTTTGAAGACGGTGGGAAGAAGGCAGGACTTCAAGACACCAAAGAAAAAAATAACACAAGTCAGCAAGCTCCTCTAAACCTCAGAAAGCTAAGATGTTTCTTTTCCCCTCAGTGAATATATATAATGTTCATAATGATTAATAGAAGGTAGGTAAGTTCACTGAGGTGAAAACCACAGTGCTTTATTCTTAAGTAGTACATGACCTAAAAAGCAAATAGTGTACATCTAAAGCATCAGTTTCCTGTGGAGTGTTTCAAAGAAAAGGAGTAATAACTTTTGTAAAGATCTTTCCATAAATGCTCTGAAATATCATTGCTGAAATCATGGGGGTTTTTCTAAATAGTTTATTAATTGGTAAAATGTGCTAGCTTGTGAATATGTATGTATACACATAATATATATGCTTTTGAATATAAATAAGTTCTTTTATGTAGACATATTACTTTATCTTAGATTATTTCTAAAGTTAGTCTGTGATATCTGGCTATGCTTGTTCCTTCTTTTCAGTTACATATTTCAAATGAGGGAATTGGTACAAGGTCCATGGATTAGTAAATTCCCAATTATGAACACTTGTTGAACTCACTAGATAAATCAACTCTTCTTTTATTGTCAGAAGGAATTACTGCTGACATCTGTTTTCAAAAGATTCCATCTTCCTAAATAGAATTATTGTCCATGAATTTCAAGTTTTAGCTCTACTGAAACAGACAGATTTCTGTAGCTAGGATGACTATCATTATTTTGGAGTTACAAGTTTTCAGCAGAGGGCAGAACAGGGACTGATGCAAATCAGTATTTCTCTGTGGGGAGCTATTGGAGCCCTAATTCTCTTCCATTTCTGCTGGTAGGCACAGGATGAAAAAATCTAGATGAGTTTTTTGTGGACGGGGTCTTCTGCAATATATTGGACTCCATGATCCAGGAGGATTTGAAAAGATTGGTGTTCTACTCTTTATAAGACCATGCTGTCTATCACCAGGATGCAGGCTCTTCACACCAGTAGCCCAGCCTTTCTGAGCCACTGGGGACAAGAACATGGGTTTTGTCCTGCTGCCTCAAGGGTGGGTAGCCTCTCACTCCACCAAACTGAGAGACAGCTTCTGCCAGTGAGATAATGCTTGGCTCTTGTCCCAGGACAGAACTCTACAGCCAGCAGATCCTGGTCTCTTCTCTTCCCCACTTCACTTGGATTTGCTAGCACTGATTTCCCAGAGAAACCATGTGTTTCTGCATCCCCTAGCACCATGGGAATCTCAGCTGGGAGGGACTCAGGAGGTTACTCAGAGCAGGACTATTCCTGACAGTAGGTGAGGTCAGCCCCAGAAGGAGCTTTGGAGGTTTGTCTGGCTGAGCCTTCAAAGCCTCCCAGGACCTGTTCCAGTGCTGCACTACCCACCTCCTGGTGGTGTTTTCCTTACCTCTTACCTGGCTTTTCCTGGCTGCAAAATGTGGCCCTCATTCCTTCTTATGTCAGATGGAATTCCAAAGATAAATTTTGCTCTCTTGTCTTTTTAAGTACCTTCCAAGTAAATGTAATTCTCCCTTAGATCCACAGTTTCCAGCAGAGGCTTCTGTATTCCATAGGGAACTGCACTCCATTGGCAGTGCCTGTAAGCCCAGACAAAAGTGCAAATCCTAATTTCAGGCTAGACACACCTGAAGGGCTCTTTCTGCTTCTCTATGCCTCTCTGCAGAGCTGCTTGCTACCTTTGGTGATCTTCTCATGCCCCAGCTCACACCTGGCTTCTTAGGGTGTGTTGGGGGGTAGCTGCTTCATTTCAAGGGAGTCTCATTTTAAATCTCTTTAAGGTTCACCTTTTTCTCTAGGGCACACAGGTGAGGAAGTTGGGATTTTGTACTCCTGCAAGGGGTAGACATAGCCAAGTCCTTTCCAAAATCTTTGCTTTTTACATTTAAAGTCCATTTGCATGCCATCTTATCTCCATGTTATGGACCAGAAAATACCCAAAGCAAACAAATAAAAGCTTTAAACTCTGTTGCATCTGAATAACCATGATTTATCCTGGAGAAGTTTTCTACCTCTCAGGCAATACAGAATATCTTGAATTTTATGGCATAACTTGCTCAGATTTCTTTGTTTAAATGCTATCATTTTCATACCAATTTATCTCTAGTTTTAACTTCATAGACTTCAATGAAGTTATACAATGAATCTTTCTTCACAGTACTTTATTTCAAATAATTGGAAACAAAATTTCTAGGATTCTGTTTGCATTATATCAGCTTTCTCACAGAAAAGTTTTGGGTTTTTTTAGCATCCTGGATCAATCTAAAGCCTAGGGCAAATATAGGACTCATTAAATGCCATTTGTCTGAGAAACAGAATAATAAGATTGCACCATGATGTTATGTGGCTGAATCTTTTTAGCAGCTAGGACACAAGACCAGGATTCAGGAAGCCATTTGGCAAACATAAAATTAAGCACTTAACAATACTGTGCCTCATATTTTTCATCTGTAAAATGGGGACATGGATATTTCTTTCTTTGAATAGCATTTCTGATTTAATGATCTATGATTATCATTAATACTGTTCAGAGTGGCATCAACTCTGTTCTGAATTGGTTATAATTAGAATGTTTAGATGAATGAAAGCAATTGCAGAGTCTATATGCCACAAACAGTTAAGACCATGATTAATTTTGTGTCTCTAAGTAATTGCAGTTACTTCATTGCTCATATGAGTAAAATTCAGCACATTGGAAGTGTTTGCAGGACTACAAATGGAAGGCCTTAAGAAACCTTAATTCTTAAATAGAAATGAATAATAGTAGATTTCTCAGGGTAGCTTATTTTAACTGTATCCTACAGCATGTTGTGGGATGAGTCTTAATTCGGTTCACAAAACTCAAAGTTTGGCCATTGATGCTAAATTTTGGTTTTCATATCATTCAATATGTTTTTGCAGAAAAGAAAAGAAATCCTTCTTTAAATTTTGGCTCCAGTTCAAAAGTTTGTTAAATATGCTTTGCTAATAAGAAGCCTGACTCATGGCAGGCTGTGCTGTGAAGGACTGATTACCAGGAATATCGAACAGACCTGTTCCCATTCCACTGCCAGAACAGTGACCTTTAGAGTTTGTTTAAGAAAGGGTTAATTTTACCCAAAAGAAATAGCTAATGTTTTCACATTGCAAGGGTTTTGTTTTCTATGTGATGATAGCTAGTCATTCAACTTTACCAAGGATAAGGAAAAAGTCATCCAAACATATGGCTGAAAGAAATTCTCCTGTAGCAATGGCAAACCACCGGACTGTGCAAATATGCCAGAGGAGCATTATGAGAAGCAAGTTGTGGACAGCTGCAGATGAGGTGCTGAGAAACAGTGAAGCCCAGGGCTGCCTTCTGAAACAGGAAAAATGCACGTGGATGCACACACAGCCTGCTGCCATCTGACAGTGGAGGAGTTTAGCTGTTGGGGTACTATTTTGTTTTCCATCCTTCAGTTATTTTTACTTCTTTTCTTTATACAGTTGATGGTTTGGACAAGGCTTCAATTGCTAACTCAGATGGACCAGCCCCAGGGTCCCAAACTCCCCCCTTCAAGAGGAAGGGCAAACTCTCCAACATTGGCAAGATCTTTAAACCTTGGAAATGGCGGAAGAAGAAGACCAGTGACAAATTCAGAGAAACATCAGCAGGTATGTCTGTGGCCCTTTGGTGGCAAATAGTAGGAAACACTGTGATGGTTTTGCAGGGTAATATTTGAAAAGCTCTGAACTTGTTAGATGGCAGGGATTATTTAGCATGGTATTTGATGTATAGGCAAAAAGTTTGATCCTTGGCAAGGAAAAACCTAACCTTGTTCAGCTTCTGTCTTGAATCTCTCACCAAAAATACACAGCAGATTTGTTGACTATACATATCCTCAAATATATTGGAAAATCTCTCTGTCCTCCTGACAGTCAGTGACTTGGATTATGAAACAAACCTTGCCTTCATGGGGACAGACGTTTGGGGGAGAAGCCGATGTAGCCGTGCCCAGCAGAAGAACGAGGATCAGCTCTGCAGCCCCTGCCTTCATAGAGGCTGCTCTGCCCCTTCACTTCCCCACTGACAAGGCTGGAAGGATGGTCTGAAATAAAATGCTGCGATTGAATTATATTCTGTCTGAAAAAGAGTTGAAGGCTGGGATTTAGTTAACCGAACATAGTTGTTTGGGGCCACTTGAGATGCTCTGGGGTGTCCTTGCTGCTCCCCCAGAAGGTTTGATACCATCTCCAAAAACCTAGGGCATCTGAAGTGGCTGTAGACATCCACATTTAGGAAACTGAATGCCACCCTGCATATATGTGTGTGTGTCTTTGTGTCACTGCTCTAGCCAGACTTTATCTACAAAAATCCCAAATTTCTGGTTTGGGATTCAAACATTTGATGTTGTGGTTTCCTAAACTTGAATCTAATTAGAGTCCAGTGAGCTTCTGTGAGCTCATTGCCACAGTGCAAGCCCTCTGTCTACTGTCTTTCAAGACTGTAGGCAGTAAAACCAACACTAGTCTCCTAAAGAGTTATCAGTCTGCTCTCCTGAACTCTTAGAAGTACACTGCTTGACATTTAAACCCATAGCAACCCCTGACAGTTACAGCAAGGAGCTCTATGGTTTGACAGTGAAACTTCTAGAACAAACTTTATTTACACAAAAGGCAAAAAAGAAACCGTTTTCTCCAGTATCTTCATTGCTCCAGATGCCAGCTGAAGTTTTAAGCAGATTTCTGAGATCTTCAAATCCTTCTGTCTCTCATTTTTTCCTTTTATTTTGTTCATTTTGCCACATAACCTGCAATAACTCTCGCACAATTTCTTCTACTACTGCAATCAAAAAAAATCCCCTCAGTCTGATATCTCCTTCATTGCTTCCTATTTCCTTCAGTCTTCCCAGTACTTTTATCATATTGCTAAAGCAAAGTTATTTCTTGTTAAAGACTCCTGAATGTTCTGCAACTTCTCCTGGACAGGTATGTGATTTTATATGCAATGACTTCTTCAGAGGAATGACCATTCATAAGCTGTGTATACAGAGATTTTCTAAACTTTCACAGCCTATTAGCATTTATTAGCATAAATTGTTATGCCATTAAATAACAACACATGTATTGTTTTTCAGTTATTTTTTTTTAAATTAATATCTGGTAAATTCCTGTTAAATGTAGTATTTCTTGCATTGTACTATCTTTCGAGGGCCTGAATCCAGTCTTACAAGCATGACACATCAATTCTTATAATACCAAGGCAAAGCGTGTGATCCTGTTTCTTTTAAAAAAGGAGGAAATTAAGCCTAAAGAAATTAAGGTCAACATTTTCAAAAGTGCCTCCTTAGATACTCACATCTACTTAATTTCCTGGTCTGTTTATGATGTTGTGGTCCCTCAAGATACTCGTTTGCTTTTAAACTGTGCATGGGATCACTTATGTTTGTGTATGTGCCTCATGTGAGGCTGGAATTTGAATTGAGAAGTCATTTGAGTTGCATTCATCCTGCCTTAGATGGTAATTTCAGGGATGAATAAAAATAGTATTCCCTGTATTTCTTGAGGAAATAGACCCAGGACCAGTGGAGACTGAGAAGACGCATTTACGTGGCAAGTTGCCCCTTGTTGCTCACTTACTGACACAGCAGAAGAAACTTGCTTATCTAATTTGAGAAGGAAATGGGAAGACATCCATTCAAAATAAAAATCCTACAGGATATCCTTTTCCTCACACTACTCAATCAGAGATGTATGTACATTACCAAGTGGGGGCTGTGTGTGTGCCTGCCCTTTACATGCAGGAAGCCCATTTCCTGGCCTGGGACCGTGGGGAGAGCATGACCATCCTCATTTATTGCCAGTTCTCTTAACAGGGCTACAACGTGGTAAATCCACGTGCAGCTGAAGACAGGGTTTCTTCTAAGACAGAATGTGAGCTCTTGGAAGGAACTCTCTCTGCTTCCTCTGGGTTTTCAATAGGCTTTTTGAGACAGGTTCTTGCTATGGCCTTGCTAGGACATGTACCATGGAGTGCTTTTTGTCTTAGGAGCAACTGGAAGATGTTCATAAACAGCAAATACCACAAACATCAAAAAAGGATGGATGTTTAGATGTCAGTATCTGTGCCGATGTGGGAATGATGGTTGGAATTTTTTCCTTTAGCAACATATTTTCCACGCTCTGTCTTGGAAAGTCTATTCTTTGGGCACTGGCTGTATGCTATTTGGCTAGAGGACTTTCAAAAGCAAGTAAAAACAAACATAAAATGGCATAATCTCAAGGGTTTCTCTCCTCTGCAATGTTTTGCTGCGAAGGAAAAGGCAGCAGTTTGTGTCTTGGCACAAAGTAGTTGCCACTTCAAAGCTTCACTGCAAAAGTATATACAAAGAGGGACCAGAGGGCAATTTTAGCTCTTACTAGGTCAGAGAAAAATTAATAATCTGAATTCTCTCAAGCTTCTCTTAGAAGAACAAAACTAAATACTGGAGAATATCCAGAATCTCACTTCAAGTCAGAGAATGGGTTTTAAGACTGCCTGAGGTTTGCAGCTGCTGAGCATCACTAAGCAGTCTCTTTTGAGGGGAAGGAGAGAGAGAGAGAGAAGCTGCTTGTTGAGGTAAACTATTCCCATTATTAGTGTTACTATTATTTGTATTGGGCAAAAAAGCAAATGTTTGTGAAGGGCAGTAAGATTTACTTGAGTAAATGAGAGCTCCATACAATACAATAAATTCACATCCTTTCTGATGGTTACACCTGCAGCAGGGGAAGGATTTTGACCTGGCATTTTCTGATTCTTCAGGAGCATGAGACTGGAGACTGCCTGCCTGCCTCACCTCAGCGTTCTTCAGTAGGCAAGGACTCATAAATAGTTACCCTCAGGATTGATCACTTTGTAATCAACCTCAATACATATACACAGATGGAGAAATTGTTCTTTCCACTATATCATTGCTTAAAGTTATAAAGAGTGTTTTGGTGTTCATGCTGAAATTTTATCTATATTCACACCTTCATATACACACATATATATCTACATATATATATATGACAGGCATGTTGAGATATATATATTCACATATATAGATATATACATTACCATATACACATATTGCAGAAAAGATTTGTACTGATAGCATCAACTGGTCACTCAGCCTAATTGCACAGTCGAGTTAAGAGTCTCAAGCCAGTCAGCTAAGCCAATTACTTTTGACTACTGTTATGTTTCAGTAAGGTGTCCTAAAATGATAGTTACAAAGTCAAGTATTCAGAAGTCAGGAGATGTTTGAATGATGGTGCTGCATGACTAGGTGGTACAAAATACTTGACTGTGTAAATGTGAAATATATTGCATAATCTAAAGTCTGCAATAAACCATAAATTATTATGATGAGTCCACACTGACTGAACAGCACCTAGTAAAAGTTCCTAAGTTGACAGGCTAGTCTTCCTCTCATACAAGGTGACATATTTTTGCCACTTTAATTTAAATTAAGATTCTTCCTTTTTCTTTATAGGAATTAAAACTATGATACTAGTAGTGAATACTAGCTTGATTTCTAATGTTCTTTCCATGGGCCAAATAATATTTTAAATAAATTATCTTTTCAAGCTGAATTAATTGAGCTTAATCAGTTTAAAGAAAAACACCACTCAGGGCTAGCATTTTAGAATATGGAGGACTGGGGCTTAAGCTTCTTATCTGTTCACAAATTTTCTAATCTGTGAAAAGGAGATAGTTATGTCTCAGGGATGTTATGAAACCTGTGTAATTTATAAAATGCTTTGAGGTTTTTAGTAGAAGTGTAAGGGGTTCATGTATTTTAATGACAATTGGCATTTCCCATGATAATTAATTCAATACAGTTGTTAATTCAATGTTGTAGAACTGAAAAAATATATCATCCTGAAAACTAGAGAGGGACATTGATGGGGGGAGGTCTGACTCAATGTTCTTAAACTTGATGGAAAAGGCATTATTGTTTTCAAGTGGCATTGGATTGTCCCACAGGTATGTAAGAGATCATCTCATTTCACTGTCCCCAAGAAAACAAATGTAAAAAGGAAGCAGAGACAAAAGAGTGGGAATTAAATAATATTTGTAATGCCAAAATAGTAAAAAATAATATTTATATTGCCAGCAACAAAACAAGTATAAAGTGTGTGCGTAAGGTGTTCATCTTTCAGGGCTGTGTAAAAGGAGATTTCACCCTGCTTACGAATGCACCTGCTTTCTAGAAAGACCAAGACACTCCATCCGTGCTTGCCCACGTAGTCCTCTGTCTCCATGACCCTCCATCTCTTTTAAAAGAGTCTTTGTGGGACTGAGTGTTCCCCTACATGAAAAACTCTTTGCAAGCCTAGGGCGCACTCCCTGTGCCAATGTGTGACACACAGTTGCAAGGCACATACTTTAAAAAATATAGGGGACCAACTGGAAGAGCTTGTGAGTAATTTAGGCTTGGGACCCAAGGCAGTCTCCCTTGATCAGAGTTCAGGCTACCACACTCTCCCCAAGGAGGCTGGCTGATGTTGAGGGTCTGCAGCCACACTCATGGGCTCCTTTATGTTGTCAAATGTGATTTGAATGCTGCAGAGGTTTGACCTTTAATGGACAGATCCCACAAAGTACCTGAGTATATAGACACAGACCTAATGCCAGCTTACATGTTTTTGAGCCAGTAGTGTTTGCATTTGTGAACTCTTGATCTCACAGGCATGAGTAGCTTAAACTGGACTGGTCAAAATGTTTACTGCCTCCAGCTGTTCTGCCAGGAGTTGGTGCTATTTTGATGGGGAAATGCATGCCATGTTGAGCAGTTGCTGAATCCTTGCACTTTGCAGTGTGAAAAATAAACCTGGTACTGTACATCTGAGAAGTACAGAATCTGAGGGACTTTTTACAAGAGCGTGTAATGACAGAACAAGGGAAAGTGGCTTTAAACTGGAAGAGGGCAGGTTTAGATTAGATGTTAGGAAGAAATTCTTTGAGGGTGGTGAGGCACTGAACACGTGGCCCAGAGTTTTTGTGGATGCCCCATCCCTGTAGGCATTCAAGAGCAGATTGGATGGGTCTTTAAGAAACCTGGGTTAGTGGATGGTGTCCCTATCCATGGCAGAGGGGTTGGAATGAGGTAGTTTAAGGTCCCTTCCAGCTGAAACCCAAATTCTTCCATTCTGTTCAACCATCCCCTTCCCTGATGGAGACTACCTGCTGCTGGGAAAGGTGTTTTGCTATGCATGAAGGGCAGCTTTCTCAGAAGAGCCAAACTGCCTCTCTCTGTGCCTTCATAGGAGCCTGTCACTTCACTCTATGGCTGAGTCACTCCAACTGGGCAGGCACAAGTGAAATTAAACACTGCAAGAGGTATTATCAATCTGCATACAGCAATTAGACTGACCCTAGAGAGTGTTTGAATTAATTGATGAGACAAATAGCCCTATCCCAAAGCATTAAGAGGATGAAGTCCAGCACAGCTGAAGCTTCACCACATGCCCTCAGCTTGAGGTCCAAACATTACATGGATTTTGATGTCCATATGTAAACAGAATCAGGATGGGAGACTACCTTTTCCTAACAGGAGAGACGGGATTTTACAAGTGATGCCCACATTTTGTGGACATTAGGCACCATGGTCCCATAGATCATTACAATAATCTCCCAGATCACTGCATTGGTTTGGGGATGGGATGCAGTGTGGAGCTATTCTGTTTTGGCATCTATAAATGCTTTTCCCTATAAAACAATTCAACACTTTTCCCATGGGAAATAAATATAATAATTAGAATGCTTTGTGTCACAGTCTTGGGGCTTTTGTGTATGCTGCTTTTTTTTAACCTAAACCCAGGAGGGTGCATTTTTTTCCATGAAAGCCAACCAGCATCGGTCAATGAGGATGTTACTTCCTTTTAGAACACAACTTTCTGGCTTCTGTCAAAGGTTGTTTTTGTTGTTGTTGGTTTTTTTTCCTTTAAACAGTCTGCACGTCCCAAAGGCTACTCCATGAGTTGCTTGCTATGAGCAGGATTTGTCTCTCCCTACTCAAAACCTCAACAAATCAGATGGAGGTATCTCCAGCTGAGCTAATCAGTCTAGTTAGTGGGAAAGAGGTATCTTTACATGTTAAATGCCTGTGCTAGGATCAATTCAATTTCACCCTGAAAGTACCTTTTTCCATTGACAATAGAAGAAGCATCAAGGAGACTTGCTCAGCATATTGGGTCATATGAGTCCCCACCTTCTGTGCCTGAAGTTGCAGGACAATATTTTCAGAGACTGTCCATGAAAACCCAGACCACTTCTCCTGCAGAATCAGAGTAAAAAAGATTTCTCTTTCTACAAAATAAAAATCGTTCTCTACGTTTTTTCACAAGCATCAGCAGTATGAGAATAAATCTATTCTTAACTGTGCTTTTTCTTTAGTGTTGGAAAGGAAGATTTCGACAAGACAAAGCAGAGAGGAGCTGATAAGAAGGGGAGTGCTGAAGGAAATGCCTGAGCAAGGTGATAACACATTAACTAGAATTTAGCTACTAAGTACTAAACATGTATGATAAAGCCACTGTTGCGTTGTTTCCATGTAGTATAAATAGGTATGAGGAGACAATCTGAGAAGTGTGAGAGGTAATTTGGGCCAGTTTACAAATGAAGTTGAGTCAAGAGATTTGTGGTCTGTAACTGCTTCTGCCATAGGTGCCTCAGATGACTTCTGGTCATATCCTGAAGTATTTTAATGCTCCCTGTAAATAATGTGACGACTGTGGCTCCTACTTACTGTTTGCCAGAATTTTTTGAATTAGTGATGAATCTATTTTTGAGTCAAGATCTGCTGTCTAAAGCTGCTAGAGTATAAAATGAGAAATTTTGGCTGAAAAATTAGGGACTTTGGAACCCAGAAAAATCAACATAATCCATTTCAGGTATCAAAAAGTACCAGTGCTGGGATCATATGGATCCCACCGCTATCACATAGGCCACAATCACAAATGGCACCAGCATAAAGCTGTAGGGAAGAAATCACTTGTTTCAAAATGCTCTAAGGTTTAGTAACTGGCATTAGTCAGAATTTGCATTTTGAAAAGCCTGAGTAAGCCAAGGATAATACCTCTACGCTACATCCAGTTATGTTTCTAGTGGTATTCTCTCTAATATTCTTTATCTTCTATAAATCTAGATCAAATAAAAGTCACGTGAGAGAAATAGTTTTATGTAGCTTAAAATCAAACCATTGGTCATTTTATCAAGGAGCCTAAGAACTCCATGTTTTCCAAAAATAATTTTCTCCTAGAAATGGTGTTTTTCTGTGTGATCTGAAGAATCAGGAAAGTATCAGTGTGTATGGTTTGTATCATACACATAGATATTTAGAAGTAAAGGGCTTGTTTGTTGATTTGTGACGTCACTTGTCCGTACAGAGTTTGGCTAATTATCAGACTATGACTTTCAGCATAGCTGGCTTCTGCACTTGTCTCTGCCACTGTCATTGTCTTAAAACAAGACATGTAAACTCTCCATACCTCAGTTTGTCCATCTGTGAGTTTGTTGTGGGTTTTGCCATGTGCTTTACTGGGGACCTGCATGACCTTGTCCCTTTGAAAGTTGTAAATTGCATTTACAGCTGGGACAGTTAATGGAAAGTGTTAACTTCTCAGGTTGGTTACAGTCTGAACATAAATACTATCATTTATGATAAAAGTGTGAATACTTTGTTCATCAGTGTCCTTGATCCTCTCTTCCATCCTTAAAAGGGAATGGGACTTTAGATTCCTTACAGGGATTGAGGAAAGTGAGAAAAGGATATAAACATGAACAATTTTCTCTTCTTCCTTCCGTATCAGTCTGGTCTGAGTTATCTCCATCATATTTTGCTTCATGTTTGATGAAAATTGTAATTTTTAAGGACATTTTGAAAGAATATGGAGTTGGTTTGAAGGTGCTAAAAATGGAGAGGTAGGAAAGACAGTTTAGGAGTGTGAAGGTAGTTAGAAGGAATGGCTATGGAGATGAAAGCTAAAAGAGGAAATTACACGGAGTCTTGAAATGTGAGAGGTAAGAAATGTGAAGAAGTGACGGTGTTTCACATGGAGTGAAGAAGAATGAAGTGAAAAGTGGTAAGTGCCACTTGGAGGCAGGAGGTGTTTGCAGAAGCAAGACATGAATAAGAGGTGGCAGTGTCACATGTGGAGGTGGAGAGGACAAAGTCGATTTAAGGACTCCTGGAAGAGAAGCTGAAGAAACTGAATGTTGCAGTAAGGTAAGTGCAAGTGTCAGCTGTAGTAAATTAGACAAGGTTAGGAAGGCAGAAGGAAATTTTTACAAATCAAGTTGATGTTAGTGTGTGGAAAATAATGAAACAGTCACCTTAGTGGGAGCCCCCAAGGTGGTAGGAAAGAGGCTGCATGATTGTGTTGAAACCAGGGAAGTGCCAAACATCCAGGTCTAATAACACACAGCAAGAAGAGAATTGCCACAGTTAGTGAAGAATCAATGGGAGAAATCAAAAGAGATGCCATGTATATTGGTTTATATTTTGGATTGACAGCAAGAGAATCCTGCAGAAAGAAGTTACCAGAGAAGAAAATCAACAGCACCTGTAAAGTGCATGGAACAGAGAGAGCTGTAAGGCAGCAAGAGTGGCACTTTTCAGGAATATAGAGACAAATAGAGAAGAGAAAGAAGTTTTTTTTCAGGATCAAAAAAACTCTCGAGCTGAGCTAGTCTGGCTAAGTGAGTAAAGTATCATCAGAGCTGAGAAAGAATTTTACTTGCAGAATTTAATAATGGTATGAATATGCGATACAGGAAGACTTCACCTTGATTCTTAAGACTGGATGATGTCTTTGTGACATTTTTATTAAGTAAATGGGCACATACATTCTGAGAACTTCTGTCAGAATTCTTGGCTGATTTATGTACTGGGAGTGCACCATACTAGTCCTGCAACTCTGCCCCCTCCTTGTTCATATTTGGGACACACTGGAACATGTTGCAGCTTTGTTGTGGCTCATGCACACATTTCTTTGCTGTGTAAACCAAGATGCAGGGATAAGAGAACAGGATGCTCATTTACAGACATGAAGAAGGAAACCAACATGAATTTCCAAGCCCGCTACTGCAGAGGTGTCCACCCAAAGAATATGAAAGCCTACAGAGTTTCTTTACAGAATTACTTTCCAGAGCAGATCTGCAGCCTGATGTTTCAGAGTTTAGTAAGTCTTTCTGCTTTTCATCCACAGAAGCTTGAAAGCAGAGGGATGCTGTATGTTGTAAGTAGGTGCTAAGTAAGTAGTTAAACTAGGCAATAACTTTTTAATTTTCATTTCAGATGGCAATGTAACAGTAAATTTTGAAACTTCAAATGGACACACCGTAGCCATTGGTGAAGAAACGATACAGGAAGAAAATGTGGTAAAAGCCAGTGGAAATAACGGCACTTTATCAGAAAAAGCATCAGCATCAGAAGGAAAAAAGGAAGATCAGAAAGGTAAATGAACATATTCTTCACAGATTGTTTTTTGCCTACTTTAAATATTAACATGTTCTTCCACTAGCACTTATACATGCTGTTCTGCCACAAGGATGCCAGCAGAACCTGCTGAGAAGACTTGTGAAACACCAGTATTCCATCATGGCAGGCATGCCTTTTCTTGTGCATATGGTAAGGTCATAAAGAGAAGCATGGTCTGAGCACAACAATGTGTGCAGGGAGGTTCAATTTCTAAATTCACTGTGAGCCTTTCCTTGTAGCCATGGGCAAGTTCTGGTGTCAGGTTTTCCTCTTATGAAAGAACATATTAAGTGCATATGCATCACCTTGCAATATCATTGTAGAAGTGGCTCGTGGATTGAATGTTCAAAAGTGTTTAAGTTGCTTGAAAGCCATGTCATTTTGAAAGTAACTTCAACAACTCATTCCAATTGGTTTTCATGGAATCTTAAACACTTGCAGTCCAGCTCTTCAGGAACATTCAAGCGGCTGTGTCACTACTGCAAACAGAAACTAGGCCATTTATGGAAAATGCACTTTATAACTAAAGGGTTTTCTATAGACAAATTGTAGTACATACTGCTAAATATTTAGCAGTCCCAGGACCCATCTCAATTTTGTTACCTTTACTCAGATCTACCTGAGTTTGGCTCATAAAGGAAATGTAAAGATTAGTGTGGAATCACAGGATTTGGAGCAATTTTATTTTCTTTCTCTACCATCTTGAATAATGCACTACTTCTTTTCCCTGCCTAAAAGTGTTCTGAAGTTCTATTTCATTTACTGGATTTTCCTACCAGAAAGAGCAAAGATACAAAGGATCAAGACCTTCATGGCTGGCTGAAGCCATGAAGGCAGGACTGAACAGCCTTTCCAATGTCTTCTATTAAACTCTACCTAGTGATGAATGAGCCTCTGGAGGTTGAGAGGGTCAGTTCAGCTAACACAAAAATTTGAATTCTTCTCTGAGCTATGTAAATCACTTGACTATGTAAAAAGTGGATAGACGTCCAGGGAAAATCTTTGAGATTTCTAGTACTTCCTGTCTCCCAACAAGGCAGAAATACAAGATTAGCCTTTGTCATGACATTTAAATACATCTATCTTTTTGGTGCCAACTAGAACCAGATGTGTATTGGGTCAGGGGAAAAGAATTATAAAAGCCATGGAAAACTCCTTTAAAATGGTTAAGTTTGACTTTGGGGTTAGATCAGACCACTTATTATTTTGTGCATCACTAAATACAGCATTTCAGAACTGTCAGGACTTGGAAGTTTTCCTAAGGTACAGTTTATTTTAGAAATACACATTTCTAACCATTTTGAAATCTCCTCTAGCTGACTTTGCAGAATGTAGAACTCCAGTGAAGCAAGAAGGTTCAATATCTACTTCAAACATCTTATTAGACTCTGCACTCCCTACATATTGTTTTGACCTTATAGGGAGAAATTAAAAATGATTGCTGTACAGGAGTAGACTCAGTACAAAAGAAAGTGTAGCTATCACTCCAGTCCCTCTCATAAAATTAAGAATATATGGAGGAAGGAGAAGGAAAACAAAAAATGAGCAAAACTGGTATTCTAGGCTTCATAGAATCTCAATATGAGCATCCCAAAGATGCAAACCCCTTAAATATACTTTTCTCTTGCACCTAAACATGAAGTTCTTCTGTGAGTAAGCATCTTGAGTCCCCTGAAACAGAATGAGATAGGTTTATGGCAGATAATATTCTCCACACAAAAGGTGTTAAGGATCAATTTCACGCATCAGAAGCAGTGTTACACTGTGTAAACCCACTACCAGCCACCGCACAGTCATTGTGAATACACTTCAGTGATTCTTCATTTATGGCACACTAAGCAAGAAAGTGAGCCAGCCTTCTGAACTCAGTGGAAGAGTAAGGCCCACAGCATCCCACAGATGGATCTCACCTGCTAGATTAATCCTGGGTGATTTATTTATGGCAGATGCAGTATGTTTGCACCCACTGGCAGAGTGAGGAATCAACAGCTGCAGAGTGGAGGTTTGCTAATGCTCACAGAGCATCAAAATCAGAGCAGAAGCAGGAATACTTAGCTCACTGTCTCCTGCTAAGACCATAAAAGGTGCTGGTGCTTCAGATCACAACCCTCCATCATGAGAACTGAGATAGGTGGACTGAATACTAGCTGACAATCAGGAGAAATGGCTGCAAGGAGTTCATCTTTAGCGAGGCTAACGTGAGGCTTCTAAAGTCATGAACTCTTAGGTGTAAATCTTGAAGGAAGATACATACACTTTCCATGTTTGTAAAACCGAAAGACAGGATTCATTCCTGCTGCTTAGTAGCACTGTGTGCTGCAGTTCCAGCTCCCATTGAATCAAAGTTTTCCAAAAAATGCATCTCAGCCCTGTGAAAGTCATGAGGTTATTTTAAAATGCTCTCATGAAATGATGGTGGTCTTTATTTGCCCTCTTGTTCAACTGGGTCTTGAAAATGGCCTTCTCATATAGATATGATGACTACTGGAGCCGGAAGCTTAAAAAGAACAGGTGATACATGCACATTGTGATAATATGGTGAGAGCTGGCAGCAACAGGTTGTAGAATGTGGAATATTTTAAGAGTTAAAAGAAGTTAAAGGAAAAAAGTTTTTCAGCATGAACTATGGAAATACAGTATCAACAGGGCAAGCAATAGGCTCAGCCATGCATATAAAAATGAGTAAAGCAGAAGCAAGTGAAGAAGACAACCCTTGAAAGCTGTTGCCCTTGCTGCCAAGCAGTTCCATAAGCTGTGTTCCCATCTGCTGCCTGTCAGCTCAGAGGTTCCTTTTGTATTTGGTGAAAAATTCTCTGGCAATTTAATAGTATAACTTTTACTATTTGTAGTAATGATGACAGTCATACAAGCAGGGTGTTTAAAAGATAATTTTTCCTACATGGCAGGATGATAAGAAACGAGTGACAGTTTTACGTAAAGCAGGTAATTGATGGATAAAGCCTTGCTGCTGAGAAATCAGATAAATCTTTTTCTAAGATCATTTATTCATGTAGTGTTTGTACTAGGTTGACTTCTGAATTCTTTTGTTTTGACTAAGGAAAGTAACTAGCAACTTTTGCAGAAAATAAAGAGCTAAACTGTAGCTATTTTATCTGCGAGCCTTGCAATGGATACAGAGCAGCAAGTAGACAGGCAGCAACATCAAAGAACACCCTGGTCATCTGGGCAGCAGACTGAATTCTACTGCTGTGCCTGGGCTCCTGAGCCATGGCACTGATCTGCAGTATCCCCAGCAGTGCCCAGAGCTCCAGGTTCCAGGTGGGGTATGAGCATCGCAAAGGGGATCCAAAGAGTCTCTCTGCCTCCTGCCCCCTATAGCAGTGGTGGACAAGACCAAAAGCCACATCAGTAGAATAGGTGTCAAAATTGTCGCTGTTTGCCTCCCTAGGTATCAGGACATAGCATGGTGATGCAGTATGCATGCTGCACATTGTAAAGCCTCCAGGTACTGTGTCAGAGATGCTTTTCTCCATTCAACCCTCCCAAGATGTCTCTGGAACACAGATTTATGAGAGAACCCCTTATTTGTATCTGAGTTCAGTTTGTAAACTTCATTCTTACTCATTTTTGTCAAAGCAGGCTAAATCTTTTAATGACTCTGGCAGATGGTTCCATGTTTCATAGTTAGCTTGGGCTTGGAAGAAGTGAAAGGTTCAGTAACCATCAGCAAGAGGCTGCCTGGAAAAAAACAGTAAGTTCTGTTTTGCATACCATCAGTCAGGTGTGTTAGGTGCTGCTTTGATAAATGACTGCATTGCAGAAAGCCAGAGCTCTGTTACAGGTGCTTTGGGTGATATGGGGCATAAGCTTCTGGAATGTTCCTGGGCCATTTATAGATTGATCCTCTCAGGTTTCCTCATGTCTGAAGTAAACATGAATGAAGGAAACAGTTTTTAGTTCTGTTTCCAAATGAATTATTGGGCTACGTGTGCATATTTTTTTCCCCCGAAGAGGCTAACTTTCATATGAGAGTTGGCAAAGGTTCCAGGTCTTAGTATGTTGGTTTTACAGGTTCTTTCCTCTATATTTTATCTGCTCTCCTTAAATCTGCCATTAAATTTAATCTTTTCTTTCTCATATGGGTAACCAAAGAAAAGAAGGTTGGAGGCACAAACTCTGATCTTATGCATCATTGCTCTCTAGTGCTTTAGTTTGTCTTCCAAGGAATGTTCTTCAAAGTCAAATATTTTAGGTTCCTTTTCTCAGAGATCTTCTCTTTATTTCCCCAAAGCAGAACAAAACCTGTTTGAATATAAGGAAGTAACCCTCATCTCTCAGGGTCTCAGACAAGAGCCTACTTTGTCTCAGAAGGTTAAACCTGGAAACCAGTCACTGTGAGAAACGAGGCAGACTTCCATCCTTCTTGTGTGCCTAGCTGGCTTCCTACACTCCTGAGCTCTGTAGATCATTGATATGAGCAGCATACATAAAAGGCTGTGGGCTTTTTTGCCTGACTCCCTAAGAATCTCTCACTCCAGCTGAGTTATTTGCTGGCTAAAACCAGTTCTTCTAAGAATAGTATATCTTCAGTTCATCACCTGAACTATGTAAATGAGGCTGAATCCAAGTCTTCTTAAAAGGAAAGCTACTCTAGATAAAGCTGCATTTGGCCAGAGCCTGTCCACTAAGTCAGCAGGGCTGGCTAATGCTGGTAGGGTGATGTGAGAGGCACGGGCTTTCACCCACAACAACTGAGTGCCTGAAGAAAGCTCCTGACCTGTAAAGCTGGTTTGTTTGTTTTGGTTTTTTTCTTTTATAGGAACGATATCCTAATGTGGCTCCAGAATTAGGACTGTGTACATTGTTTTAATGAGCTAACTATTCAATTATTTGAGCATATCTTTATAGAAAGTAGAAGAGAATGTAGAAACCTACATGCCTTCCACCTTCCAAGATTTTCATAGATCAGCTGACAGTGAATATGTCTTAGGCATTCTCTTTTTTAGCAGCTTACTTCTTACATAAAGACTGGGCAGTTATAAAAATGTCAAATGATAGTCAGGTGTTTTTTTTACCTTTTTAATCTTGAAACTAGTGCAAAATACCTGAATGTGGTTGCTTTAGGTGAGATGTTACACCTGTCCCTTTCTCCCCTCTCCTGTTTTCTACACTGTCTCTAAAGCCTCTTGCATAGGGTGCGTTGGAATTGCAGAGTCAGTAAGATCTAGAAGTCTGCAGACGTGCAGATCTGCTTATCCATCTTCAAGAAGGATGAATTCAAAACTGCAGAGAGAGCTGCAAACAGCATTGTGAGACAGCTGTCCTGGTTCAATCTAGCAAAACAGAGCCCAAGAGAGCCTGAGTGCATTTGATGAATGTTGCAAGTTGGTAAACAGCCAGGAGAGAGCATGGCTAAAGGACAATGCTGGCACAAGTAGAAAGGAATAAACAGTGGCTTGAAATACAGTCAGAGTGGAAATTAAAGGAAGCTTTCTAACAATTAGAATGGGTCTTTTCTTAAACAGACTGTACTAGCAATAGCAGGAACAAAAAATGAGCGGGTTAAATCTGAAGTTTATGAAAGGATTTGTCTGAGTTGACCACCTGCATCAGCACAATCAATGAGTCCAAAACAGTGACAAAAGACACCTTGTCTTGTCCTGTGTCCCATGTTCCTGACTGACAGCTTCCTGGATTTTGATTAATCAAAACAAGCTCTCTGCATAGCCTGGAAAGGAAACTCCTGATCTGAAAAACTCTTACAGAGTTAGTTTGATTGTGAAAGGAGTCATACTGCAAAAGACGACAAACACACGTTACTTCCAGCTTTCATTTTGCATAGTGTTTCTGCAATGTGTTGTGTTCATCTTGTGGGAGGAGGGTGCTGTGCAGTTGATGGAGATCATACACTTGTACTGCAGTACTGCTGGTTTTCTGTGAGGTAGCTCCAGGACACTGCTTGAGCTGTACAAACGAAAATGCCAGTGCTGTATGACAAAATCCTTGGGTAGAAAAGCTCTGGCCTTCTGTTCCTTAGAAGTTCACAGAAGTAAAGAAAAAATTCTTGTATTTCACAACCTAGCTTCTGAAAGTATGCCCAGGACTTTCATAGGTTCATTTGGTCCAGAATTTGCAAAAGGTCCCACTTTTAGTTTGCAAAATAATCTGATTTTCTAGCACATGTGGCACACTGGTGTCTCTCTGAAAGTCTTTCAGACTTGATGAGTCCCCACAAGAGCTGGTGTATACTGAGTACTTTGTAACCCTGGCCATCATTTAGGTGTTTACATGAGAACAGAGCTTTGTTAAGAGTCTGGCCCCAATCACAATTTCTGGAAACAAGAAAATCCGTTTGAAAGTGAGCTTTCTTGAAAATCTGGCCTTTGGAAAATTTATTCTAAACATAAACATATTATTGATCCAAATGCTTAATGAGATATTAACATTTGCTTTCCTGTTAAAGAAGTAATTTATAGGCAAGCTGCTTTTACAGCAGGTATTTCCATCAAGGCAGCAGTGAATAAAAGAAATATGATGTGTTTTGGAGACCTTTTGTTAAAAGGTCAGTTCTTGATGAACAGATGTCTAAATCAAGAAAAACAACAGCAATAAAAATGTGTTGCATCTGGTACGGAGGTACCTGGGGGATTGGTTTGAACAAATAGATGGGTCTGAACTGATTCAGATGCCTCCTTGTTTTGGCAAAAGAGTGAGCAGGCATGAAGACCAAGGTTCAATACTCAAGGAGAATCATGTTAGGGAGGTGCAATTACAACATAATTGTATCTGTAGCCATTTACAGACATCAGACCATCCCTGTCACTGTTCAGGATCAAGCCACTGTTGCAGATATTAGTTATTTGTATTACTACAGTGTTATTGTATATACCAGATGTTTATTATAGCATCTTACACAGATGCAGAGAACCACAAACATTTTCCAATGGACTTGCAGTAAAAGAAAGGACACTGTGATTAGACACTGGAAAACAAGAGGACATCAGACCAACATAAAAAGCACAATACTGGCAGCCTAAATATTGTCAGCTTTGGCATCAGAGCAGAGGGGAGTTTGAGGGAGGACAGTCAGTGAATGTTCACAAAGCCTGAGGGTCAACAGAGGAAAAGCAATGTAAATCATCTACTTCAAACTTGGCTTGTCACTGTCAAAAGCTGATACAATGGACTGGTCAAGTGGGAACTGGAAATCTCTATCTCAAGCAATTGAGAAAATCATACTATGGGCAAAATCAGACTGACAGTGACATAAAAAAAATGAAGCTAACAAAGGTAAAAGCAACAAAGCCAATAAGATGCCAGGAGGAATGATACGGTCAAAGGCAATGATCTTCACCACAGGTTTCCTCCTGGCTGTGAGTAAAAAGAAGGTTCACTGGTAAAGGCCAAGAAAAGGGCATGTGTATAATCAAGGGGCAGTCAAGACTGGATGAGAAGTGTAACTGTCTGAGCAAGTAGGATGCAGCTGTGCAGAAGGAGTCTGCCAGTCTTTGCCAGTCTTTGGAATGAGGTACATAACAGTATGAAAAGAGCTATCTTAGACAAAGATAGTATCCCAGTGATGGCAAGGCATTTCTGTTAAAATAAATGCTGTATGAATTGCCAGCTTTAATCACAATTGAAATTTGCAAGCAAGAACTTTGACGTAAATGAATTGCTCCAGTTTTGGTTTTCGTTTATAGTTTTTAGGTATTTGTCTAAAGAAAAATCAAAAACTATCAGTTGGTTGTCACTAGGATGTGTTTATTTGCAAATAAATATAGCTTTAGCCTTATATTTTGTTTTATTTTGTAACTTTTTTCCTGATTCAGAAGATGAATTCTGATATATTTAATCAGTTATATGGTTTAATGTAGATTGACTGTTATTACTTTAGAATATGGTGAATGGTATATTACTTTTTCTAGGTTATCATTCTGTTTTTAACATTTTCTCTACTAATGACCTGAAACAAAACACAGTAATGGTGTATAAGTAAACAAGTTTTAAATTCTTTCTTATTAGTAAATAAAATTTTAGCATTATGGATCCTTAATTAAAACGTATAGCGAAGAATTGTTAACACTTGTAATTATTTCTGATCATCATGTCCTTCAGGATCTTCAAAATACAAAATCATATCTTCTCTTGCCATATTTGTTATTAATGGACTTCAAATTTTAAAATGTCCTGCTTTTTCAGAATTATATCAGCATTTCAACTTTGAATGAAGGTAGGTAGAATTTCACAAGGAGACACTTTTGCTGTAAAAGAAGAGATCAAAATGTAACAAATAAGCATGTTTCTTTCTCCATTTGAAGTCTTTCTATGGAAAACAAAGAGATGGTACAAGAATCTGTGCTCAAAAGAATCTGTTTGAAAGCTGTAAAAGGTTTCTATCACATGGTTCTTCCAAAGCTTTACCAAAAGCATATTAGTCTATCATAGGCTGGAGATAAAGGAGGAAGACACTGGACAGTTAATGTTAATTCCTTCAGTTCATGAAGAGACATGTGTGCATGTTGCTTTTAATAACTGCAGGTGATGCATTAGGTTCATGTTAACAAGCCTTAAGCTAGAAGTTGGAAAGGCTTTGTTTCTGAGAGGAAGAATGCCTTTGTTGTCTAACATGCTATTTGTTTTTCATCTACTAATCTTAAAATTAAAATATGTTGCTTATCTCTTGGGAATCTTTTACATGGTAAAGAAGAGAGACGAGAACATCCATTTAATGTGTATTAAGAGTGAGGCTCTAATAGGAACATACTGCAAGAAATGCAATGGTTTTCCCTTGAATGATAGAAGAGACTGTTAAAAGTCTTTGTAGTACGTGTTTGTCTTCTTTCTTCCCCAGTCGTAGTTTTTAGTAACTTGCAAACAAAGCCTATATGATTCTGATGGAATGCTCTTGCTTCTATAACATCCTTTTTCAGAAGGGTTTGGGAAGGCTATCTTGAGACCAAATGGGCACAGAATTGGTTTAATTAAATAGATGAAGATTCCCATCTGGGAACCTTAGCTCTTCCCACCTGGGAGCACCAAGTTTTACTGCCATAGTGATTATGTTGCAAAATTGTATGTCAACTGTAAATGGCTCACCTACATTAACATTATAGCTGGCATTAGGCATGCACTTCTGAAGTTAATTTCCTGGTCATCCCCACTCACCTTTCATTGGTTTGCAGGTTACAAACAAACCAGGTTTCTTCTGGATGAAACTAAGACAAAAGATGCACTCAGGAACTTGTACTCCCTCCACCACTAGTCATGCAATCTACAGAACTAGCCTGAAGACAGTCCAAAGTCAAGTCTCCTGAGATGCAGATTGTGGTTATTGGGTCCTCAGTGCTACCTCTTTCACGCTGCAGAGCCATTCCTATTGCACAGCACAATGTAGATAAAAACCAAATTCCTGCTGACTAATGAACTCTTGACTCTTGAAAGTGCAGTTGTGTAACAGTACCCAAAGAAACTGCAGGAGAGGAGAGCATTTCCATGCCAAATGATATCCTATCTTATTTAACTTCATTTGTTTCCAAAGAGTAGAAATACCCTGAGGAAGTTACCCAAAATAAAGCTGCTGAGAGCAAGCAATGTGCAGCTCAGAAGAATGGGTTGTTTCAGGGGAAAATCTGGAAAATTTCCACTGTGTAGGCATGTTTGAGCCTGTGGCTGAGAGAATGGCCCTGTTCACATTCAGGTTCACATGAATCTGAGTTTTATAGCCTGTTGATCTTGGGATGGGTAGGGTTGAAAAGATTTGTTAGAGAAGTAAATAGCATTCCTTTGTTTAGTTTGAAGCCAGCGCTCTAGTTTGGGATACTGAATGTAAAGGCTGATCCTTGGAGGTCTAGAATAGATGTGTCTGAGAGAAGTTCCAGGTAAGTATTTTCCATGAGAAGGTCTTGAATTGAGATGAAAAGTAATTTTCTTCTGAGGTAGCTCTTCATTAAGAGGCAGAAGGTGAACTCTCTCCTGATTCCCAAGAGCTCAAGCAGCAGAAGTAGTCACTGTTGTGAGGCTTGCTGTTGAATTTACATGGTGTATGTCTGTGTCAGTTGGCTTCTGTTCACTTTCTTATCCATAGAGAGCACTGATCACTGCCCAGAAATACCGACATCCCATGCTCCACAACTACCTAAGCCTAAGCCTAAACCTAAAAAAGCTCCACTACCACCAAAAAATGCCATTGCTGCTTCCACCACCACCACCACCAGCCATAAGAGTACTGAAGCACCTCATGCTAAAAAAAAGGGAAAGGCTCCTGCTAAGCAGCCTCCTGTCCCGCCGCCCAAGCCAACAGGTGCCAGTGCAAATCGAGAAGCTGGTGAGTACTGCCCATGCAGTGCAGTTGTGGTGGGTGCATGTGCATGGGGGTGCTTGGCTTGGTCCTACGGTAACTCGTGCCTTGGTGCGTAGCAGTGGTACTGGAGAGCATGCCACGGGTGTTTGTAGAGAGCTTCCTGCTGAGCTCTGGTTCTGCTGGCCACAAACCCCCCAAACAACACACAGACCCCCTCACTGTTTAATTAACCTGTGTACACCAAGCACATCAGAGACACCACTGAATTCCCAGTTCAAGTGTGAAAGCTGGCAACAAAATGACCCAGAGAAGTGCTCAAGAATCAGCAGGGAAGAAGGTGACTTCTGAAACCAAGCACGAGTTGCCCCTAAGGAAAAGTACTTTGGTATTGCTGTAACTTTCTACTGAAAATATCAACCATTCCAATTTGACAATATTACAAGACCACAAAGAGGTTGAGAATAAAAACCATGAAGACATCTTAAAAGACTGTTGAATAGCAGTTGGTTTAGCTGAAAAAAAAAAATATTTACAGCCATTAGAAATGATCAGGCTTCCCTCAGGTGCTGTGATTTTAAGTGCATACTGGAAAAGGAAAATATCAATCATCAGGCATATAGCACATGTGTTTATCGCCACACTATTAGACCAAAATTCAGCAGTGATGCAAGATTAAAGATTATAGGTGGATGCTCCTAAAGTACTGATCATGAGTTTGAATGGTTGCAGTGTGGACAGTGACCAAAATTAAAACATCCACATATAATTTGAACAAAGCGGTATTGTGATGAATGGGCTCCATATACATACTGGCAAATTTATACAAGCCTTGTGTTTTTAATCTCTGTCTGTCTTTGAAAGCCCTCCAGTCCCTCATTTTCTCTGCAAGTATTTCTCTTCACAGCTTGTACATTTTGGCAAGTTTTGTGTTTGCAGCATACAGAAGAGGACTGTTTGAAAACATTGCAAGACTTCTAGAGTTACAGTAACAACTTTGCCATAAAATATCCATTAACTTGGTATTAACTGTCCCTACTACATCAGATGACTACAAGAATAAACATTTTGAAAATCCAGAATTTGCTGGTTCACATGCAGCTGGAAAGCTCAACTCTTCCTGGGTGAAGCAACCTTGTAACAGCAGATCTTTCAGAAATAAAACAACCCATCACATAAAGAAATGTTTCCATCACATAAAGAAATGTTTGTAGCAGTGTTTGGTAACAAGCTGTCAGGTATCTGACTTTTCAGATTAAAATACATCCAGGTTCCAGATTTGTCTTCTGTTTGCTTCTATTGCCTTGCTGAAATGTCATGCAATGCTTGAGGCCATACAGGTGTAAAATACATCCACGTATATGACTTATTCTACTGGTAATTTCTTCCAACATTAAAAATACGTTGTTTTCATTCAAAGTGGGGCAGTACTAAGTAAGTAGAGCTGGTTTGGAACAGTATTAGTACAAGAGGTTTGTCAGATCCCCATGAAAGTGAACACATGATGCAGCCAGTGATCAAGTCCCATGAAGGAGGAGAGGACTATGAGTAACAACTGAGCCATGACTCTCCTAAGGGCAACACAGCAGGTTTCCGTACCGAAATAGTGGAACTGGGAGAATGGAACTTAAATGTAGGCATGGATGTATGCCAAAAAACAAACAACAGCCATTAAATTTTTCTTTTAATCCGAATTCAAGTATTCTACTGAAACAGAGGCATGACAGAAAATCATTACCCAGCGCAGTCAAGAACAACAACAGCAACAGCACTTCTGACCCGTGTGGACACATTAGGGCGGTTTTCTGTGGGAGAAATCTTTTAAGTTTCTGTATCTAATTGCAGGTCCAGAAAGGTTCTGAGAATAATGTGAGGATTTTTACAATAGAAACATCTTTTGCCATTTTCCCAGCCACAATTGTGTGGCCATGTATTTGTATTCTGCTGCAGTTCTTACGTGTAAGCATGTCACTGATTCTGTTGACCTCCTGCGGGCGCACTAGCCAGGAGAACACTGAAGAAGCCCGGAGGTCTGGCTACACCCTCTGGTTCAAAAGGTAGCAGAGAGTGAGGTCCTCACCCGAGGGAGCTGCTCCTGGGCTAGTTGGAGGGCGCGCAGGCGAAGAAGGAGAGAGGGGACTCTTCCTATAGGTCCCATGTGACAGTTAGCTCGTGAAGGAACTTGGGACAAAGAGCCGAAAATAACTGAGAGTCTAGGAATTTTATACGGAGGGATGGAAAGGCGGGGATAAGGGTTACAGCCAATGGGGCAATGGGAAGGACGTGGGGTTGAAGCTGAGGGAACCAATGGGAATAACACATGGGAGGGAATAAGGGAAGCAGCCAATGGGATGTCGACGAGTACAGAACTTTCTAAAACTAATACATAGTTAATTAAGGGAAATTAATATTTACAACTTTGTACATAAAACAGGGAGGGGAAAACACTAACCAATCAACTTTAGATATGCAAATCACTGAACCAGGGGGATGATGGGTTCTCACCCTAACCAGAGTATGTTGTTAAACATTGGTGCCACCAAGGGACAGGGGGTGGAGGTTCCCTTGGGGTAAGGGTGGTTGCAGTCAGTTGTACCCCCATAATCTCCACCTTGTACTGATGTGGACTAGAAAGTGTTCTTTCTGCTATCCACGTACTCAGTAAGATTTCTGTTAAGTAGTATGCACGTGGGAACTAACATCTATTTCTACTCTAATTATCAACTTCTGCCTGTGCCATTTTTCTGCTTCATTTTGTTTTGCTTGTAAATTGACTGATTTGTACTTGATGTGGGAAGATTAGTGCAGTATCAGTAGATTCAGGATAGTGCCCTCTACAGTCACCTTGGAGCACAAAGAGGAACAGTGATTTGCCTGAAATTTCTATGGATTTTTTCAGATTTTTTCATGTACTGGAAGCTTCACAGCACTCTAGATGTTTATAAACCATAACACTCAGCCACAGAAGAGAATGGTAAAGTGTGTCTTTTGAATTAGTTTCCATCTTCTTTGAGACTGAGAACAGTCTCACAGTGAAAACTGTTTTTATATTGTGAACTTTTTATGGCCAGTGTCTGTGCTTCGATTCTCTCCTAATCTGCTGAGGAGGGTGTTTTTATTTAAATGCTTATAAGTAAAGTAGGCTTTTCAGCAGATTTCTATTGCAGCTGTTTTACAAAGTAAGCTTAGCCAGAAGGCTACTGTGTAAGTTCATAACACTTTCACTTGTTCTCTGGAAGTTAATGAATTTTTACTCCATCAGAAGTGTTTGAGTTGGATGGATTTTGATGAAAAGGACTGAACCATTAGATGGTTGTCATTTTTATTGCTTTTTAAATGAGAGTGAGAAATTTGAAGCTCCCATCTCAGGTGATGGGTGCATTAACCCAGCAATTAGAAATGTGGCTGGAATGCACATGTGCATGCAGACTAGCTGAAATCTCCAGTGAACTTGGGCATTAAACATATATGCTTCAGCATGGTGAGTGTCACAGCATTAAACAGCCAGCTTGGCCAGCTTGTACAGCTACTGTCAAAACCTTGTTTCACTACATTTTCAAGACTGCCCGAGTTGGTCACTGGTAAGATGAAAACCTCCAGTACATACAGGAGGCCTTCAGTGCCTCCTCCCTGCTGGAGGTCATTAGGGCAGAGTGATAGCAGTGGTTTCTGCCTCTCTTTTGTGGACATACCCAGCTGGACTTGAAAGTACGCCTTGTTTTGCTGTCCCGCTGCTGTTTGTCATTAAGTAGGAGGACACCAGTTGCAATAACATTGTGAAAGTGATACTCAGTAACACTTCTCAGATGTTCATTGAAAAGTATAAGAAAAATCACAGGGTTTTCACAGTGATCAGACCAAAAATTCATGTAGTAGGAAAGGTCAGGCGGTTTTCTCTGCCAGCAAGCTTTTTTTTTTTTTTTAACTAGGACACTACACATATTTTGGAATAAGTAATGGACTTCTTAGATGATGTCCAGGCAAGGTGTAATGGGCCAATGCGGAATGCTTGAAACAAACCCTTACCCATTTGTAAGGTTGGTCCTCTCTGCTGTTCTTGGGCAAGTATTCATAATTTCTGTGTCTCCAACTACAAAGATGAAATTGGAACTGCAACATTTAATCATCTCAAGAATTGACACAAAGTATTGTAGAAGTATCAAGTGTATTTTTCACATTTTTAAAAGACCAACACAACTCAATCCATGCAGAAAATACAGTGCAAAAATCGTATAATTGCAAGATTGTAAAATGCCTTTTCTTTTTTTGTTTTAGCTGGTTCCTCTCATGCAAAAAAACTACCAGTCTCCAAGTCTTCTTCATCACCATCTCCTTCATCCACATCATCTCATCCCAAAGCCTCTAGGGAGACTTCCAGCAAATCTGGCACATCAGGGACTCCCAGGGGCAAGAAAAAACCTGGGAAACAGTCAGCCCCACGAACAGCACCAGATGGGGCTGCTTCTTCCCCCTCAGGTGCGACAGCTGACAGTTTGGAAGTAAAGGCAGAAAAACTCAAGCCTGAGCAACCTTCCGTAGTAATTTTTGAAACAGAGGACGCAGACCAGTCGAGCAAGCTTGTTGTGCCCCCTCCTCCCACTGCTGCCCCTCCTCCACCTCCACTTCCACCTCCTTTTCCTGCTGCAGCTAGTCAGCCTGCTGGCTCCTCAGGTGGCCAAGATGTGTCAGACAGCTGTGTGGCAGGGCCACGCAGCCCTGGTTCCGACATAAAGCCTCTTCTCCAGACGGAGCGCGGCACAGATGAGAGTCTGAGCAGTGCAGCCCTAGGCAGCGCTCCAGATACGGGAAGAGAAGACATGGAAAGGTAAGACAGGTTGGCTGTCCTGGGGGAGCGGTAGCACCACAGCCGAGGAAGCCACATTTCTTTGCACGGGATACTGTAGACACGTGGGGATCGCTTCTGTTTCTTCTGCTGACTGGGAGCAGTTTGTGTTGCAGCCCAGCACAGTTTGTTCCTTCCCAGTGCCTCTGAGCCTTTCACCTGCAGTGCCTCATGTTTGCCCAGATGGTCATTGCTCATGACCTATCTCTTACTTCATTGTGTGGCTGACACCGTGGTCAGCAGTTCAGCCCATAGATGATGACTCTTTTCTTTATCTCTCACTAAGGCAAACAAGAAATGGTGCCGAATTACAAGGGTGGTTTTTTTTTTTTTTTCTGTAGACGTCATTAAATATCTCGCTGCTGAAATTCTCAATTCAGTAGCTGAATTTACTCGAACACTTGAAAATGAGGGTTTCAGGATCCAATTAGTAGGTGTTTTGTCCTTCGCTGCCTAGTAACTTGTCTAAATCTCAGGTACTGTAAAAACTGGTCAAGAGAAAAGTCATAATTACATTTTTTAAGCAAAATAGCTGGCAGAAAAATGAAACTGCCTTATTAATTTCTCTCTTCCCTGCCACAAAAATCAGCATCTTTTACATAAATCCAAGAGGGTTTAGTCTAGATGCCAGTAGCCTAGAGACCTTCCTTTAAATTCTTGCTGGTACATCTGTTGCCAGCTCTACATTCCAGTGCTGCATCTCCCCCTGCTCTACCCTTCCTTTACATAAAGATTTTCCCAAGGCAAAAGGCAATCTGCTGCTGATCCCCATGTTCATCAGTTATGGGCATGGACATTTTGAACTCACCTGCAGTGAAACTGTATTCACAATAAATAGGGTTATGCTTCCGAACCAGGAAACTTTGCACTCCCATCTGCTCTCCAACTTGCTCCTCTCACCCTCATCTTTATGAACTGTTTTCTCTCTCAGTCCCACGCCACAAGAAATAAAAAACAATTAGGATTTGTCTTAATGCAGTCTTTACAGTGCATTGTTCCAGATTGTTTGCATCCTTTTTCCTAACGTACATACATAGATATATATACATATCTGCATATGTTATAAATGTTTTATATATGTATGTTTTTTAGAAAGTAATTACTTTCATTAACAGAACTTTTATTTTTGTACTTGCCTATTCAGTCTGCCTCTCACTTCTGTTTTGTCTGCTTGCAATAATGTGTCACCTTATCTGCTCATGAATAAAGCTTGGCTACCAAAGAAGACCAAGAAGGGGAGGCCCCAGATCAAGCATTCTCTGAGCTAGTGGAGGAGGCTTCTGATGCTGCTGCCCCTTCTGAGAGTGAAAGTAGCAGAGAGAGCCATGGCAGTGACTCGGACTCGGACGGGCCAATCCTGTACACAGATGATGACGACGACGATGACGATGATGAAAATGCAAGTTCTGAAAGTAAGCATCCTGCCCAGAAGCTGCAGGCTACCTTTTTCAGATTGATTTATGTGAGCATGCCTGACCCATGCTAGTGTGAGGCAAAGAGGGGAATGGCTTCAGGGAATGGTTTTAGGAGATTTAGTATTTTGTCACTACTGAGAAATGAGTATCCTGCTTCTCCCAGGCAATCATGATCAGAAACCTGCTGGGGGCCTGTGTACAGGTGAGAGCAGATCAAGCATTGCACAGAGGAGAGTGGAGGTGGGAGGAACAGGTTCAGAAGGACATGAGGGTGGAACAAGGCCTCCACATTAGGGCATTGCAAGCCATTGATTTGGCTTGCCCATGTCGTGAGTTCCTTGTGGGAGTTACAGGTGTGGTGGATGACAGAGGAAGCCCATCTGTCAGCAGCTTCACTGTCTGAAAGTCACTTGTTCCTCTTTGATCAGGATGTTTTAAGCATTGGAGCAACCTTGGCAGACAGAGCAGATCACAGTAGATTGCATCTAAGTTTTACAGCTTTGAAATTTCATCCGGGGTCATGACTCAATCATCGCCCTAATTGGGCAGAAGCCCTGCTGTGCTGAAGGGGTTGTCCTGCCCCCATTCTGCCTAATCCCTGCTCCCAGATGTTCTTTCCTTAGGCTAGAATTCATGTTTATTTTTGCAGTAGCACCTGTTGTTGAGCTGATTTTCAGTAGAATTGGTGTTTCCCTGATCCAGCTCACCCAAAGGTTTCTCCTTTGCTTGAGCAAAGAAGGTGGCAGCAGCAGGCTGTCAGGAGCAGGAATGAGGGCAGCCCTCCCTCTACCTCCTCCAGGGTGGCCTTGTGTCAGTATGAAATCACCATCAAACCATGGTTTTGAGAGCCTTGCTCACATCTTTTTTGGAGGAGGTGCTTCACTGTGCTCAGCAAAGAAGGCCTAAACACCAAGGTCCAGTGTACCAAAGTGGGATGAGGCAAAACGAACATTGTTTTTCCTGTCATGGCCACTGGTGCAGGAGAAGGTGAAGTGCCAGGTAGCTCAAGAGGCTGAAGTCTTCTGCAGTACTGTGTTGGGTTTGAATACAGCCCAAAGTGACAGAAACCGAAAGGTCATGTATTCACACAGCAGCACGGTGCCTTATGAGAAGTGAGCTGGAGCCTGTGGTCTTACCAAACTTCTTTACATAGTGAAAATCTGCCAACCTAGGGCACACAACCACCTCAGTCAGAATGTCAAGACACAAGGGAAATACTACAAAGGCTGTGAAAAATGCCCTTCCTTCCACAGTTGGCTGAAGCTAACGCTGGCCTAGCTGCAAGGCCCTTGTCCCTACTGTGTTAGTTTTATGGAGAACAGATTGCTTAAGTGTCTGGGGGTTCCTGCCTAGGTTACTTTACAAACACTCAGAGTGCTTTTCTAAACTGTATTTTTTGTTTTAATTTACAAATAACTTAGAGATGGAAAGCACTATCAAAGAACTAAGTGGTAATTGATTGAAAAAAAATTTGAAAGAATGAGGGAAATGATGATAGAATGAGACTAAACCATTTAAGGCTGAAGAAAAAGAGCAGCAGGTTGCTAAATATACTAAGCAGATAAATAAGCCAACCTGTAATGTATTAGACTTCAAAGACATTTTAGTGTAGATTTGTCATTTTTATCATTAGGATAAATGACAAGTGATGTTTGTATCAATTTGTCTGGTAGCTTTTTCCTCCAAGCCTTTTAGCTTTTTATTTTCATGAACGGAGCTAAAATTTTTCTTTTGATGTTAATTAATATTCCTCTCCTGCATGTGGGACCAAGGTTGCTTTGGGGAGGTATTAAAGTTCTTACTCAGAGTTTGTGTCTGTAATCTGAGCATGAATGAACTAAATCTACCTTACTCTTCCTTTCCTCAGGCTCTTTGGCAAGTAAAATTCGTCGTAGGGATACTCTTGCTATCAAACTTGGCAACAGACCATCTAAGAAAGAGTTAGAAGACAAAAACATCTTGCAGCGTACATCCGAAGAGGAGAGGCAGGAAATCAGACATCAGATTGGAACGAAGCTAGTGAGGTATCAGTCTCAGGGTAAAAGTGCTTTCACTGGGTGGAGGTGGAGGAAGAGAATTGAGAACACTGGGTTAATGTTTTAAATGCAGCCCAATAAGCACTGCAGGATCTTTGTGGTACAACTGTCTGGAAAATGGTGGTTTTATTTCTTACAAAACTTTAAACTGTCAATAATACATTTTTTGTCCTGCAAGAAACAAAATCTGAGAGCTTTTAGGGTTTTGGGTACTTTGGTTAAAAAAGGTAAGAAGAGGAAGAGGGTAAGAACAAGTCCACGATAATCAATGCCATGGTTCAGGTTCTTTCTCCAATTTGTTAGCAGAACTTCCACTTGTATACCCATCTCAGACAGAGCAGTAGTTCCTGACACATAGAGCATGCCTGTGCATGTTGTCCCTTCTGACCCTCCCCTTTCTCCCCTGGCTCTCCAATTCCTTCATTATTCATATGCTGATTCCAGCAAAAGAAGTTCAGCCGATCAGTGTTTAGTGTTTTCTGTGCCCACCTCTGAGGCATGTCTTTCTCAAGCTGATAAACTGCTATGGGATATATGTTACTTTCTCTTTCTGAACTTGAGAACATTGCATAAAAAAATTTCACTTGCCTTTTACAGGCTTTTTAATAAAAAATCGTCATGTATATTTTGGCTTTTGTGGTCTCTGAGAATAGACTACAGCATGTCTGTATTTTGCTAGACCTGTCCTTGTTTCTGTTTGGCTCAGGAATGTTGTCCAGATTTGGAGGATGTCCCGTGTTTGTTGGAGATTTCCAGATACAGGGTAGTCCAGTCGGTACTGTTGCAGTACAGAGCACAGCAGCCCTGCATAACACCCAGAAGATGAGCTGAGCTGCTCTGTGAACTGGGTGTCTGGCCAAGGCAGCTATTTCAGTACTGAACTGTAAGAGTGATACATCTACTGTGTAGAGCCCAAGGGTAATTTTTCTTCTGCTAATAAAGAGGTGTGGTTGGTATCACTGCTTTCCTGAACAAATCCCAGCTCCAGTGATCACATCCTGCTTGTCAGTCCTCCCTTGGGAGCTGGAATGCAGAAGCTGCTTTGTGGGTTCTGCTGGAGAGCTGAAATGCACCGTACACAGCTCTGCTTTGGTGGCAGGAGACATTACCTGTATGCATCAGGGCTGTGCTCATACTCAAAATCACAACCAAGTTTGATGCCAGTTTCTTAAAAATTCCATGGTGGTCAGCACCTGGCAGCATCAAGGTCCAGTGGAAAATCTATTCCCACAGCTCAGTCTGGGTTGGGACAGGCCCCCGCCTGGGACTTCCTACAGCTGGGACTGGTCACCTGTGGTAAACCTGCCAGTCCTCTGGGACAAATCTGAAAGTCCAAGCACGACTTGAATTGGATAAGTGTCACGAGGCTGAAGACAGTCTGTAGCAGACTGTGTGAGTGCTGTGGGACAGAGGGACATCTATCTTGAACACATCTGCAAAATAAGTTTTACTGCCGATATTTTTCTTGCTCCTTTCCTCAAGTGAACAAGTGGACTTGTTTAGTAAACACAGAGACAACATCAACCATGTTCTCCCCTGTACAAATCAGAAAATTAATATCTCAGTTTGGAGTTTTTTGTAATGGCAGTTGTTATATTTAGCTAACTAAATAAAATTAAGTTTCGGTTAAAGCTCCCAATTTGTATGTACAAATTAGTGAGGAATGAACAGCTTATGGGCTTTGTTGTTTTGGGTTTTTTTTTAAAACTTTATTAAGATTTCAAAATATCAAAAATACCAAAATTCATTCAAAATATCTGAGAATTATCTAACAATTGCACAACTGATTGTAGTGATGATGCTTGGGAACAAAAAAGGTTTATGAATTCTTTCATAAAATTATACCTGTGAGGACTTTAAATATGCTGGTACAACTTCTGTAATATTATTCAAGTATTCTTGTGTTTGAATGGCAACACTACATCTTTTAAAACAAATGGCCACTCCGGTAACATGAGCAGTTACTGTAACTGCCTGGAAATTACTTGTGGAAGTTACACTTTTTAAGCTGTATTGCAAATTCTAATATGTCATTTATTGGTTTTAAATCAATCACTTACTTTGTTCTCACAGGAGACTTAGCCAGAGGCCCACAACTGAAGAGCTAGAGCAAAGAAATATCCTGAAGCGTAAGTATTTCATTCAGGTTTCATATACTATTTACTTAGAAAGGGAGCATATGTTGGATTCAAATGGAAGCCCATCATTGTTGCTGCAGTATTAGAAAATCCATGACTGGAGAGAAATGATGTTCTGGAAAATAATGTGTCAACACTTTCAATATGCCAAATTTTGCTTGCCACAATCCCATTTCTTGAAGCTGGTCGCAAAGACCAGGAATGACTTGGATAGCCTTTAGAAGTAGTTCTAGGTTAACCTTCCACCTCATTTTTATGAGGAGGAGGAGGGAGTATCAGTAGGAAGTGAAGGTGAGATATAAGGGCAGAGGTTAGAAGGAGGATTAGAAAGAGGAAAGGCAAAGTGTTCAGCAGAAAGTCAATAGGTATATGCCAACTACTTCAGCATGCTGCCCTTCATATTCACTGCTGACATAAATGTCTTCTGTACTGAAACCTGCATGAGATTCTCACTGAACACCTTCCCATTGATTAATCCTTCCTCATATCCCTGCTGAAAAAAAAGTCTGTAATTCAAATAGTCAAGGGCAGAGGAATGAAGTACATTGGAAGTTTACCCTTTATACCTATTCTGCCATTTACTTACGTTACTTTTGTTCTTTGGCTGGCAAACTCTTCAGAACATGCATTATTTTATCTTTCTTTATGAATCTTTCCATAATACAGATGTTACCTAAAGACACAGTGTAACAGCTGCCATGCCCAGCTCCATCTAGCCCTGTGTCCATCTGGCAGAGGTAGCTAGTACTTGATGGTTAAGTAGAAGAAATAAATTGAGAAAAGGCACTTTGTAGCAATAAATCAAAAATCAAACAAATAGCAAACAAAAAAAAAACTCTCAAGGCATGAGAACTTCTCACACCTGATGAAAGAGTTGGTATAATGCTGTTATTTCCAGCAATTGTTCAGAAAAGTTGGAGCTCATCTGTGCAACCCTGGTGTCAACCCTGGTGTGTAGCATGCTAATGGGAAGGAAAGAAAATGGGCTGTTCACCTGACAGCATCCATGGACTGATGACTCTGTCACTTGCTCAGGCCAGCAAATCAGGGAGAGGGCAATTACTGGCTTTCAGGCAAACCATCCTGATAACAAAATGCTAATAAAATCTTGTTGCTGTTTTCTGAGCTCTCAAATGCCAAATAGTGCCAAGTCTTACTGAAAAGGGAAGCTACAGTTCATGCTTGCACAGGAGAGGGATGAGGGACTCCTGTCCACCACATAATGTGAATAGACTTTCTAAAACTGTAATTTCTGAATGCATAGATAAAAGATAAAATTTGAAATAAGAACTTTTTTTATATATGACAAACTGCTCATGCTGAACTATGTAAGAAATGTTATTTCAAAACATCTTTGGTAGGCCACGACATGGCCACTGAGCTGGGAGCACCAGCTGGGCTCCCCTATTGCTCTTTCTCACTTATCTCGAGGTTACCAACCCAGCAGCGAACCTGCCATGTATTTATTATCCCTTTTGCCAGTGTTTATTCCATTCACTGGTTTTGTGGTAAGTAGCTCAAGACTGGAAAGCAGTTAATAGATTTCCTCTCTTGTTTCAGCTTGTTTACTTTAAGCTTTTGGCAGCACACCAGGCTTTGCACTCAGTGCCTCCTGCCATCCTCTCCTGCTGCTGCTGGGGGGTGTCTTAAAGAGGCCAGGGAGAGTGAAAAATAAAGGCTGGGAAGCAGAATTGTAAATCACAAAAAATCACAGAGACCCTGGTGAGGACATGGGGAATTTGCTTTTTGCTCATCACTGAGATATAAAATATTTCAAGTTAAGCGTGATCTGTAAAAACCAAAGCAAACCAAAAACAAGCCACATTGTGTGATGACAGTGTAACTCAGAGTCCTTTCAGGGTGCAAGTTCTCTCTAAGCCCTAAGGCACTCATATTTTACATCAAAATTATTGCAGTTCCTTCCTGTGGATCATTTGAAAATGTTTACATGTCTTAAATGTCTTTTTGGTGTAGTCAGCTTTTGTGAGTAAGTTGGGGTTTCTTTCATAAAGTTTTCTTCCTCATATTTTTTAACCAGTGGAAAGGGAGAAGGAGTTATATTATTGTGTGTATGTAAACTGCAGCTAAGGGGATGTATTGTTTTGAGTAATATTTATCAGACTTTGAGGTTGGTAAAGGTCCAAATGTTTACTTCAGGATTAAGTTCAGCCCAAATCTTCTAAGAGGTTCAGAAAAAAATCCGGTTTTTTTTCTTTTTTTTGTATTTCCAGTCAGTGAGGAAGTCTGTTTTGCAAGCAGCTTTGTTTTGATAATATTTCCAGATAAATCAGTAACTGAAAATCCTGTTTCCAAGTACAATCGCAAGACATTGCAAGCGGATTTGTATAAAAACTGTTTGGGTAAAACTATCCAGACTTCTGAGACTTCCCACACTAAAACAAAGTTACGATAACTCAGGAGTCCACTTGAAGACCTGTGTTTTTTACAAAGGCAGGCTTCTTGTGTACTGGCTTTGAACCAACAGTATTTATAGTAT
The DNA here is from genome assembly GCF_000738735.6 of Corvus cornix cornix. Taxonomy (NCBI): domain Eukaryota; kingdom Metazoa; phylum Chordata; class Aves; order Passeriformes; family Corvidae; genus Corvus; species Corvus cornix. The sequence goes on from NC_047056.1 coordinate 52,817,169, forward strand.
TGCATTATGGCAAAGAAACTTTTTAGTCTTCCAGGAATTTCAGATTAAGATAACTGTATTTTTTTCCTGTATTTGTAAGGGACAGTGAACTTCTTGCACAGTGTACCTGCATGCTTGCCAGTAATGGCTTTGTATAAAAGGGGTTTAGCTCTCAATGCTTGTTAAGGAATATTAATGGTTATCTTTGCTTGTAAAACCAGGAAAGAGAAACTGCTTAGTGCATTTCAGAGCACTGCAAGAAGCAAGTGCTTTGTTTGTCTTTTCCTTCTCTTCCCTTAGCAAGCCCACAGAGAAGTCTAAACATAGCTAATCCCATAGGGGCACAATGGAAAGTTCAGTTTTATGCTCCAGGAGTACTTTTTGGTCAAGAACGGAGCAGCCCTCAGGCAGGAAAATTTGTCTCTTCTCTTTTCCCCTTCTGCTACAAAACAAGTGTCCCACAGAACAGAAGGTGACTAGATTTAATGTGGTAAAAGTTGCAGGAGGAATAATGTATAGATGACAGGGAAGCTGCTTGTTTGGCTTTGACTGGTGGATTATGTAACTTGACGGCCACAATAAGTGATGCTAAACAAAACTGTTTCAATTAGGAGTCAAATCCCAGTTTGACCTCCTAGGAATTGCAGGCAGGGAAAGAGGGAAGCCATAGTTTTGCTGGGATCTAGAGACTTCTGCAAGCAGAGGACGCTCACTGGGCTGGTTCTTTGCCAGTAGGGCAGCAGCAGGACATCTGAGGAGGGGACTTACAGCTGAGAACGCTGTGTTTATATTTTCTCTCTCAACATCACACAGATTAGATCTGCTTTTAAGGTGGAAAGCAGTCATAAGTGTGTTCCTGTGCATTAATATGTTCCTGTTTGGCCAACTGAGTCAGTTCATACCTGCAGCCAAATCTTGGCCGTCTGGCTGGAATTTTCCACAACACCTACAGGAACCAGGAGCACCAGACCCATTATTTTTAGCACCACACATCTTCTTAACTCCCTACAGCAACTTTCAAAACTTTTACCTTAAAAGACCAAAAACACACTGTAGTTTTTCCTGTTCATAGGGATTTGTATCCAGGCAGTGTTTCTGTAGCACCGGGCTTAAAGCAAGACTCTGCTCAGCAGGCTGGAGCTGGGAAATTGGTGCTTTAGGTACAAGTCAGTACCAGAGACAGGGGCCCATGTACCAAACAGCAGATTCAGTATTGTAGCAGCAGCCATGAGATTTCAGTCCATTTCCTTTAGCTCTTAAGTTTTATTCCTAGAAGTAAACCAACTTGAATGTATAAAACACATCCTGTTCCTGACCTGTCACGCAGAAGACTGACTGTTCCTCATGGGTTTGATCCCCTCCTGCTTTGCCCAGGATCTAAGGAAGTTCCTGGTGCCTCCTGTTGGTATTGTCCTCCAAAAGATGAGCTGCCAGCCCTCCTTGATGGCCTGCTCCAAGGGGTGCCCAGACCCTCTGCCCAGTTGCTAAGATGATTGCCCTTTTTGGGGGGTTTTCCCTTGTCCAGCCGTCCCAGTGTGCAGTCATCTGCTACCCACAGGGACATGGGGATAGGCAGCTAACCTTCAACCTTCCTAAATGCCTAGAGCAAGCTTTTTAAGGTATTTTATCCTCCCCCAAAATACAGAGAAACAGTGTTTCAGGTGGCCATGCTGTTGGTAGTTCTTCCTTAAGGTATGCATTAAGCAGCATGAGCTCTTGTTTCTTACATGAAGCATCTTATTGCTGCTTCTTAGGAGATACTGTGGTTTAGATAGCAAAGAAATGCCAAGATATGAATAATGCACAGCATATTTTACAAACTAAATTAAGAAAAGGGCGGTACAGTGATAAGTATATTCAGTCGCCTTTTTTCCTGCTACGGCTGCTACTGGAGAGTATCCGAGGTAGGACTTAAGCAATTCCATTCATGAAGGGACAAAATTTTTTATGTCAGATGATTCCCAGGTGAATGGAACCCCAAAGTAATAGTTTGTGTTTAATTACCTCAGCTACTGTGTCTATTGATTGCAAAGACAGGATGTTTAAACAAAAGCCTGCAGATGATTTTTCTGTCCTAAAATAGCTAGAGATCTTTTGATTTTTTTAGGTGAGGATATTATGAGGAGAGCTATCCTTTAAAGTTAGAAGTCCTTAAATACACCCAACTTATTTATTGACAGATATATTAATTAAAAAAATTAAAATGTAGTTTAATCTCTAACTCTCCATTCTTCAGTTTGAGTCCATTTACAGTTCCTCTATGGAAACAGGCTATCCATTTCCTTTCCATTTAAGAGAAAAGCAATGAATAAACCATAAATTACATCCATGTTTCAGTATCTCAGTAACATCAGCAGCAGCATGAGATCTAACCTAATCCTGGCAGCAAGCCTGTGTGATTGCTCCTGGAAACCTGACATTGGTGTTGGAGTCTTCTCATGGAGCAGATCTTGGTCAGGCATTGCCTTTTTCCTACTTTTTCCCTTCCTACTTTGTCATTTTTATAATTTGTCCTCTCCTCCTTTCCCTGATATTCTCCTTACATGAAAGTGTTCGAGTAAGCAAAGGATATCTGCAAGTACCATGAGGTGTCCTGTTGTAGCATTGTCTCCAGTGTAAAAGCTATTATACAGAAACTCTTCTGTGGCCAGGTCGCCTATACTAACACAGGGGGCTGGCCATAGGAAACAGGGCAAATACAACTCTACCAGGACTTAAAACTCCCTTTTCATCTATGCAAGTTGGCTGTATCCAGAACAAATGAATTCCTTTAAATTTATAGTTAGCCTTGAACTGTAATGAGGAGTCTGTAATCCCCAACATGAATAAAACAGGATCAGAATTTTACGTATTTCTCTAGGTGCGATATTTCAACCACAAAACTTTGCATATAATCATCAGAGGTGGACTGAAAGGGCAAATACTGTTCTTCATGCTGAGCCCACATGAACATGTCTTTGTAAGTGTGCTTTTCACTGGCAGTCAAGAAATCAAGTTTGGTTAGAACAGAAATTTGTTAAAAGCAAATAGTTTCATTCATATGCCCAAATACATTCCAAAAATGGACATCATTTTCTGCTGTACTCATTCATTGGGTCCAGCCAGTGGCCCTTAACCAAGAGGGCTTGAGTGCTGGGTCATATGCCCCCATTATAAAGCCAGAAAGAAAATTTAAATAGTAAAAACAATATGCACTAACAAATGACAGTGAAACAAATGTCATTGATTTGTGTACTGTCGCAGTAGAAGAAACTTGGGTAATTCAAATAGAGCAAACTTCTGCTTGGCATTTAAAATTAGACTCTTATTCTAAAATAGATGGCATGTTGGAAGTAAAAGCAACAGTGATTTTAATGTTCGAATAAATAATTGAAACATCAGGGAACTCTGTCAGGGAATTTGCTTGCTGGTACACAGAAAGGAAATGACAGGCACCTTCTCTTTGCTGTGCTCATGACCCACAGTTGACTTGAGATGTCTACAGAATCAGGGGAAATGCGGATAGGGAAAAGAATGAGAGCATACAAAAGCCAAAAAGCAAACAACACATGCGGCATCATCCAGAAATATGAGGAAACATGAGCCAGGACTTGGAGTTCTGAAGCTTTCAACCAAGAGAAATACAGTATGTGCAGTTATAATACTTAAATATTCACTCCTTTTTATCTCTTCTGAAAACAGAGAAGAATGAAGAAGAGGAACAGGAAGCCAAAAGAGAAATAAAACGTAGACTCAGTAGAAAGGTGATGATGTGCTTTTTTGTATTGTGTATTTTTGTACATAGAGTTATGTTTTATAAGAATGTAAAAATGAGTGTATTGACATTGCTGCAAATGTCCATCAGTCATTTTCCCAGATTAGAAATTTGCTTAAAAAGCACTACAAGCCAAGTCCATCCTGTCCAGTTCCCCACACCTGGAGAAGCATACCAAGTCTGGCCATATTGATGTTTCTAAGCAGGGGACATAAGTGACACATTTCCTCTGTAGCATGACCACCCCTGTCATGTACGATCAAGAGTAGCCACACCTGTAGATCCACTCTTCCCTGGAGCAGCAGAGAGGGCAGCAAAACAATGTGAGCCTTACGAAATCCCTTCACTGCTCATCTAAGCACATCAGTGGTCTTAGCTCCTGCAGGTGGGATCATGCTCATTGTCCCTGGAAATGGAGCAGTTATGGATCTGTTCTGGGAGGGGATGGGGGGGGAGTTTTCATAAGTATCCCTGGTCTGCCCTTCTCTGTAAAACTACAGTTTCCTTCATATGATCATCCTTAGTTAATTAAAGTGAATATTGTTTGAGGTGACTGAAACAATTTGGCATCATAATGACCCCTAGATGGTCAAACCCATTTTTTTTGTTAGGCAGATACCTCCTAATCTCACATATTTTTCATATTACAGTTTTAACACAGTATAACCATTAATGCAAATGGCCTAGTGGGGTAAATGCAGTGACAGTTGCAAAGTCACAATTAATATTCCAGGGATAACTGTCATGATTCTCTGTGACCTGCCCAAAAAAGACTATTTTTATAATTCAAGAAATCAGGTTATTCTGCCTCCCCATTCCTGCACAGCACTCCCAGGATGGTGCCTTTTTTTAGACACCTGAAAGTGACCCTATTTAGAAATACCATTAAAGTTCTCTTGAGATTGCATCATACCTACTCTTTTATTTTATTTCATCTTATTAAGCATACTATTTTCTGCCTCCCACTTACAGCTCAGCCTGAGGCCTACAGTGGCTGAACTTCAAGCAAGAAGAATCCTTCGATTTAACGAGTATGTGGAGGTCACGGAATCTCCGGATTACGACCGTCGTGCTGACAAACCTTGGGCCAGGTTAACTCCTGCAGACAAGGCAAGGGACAAATGTATATTATAAGGAAATGCTTTCATCTGTCACTTTTGGGGAGCTTTCCTCTGGTTTACATTCTCTTGATGCCGGCATCACAAATGACATCTGCTACTGACAGCGAGATTGTCATGGTACTACTGTGCATCTACTGTTTGCAGCTAAGAAAACCCACTCAGGTGCCTATTAAGAGCATATTTTCCACTTCCATTATGACAGTTCAGGCCAGAATTTCTAATTTTTTTTCTAATTTTTAAATCCTTGCTATGCCATATAAATGTTTACCAAAGGTGGCCCTGATTCCTGGTGGGAATTCAGGTAGGGGTTTGCAGACAAAAGTCTGCATCACTGCTACCAGGAGTTACTTTTGCTACTCATTTGAGTGAAAAAAGGTAGAAGCTGCTCCATCCTCCTCAAGGTTCTTGGCCACAACCACCAATGCAGGAACTGACCATGTGCATGCAGTTCACCTTCTTGGGAAGTTTGCCCCTAACGTGCTACCGTTGATATAGCTCTGCTGCCCAACTACAAAGGACGAGACAAATGATCCTGTGATTCTCATTTAAAAAACACATCAGTCAAAGATTACCATAAAACGCTCTTCCAATTCCCTCCTACACTACTTAATGAAATGAAAGCTGTAAGATTCAGGTAGCCAGAAGTGCTAGCTCTTTAAGCCTTGGGTGTGAACCAAGACCTCTGGACTTTATGGAACTCTTATGAGATGTGCTTGACATGAAGAGTGGTGTATGCAAGAACCCACTCTCTTTTAGCTATGGGTAGCGAAGCACTGATTTTATTTCAGCTTGTATTTTAATATTAATATTAAAAGATTGCCAGCTCATCTGACAATCATATCAAGTCAAGGTGAAATAGTTAAAAATGTAGTCAGAAGTGTTTGGAGATGTTGGTTATGGGAGATGCTGAGCACTGTCTAATAGTCTGTGGGAGGTTAGAAGACCCAGCACCTCCACTTTGACAGAGGTCCAACCAGGTAAACCACACTAGAAAAAACAATAGAGTTTCCTACCTACTTCAGAGTAGCAGTTTTTAGTCTCAATTCATTTTGTAATTAACAGGTGCCCAAGGCTGATTCTGTGAGCCCCAAGTTTGTTGGCCTTAGCCGAAAGGCAGACTTGGGGTTGCCTGGAAACTCCCTTGTCCTTTTTTTTTCTCAGAGAAAGGATTCTTCTAATTCGAGTGGGAGCAGAAAATTGTGCTGCAACTATATTACAGAGCTGGAGATCTGCTGCCTTTGTTGCTGATTTGGTGCTCAGAAATCACTGTCTCTTTCCTAGCTCTACAGCAGCCTCATATAAGCATGCTGTTACACCTAAACATGACCACCCCTGCTTAAAATGAAGTTTCTCATTTATAAGACTGCAGCCTGGTAATGCTATAATTTTCTCATGCTGCTTGTCTGTTCTGCACTGAAAGGCATGCACACCAGATGACATTTCTTTAGGGATTAATTAAATGATACTGTCTTTATTTAAAGGAATGAAAGAAAAGAATGAGTAAGAATAAACTGTCATTTCCTTTAACAGTGAAGGTGGGAAGGTGTGTGGCATAGAAACAAAACCTCTTGTAGTATATACTAGAATATTTCAGAAATTTTATTTATTACTTAACGAAGTAAGTTGCTTACCAGTGTCTTAATGTAAGCAACAAGGCATTTACAAAGTGTACTGAATTTCTGCTGTTCTTTAGTATCTGCCAACTGAAAACCCAAGGCTGAGATGTCCAAATAATTCATGTTATTTTACATAGAAGTAATCAAACCAAGTGACTAATTCCACTTAAAAAAAAATGCTGTTCATCTTGCATTCCTGAAGTCCTGTTCTCCAGAAGGGAGATACAAGGCCCCTGCTGTGTGCACAATGGCTGTGCAGGCAGAGTGACTCACCAGCTCCTCAGGGGCTTCGCCTGGAGATAAAATCCCCTCCTGTCTGCCTACTCAGCAAGTGATTGTCAGGGCAATCCAACCCCTTGCCCATTTTTGCCTGTAAAAGTGCTCTTTCAGTGTGGGCTTAGTTCACCCGTTACAGTTGATTTGGTGTTTCTTGGTTTACTTTTGGTGCTTGATGCTTTGCGTTTCTTTGTAGCGGATGAGTGCTTCGAACAGCTGTAATTGAAACGTAATTCATGTTAATGATCAGAAATGTGTGAGATGTGGATTACAGTAAAGGAGACTAGAAATGGGAACTGTAAGGCACCTGCCAGAGTAGGGCCACGTTTCTTTCAGACTTTTTATTTTCCTTAAAATTCATACTTCTTATGGTTGCATGTATCATTATTGTTTATTAGGCAGCAATACGGAAAGAACTGAATGAATTTAAAAGCACAGAAATGGAAGTACATGAGGAAAGTCGGCAATTTACCAGGTGGGTGAATCCATCTTCTTGCTTAAGTGTGAGAAATAAGCATGACAGCAACCCTCTGCCTTTCTGCAAGTCGTCTGCAGTTGTGTCATGATTTGTGTGGATTCCTATCATGAGTCCCCTTGAATCCCACCACTGATTCTGTTGGAATTCCCAGTGTTGATGATGCCATCTCTAGCTGATACAGAAGTTCAGGTGACTGTAATGGATTGGTCACTATGTACAAAAAGATTGTTTGGGGAATCTACAAAATAATCCTTTGAAAGAACCCATCAGTTCTTACAGATGAAGATAGTAATCCTCAAGCACACAAAATAAAAGGAATTTCCTTTTCTGGCAGCACTCCCTTGCTCATGAAAGTATGTATTTGGGTACATGCATTTGCTAAGTGAAAACTAGATGATGTTTTGAACTTGAAAAGCTCACCAGTGTCTTGGCAAGCTTTCTAAGGGTCACTTAGGCTCCTGGCAGCAGTTTCTCTGGAACAAGATAGATTCCCTTGTTGCCACATCTAATGTGTTAATGTGGATTTGTTTTGTTCTCTGCTTTGGGTAACACCAAGATATTATCTGAAGCATTATTTTAAAGAGGTCTGAAGTGTCCACAGTTTTTAGCAGGCTTTAAAATTTAGCAGAATTGTTCCTAGGGGAAGGGAGACACTTCCTGTAATCTCCATGGCATGTGTTCATTTTTCTTGGAAGTTACAAAGGCTGAAAATTGCCACCAGCAAGCAAAACTTGATGTAAGGGTTGGCCAACATTGTGTACATAGTATTAATGTCTTTGCTTCCACAGAGAATTAAGTCAAATAAAAACAATTGTCTAAGGCTGGGTCCCTTCTGTTTCCTGCTACTGTTTCAACCAAACTCAGGATCTAAGCTAGTGAGTGTGAATCAACTAATTAAAGAGTGCTTCACAAGGGAAATTCATAACAGGTGATGGGTGTTTCATGTATCTCTTACTTTACAGCCTGATTTCACAACTGCAGTGATTTCTTTCTCACCAAAACATGGATGTTTTAAAAATAATAATTTAGTCACTTCTGTGTAGATACAACATAAACAAATTAATTTTTAAAAATTCAAACCAGTTTCACAGACAGCAAACCTAAGCCAGAAGATGAACTAGGATGCAGGGTTTTAATTTAGTTTTGCATTCTGACCATTAGAAAATGCCCTTTCAAACATGGAGATATATCTTTTCATTTGGCTTCTGATGTAATTTTCTCTTTAGGTAGCAGGTAGTATATCTTTTTCAGAATATATAAAAATATTACTTTTAAAAAAAGAGCATCCCAAGAGAAACAATAAAAATAGGTATAGAAACCAACCCCCTGCTTACATTGTTGTGTTTCTTGAGTTGCATTGCAGTATTGAAGCCTAAGTACAGACAGGCATGATTCATACAAAAAGAATTGGATATTTTTTCATGAGCTTCAAGAACAGTTGAGGCTGATTACAACTGGGTTCTTGAAAGCTGAACCAGGAATCTAGTGGAGTGACAAACCCATTAAAAAGTGAATTATTTTTTCAAGGAGGGCCTTCAAAAATGGAGTAAAAAATAGGCACAGCCAAATTGTGATTAAATATAGGCTATGATTCTGTAGGGTCCTGAAAGAATTTCAACCTGAGGGAAATAGTTTTTTTTCTGTTCCCCATCCATGCTCTTTTTTCTCACTGGTCATGTTGTGGAGTTACTACGTAGAAGTCAGAAGAGTAACACTAGGAAAAGCTAATTAAGAGCAGAATAACATGCAGATGTTTTAAGGCAATTGGGATTTTGAAAATAAAAAGAGATCCCATTTCCTCTGGGACTTCTCACTAAAAATTATGTCGTTTCTGCTACATAATATCAGATTGGTGCAACAAAAGCGATTTAAGAAAACCATAGACAGAAGTCTCTAGCCGGAGAATTAATTTCTCCTACTTCAGTTATTTTCAAGGAGATCACTGAGACAATGAAAACCAAAAGGCACTTGCATTGGCACCTGATTAGCAAAGGCTATTCTGTGATAGACTGAGACAATAAGGAAGCTGCTTACTAAACAAAAATAGTTTGTTGTATATGGTTTCCTATATTATTGCAGATTAAATATAGATGCTTTAATATTATAATCAGTACTTACAATATATTTGAAATGTTAAAATTTTATATTAAACTTGGAAAAGAAAGAACACTGGTTTTCATTGTTCATCATTTACTGTAATGACTGTCAATTGACTGGTTTTCCATTCCTAGTAATTTAGACTGATTCTTTCCGTTACTTCATAACAAAATCCAAGCAACTGAGTTTCTAAAAATAGAGAAATCAATACAACCTTGGGAGGAGCGTATTAGCAGATGTTCATGAAGTGTTTCTAATGAAATTGCTATATATAGTCCAGTATATTGTTTTTCTACACAAATACAAAACCTGTGTGTTTTTTGCAATCCTCTGTACCGTCATTTAGCAGATGAGGTGCATAGTTTTGGATGTCAGGCTTTGTGCGCACCTTCTTCATTTGAGAAATGCATCCCTGGATGGTATTGAATCAACTTACAGGGATGATGTGTGGAACTGTTAAGAGAAATGTGTCAAACAAAAACTTAGGTAAATCTATTGTGTAGATGCATCATTACTTACACCTTTTTAAAGCTGCTGCATCTTTTACTACTTCATGGACAGATACATCTTTTAAGCCATTTAAACAGAAATTTATGTCTGGTGATAGATATACTGAGATATAGTGGTGCCCTCCTTACTGTTTTGCTTGGATTCATTACTTTTAACATGATTTAGAATTTCAGTTGCTGTAGGTTCCTAACTTATTATAGAAAAGGTTGGTGACACCTTTTGGAGCAACCCACTTCTCTAGCCATCGTACAGGCAATCTGGAGTGATGTACATGCCCTACCTAAAAGCCTAAAAAAAATGAGGTACATTTGGGCCTTCATGTGCCTCAGTTCATTGCTGTTAATAAGAAGAAAGCATCTGAAGTGCTATAAAATTTGTTGCTTACTTAAAAGAAAATACAAAATTTTTATTAGCCTCGTTTTGCACAAGGATTAAAACCCCAGAAATTTAACTTTTATGGTTTAGAAAAGCTTTTCTGATAATAGTTACTGATAGCACCCCCAAATAATGGATGCAGTTGTGGCTAAATCTGTATCGGCAAACAAAACAGACTGGAGACGGTTCTGTGGCCCTGAGACCAGCAGGCTTGGCACAGCTTGAATTAATGCAGTTAACCTCTTCCTCTCACCTCAAAACAGGGTGATGTCCCCCCATACCCAGCTTGCCTGCTGTCTTGTGCTAACCCCAACCATGCCCAGGTAGTGCCTGAAAGCATTGGCTGACCCAAGCAAAACTGTGCCAGGAACCACACTGTGAGGTTAATGGTACGGACAGACAGTGCTTGAGCCACACCAAATCTCCGTTTGGTATTCTAAGTAGAGCAAGACGGACAGCGGGGAATAATAAGTCTGACTGTAAACCAACACAGATCAGGAAAATCAGGAATAATTGGGCTACAAAAGGAAACAGCTGTGGGAGAAGAATGAGGGTCAGTGTCATGGTCAGTTGAAATAACATAATTCTAAGTTCTTTAATTTATCTTTTCAGGTTTCATCGTCCATAACTGATCACATCCCATATTTCATGTAACAATTTTCTTTGGGGAAATCATTGCGTCCTGAAGACCTGAAATTGCACTGGAACTTTATTATGAGTGTGTGCTACAGCTTACCCTGAGGCTAATGAAGAAAGTGGCCCTCGTCTTTGTCAATGGACAAATGATTTGTGTAAGAAGAGAACCACAGGAAGCATTTGTCCATGTCCAGACAGACCATGGTTCTGTGGCCACCCAACATGGACAAGCCAGTGGACTTCTTCGTCAGAGCTCCACAAGTCAGGAAGTGCTGAAGACAATCGCTGGAGTGCCTGCTATCGGGATCTCATCGGGTTTCATAGGTTGTGACTGAGGGCAACGAAGCAGGAGGGGGGGATGAGAAGAGAACTGAGAGCTGGGGGAATAGAGACTTTGTCAGTCCACAGAGAAAAGTGGAATGGATGTGACTGCTCAACAATGCACTTGGCCAGCGGGAAGAATTATTTTTTAAAAAAATCTTGAGAGTCAGTGTAAGCAACTGTGCGCATAGGTTTCTTTAGTGGCTGCAGCCTGTCTTAAAAAGATAGCAAGCCGTAAGTCCTCATGTCATCAGTACTTTAGGAAGAACTGTCATTTTTCTTTGGTGCCAGTAAATACAGTTGCCAGAAATTAGTCCTAGTATAACTCAACTGTCCTTTTTTTAATCCCAGTGAGCATGCTTCAGGAAAACACATGGAACATTCATACAGAACAAGTAATATATTTTTTTGTTTTTTAATGTTGACATTCTCTGGATCCCCAGAAATACATAAACAGGATTTGAAGGACAAATAATGTGACACTATGAATCCAATGAAATGCGCTGTATTTAGAAACACTCCTTGCTGTCTGTCACTTGCCATTCAAACCAGAGGGATCATTATCTTTTTCATCCATGGCAGGCAGTGATAATGTGAATCCAAAGTCAGAATTTAAATTAGGCACAGAAGTCTTTATTAATAGGCCTGAGCAGTGATTACTAATGTAACTTTTTACATTTAAGGACTCTTGCACTGCTTTGATGAAGAACTCCCAGATTAATCAGTATGTCTTCAGCTAGTGGTCCTGTAAAAGTGAAAGGGAAATCCTTGGAGTGTCTCCAGCCTGTTTTTGTTGAGTGTGAAGAATGCTTCTTAGATTCATAATTTTTTATACTATCTTGAAATTGTACATGTGAATACTGTACTATTAAAATTAAGTGGTATGGAGTGTGAAAGGCAATACATGCTTTTTCTAAGTTGGCCCAAAGGTCTATTAAAAAGCCTGTGGCGTTGTTTACACTAAGGAATTCTGTCTTATATTAGCACTTATTTATCCTTTGAATTAGTGTACACAACATTGACGGGGGGTCTGGAATTCACATATGCATACATTTAATGCAGTATTACAATATATTTGCTATTTATCCTTTCTAATATGTGTACATATTACAATTTATTTTTGTCTTTTATGTGTCCTGTTCAGTTTTTAATTATGAAGTGTAAGTATTTCTTTTTCTGGCAATAAAAGGTCTGTGTAGATGTGATTTTTACCTCAGAACCTGCAATAGATTCTTGTGGAATGTGTTTAGTTTATAAAATTGAAGGTTGTTGTTAATGATGTCAGCCTAAAGGCAGGAAGGCAATTTGGTGGCTAAAATTAGATATCCCTCTTTAGAGCTATTTACAACAACACCAAGTTTGCATAAATGAGGTGGATTATTTTAATGAAGAGCACTTCTAGTAACAGGAGAGTACTTTCCAACAGCCGTGACTCTCTGTCACTCTATTACTTTTCAAGAGATTAGCAAACCCTTTTTAAAAAAGGTAAGGTTTAAATGACTGTTAGGATCCCTTACACTTTAGTAAAAATAGTGATGTACAAGCCACAAAGTATCAATGACCAAATAAAAAAAAGCCATCTACATGCTTATAGCGAAGAAAAGGAAGCAGCACCTTCCTTTTTTAATGGAATCAATAAGAGTCATTAGGATTCCATTTGCAGAAAATAAGCTTCTGGAAGGCCCATCATTTTATAAATATAGAGACACCACTTTGACATCAAGGAAGCAGTGAAAATGTATTCTTTGGCACTAAATCATACAGGAATTAGCAGGGCATTAGATTAAGGTTTGTCAGCAATTCTGGTAGAATGCTAATTTTTATTTTTAGAATTTGAAGAGTAAACTTAAAAGTTACAATAGAATAGTTCTGCTTAAACTTTTTTTTGCTGATGTTGCCAAGTTTAGGAGTGTGTGTCCAAAATCGTATAAAGGTCTACTATGTTGACTTTGAAGTATAAAACACAGTATTTCACTTCAAAGGAAATGAGTGGAGCAATTAAATAGATCTCAATGTTGCCTTAATCATGTTGAAACATTTGAAAGCAGCCAGGATACTGAAGGCAGAAAGACAGCTGTTGCACAGGCGGAATAACTCGGACAAAGGTAAGGTCAGACTATAAATACTTTATATAAGACAGTAGCTCCACCATCATGCCAAGGTACAAACAGGTTACATAAGCAAACTAAAACTTGTTAAACTCTCAGGATGAAGTGAAAAAATTGACTTTGCAAGAAGATATTCCTCTATACTAGGCCTGGAGCATGGATAGAAGTCATGTGCCAATCTTTTTGTTTTAAGAGTTAAAACAAAAAGATAAAGATACAGCTTCTGGCTCAGACTTCTTCAAGCTGAAGTTATGTCATAAGAAATGAGGATGCATAGGTGAGGTATCACTTAGGTTTCCCTATCCTCCTTCTGGGCTTGGAGGGGTTTTTTTAAAGTATTCACTACAAGCCATTGCTAGATGCAGAACACTAGCCTTGGTAGAGATGCTGAGTTAATTTTTAATTTCTTACTATTTTGATAATAATCAGATGCATTCTTTGGTCCACAGTTCAGCAGCTAATTAAGCACATTTATGTAACTGGACAAAAAGAGTTGCCTTTAGTGGAACTTATGTAAAAACTTATGTGGTATATTTGCAGAATTAGAACTATAAACTATCCATTGTGGACTGTGCCCATACACAGACATAGAATTGTATATACTATTTTTATATTCTAAATATCACCTGCCAGAAAAACAACAGCTGTAAAGTGTTGTCCATGCAATAAAAAATAACGAGAATTTGGTATGTCACCATGTGCAGTGAAGCAACTTTGGTTTACGTTATTGAGAAGCCTGAAGTCAATTTCTGCTGCATTTTCTAGTCCTCTGTATTGATGATTTCAAATGTCTTCCAGTTGCATCAACAACGCATTGGAAATATTAAGCCATATACCTGTTATGGTGCTGCATGCACCTGTTAGAAGGTAAGTCCTGAGAAATTAATGAGTGAGTAATTCTGGAGTTAAAAAGATGTTAAAAAGACAAAATAAAAATAATACTTTTGATGCAGAGTATAGTACAGTCCACTTGGCTAAGAGGGATCAGTATGATAATTTTTATCAAGCTGGACAAATCATTTAAATGTCATCCACAATATATGACAAACCTTGCACACATGATACCTATGTTCCACAGAGTCAGATATGAACTCTGATGTCTACATCCACACAAAGAGAAAATGAGCAGCTTGAAGTAGTGGTTTCTGAAATGACCTCATATATCACATTTATCAGTACAATCACACATCACAGCATGTTGCTGTGGGTACAAAAGAATGGATGCTTAATCAAATCCTAATTTCTTCTTCACGTAAAAAATTGAAGTGTTTCCAGACTGTCTCGTCTCTCTCTTCTTTCAGGTAATACATATTAATCTTTATAACTTAAATACAGTCTATCGGAATTTTTTTTTTTTAAATTGTGCCATATATGTGACTCAAGTACAAAAAAAAGTTTAAACTAAATGCTAATGATTATTTAAGCTAAATATTATTTCAACTGGTTATTTGAAACATGGTAGGACAAGAAGCAGCATCTCTTCAAAATCACTGTAAGTATTCATGGCCATTTGTAGGTCTACAAGACTGCATTTATTTGTTGGGTTTATCATTTACCTACAGTTGTGCATGTCCCTTTCCATGGTGAACTTCTCTAACCTCTGATGTGGTGTGGGGCAGGGCAGCCCCACCATCTGCTTTGGCGACCCTGAGCACCTCTTACAGAAGCACCACAACCTCAGTGTTGACATGGAAAAAACACATCAGATGAGCATCCCTTTTTTAACTTGAAAGCCAAATGAAAGCTGTGAAACAAAGGGATGAAGTATCCCTGATATTACAGAAACTAGACCCCTCCCTCCAGGTGAAATTAGTGCTTGGTTTCCTGCAGAGATGCTTCAAACTCAGACCTGTAACTAGTAATACTACAGCTCCATCAAAGAATTTGTTTCAAATTAACAGTCGCTTAACCTGACTATAAACTCAATCTGAGCCCTGGCTTTGTATCATCGTAAAGTACAAGAAGATCCAGCCAGCACAGACTAAAAACACCTAACCTAGTCTGGTAGCCTGGAAATCAGCCAAAACTCCCTGACATTCTGCAGCTGGCGGAGGCTGGACTCAGGGTTGGGAGAGCCACACTGTCACCTGGGTACCTGGCAGGACAGATCTGTGTGAGCACTGCTGACATCCTAAGCAGAGACCAGAATATTGGCCCATGTCTTAATGTCTGTTAATGCTTTAAAGATAGCGCAAACCGAGCTAAAAGCCCACACTTGCATGAGACTGTCAGGTACATATGAACCATGTGTTTTAACACTTTCATGTCCTCTGTTTTTAATGCTATTCAGGAGTTAAGACCTGTGCCACTGATGTAAACTAAACTGAAAACGTACTCAGGGTGGAAAAAAAAAAAGGATGGATAAACTTGCCTCCTGCCTTTGGGAGCTTCCACACTTAGTTCCATTATTGTTGCTATCTGTATTCTTATTATACCAAGATCAGTGCAACGCACACTGATGGGACATAGATTCTGATGAAAAGAAAAAGAGATATTCTGAAAGTTTCTGTAAGGTTGATACAAAAATAGTTTGAAGGTCAAATAAAAAAAAATAAAAACTAAAATAAAAAGTTAAATTCCCCAGAATAGCTTAAAACATTTATTTAACAGAAATCTAAAAAAAAAACCCCACCAAAACTTATGGAACTGTATCTATAGAGAGAAAGGGAGAAATGGAGTGAAATTAACATGTATTTGCTGTAATGTTCAAACAGATTTCTATTTATTAACTTCAAAAATTAATAAGGTCTTGTTTCACTTTGTGTTCTCACTTTGTTTCAGGATTTTAATGGAAATAAAGCTCATATGAATTAGATACAGCATTTCACCAATATTTTCTACGTATTGCTACATATTGCATTGGATAGAAACAAAGAAAGTAATGGTATTATCTGTATCTTCTTGTTCAAGCATTAATTCTTTATATTAAAAAAATCTTGCAATACTATGTCAAATTTAACAATATTTGAACATTGTTATGATACAGTAAAATGTTGCTAAACACATCTCCTCTTCCTTTCACTACTTTGTGTGGTGGTATATTGATTTGTAAACTTGTATAAATTTTGGAATTAAAGAAATACTGTGTTTTGGATTATTATTTTAGCTGGTGTGACTTGAAACAAAAATATATCAATGGCTTGTTTGAACGGGCATCTGAGTGTATCAGCAGGCTGGGAAGGGTGTGGAGATGGCACATGTTTAATCGCCTGCAACTGTTTGAATAGTTCTTAAGTTTTGGGGAGGGGTTCCTTTAAAAAAAAATAGAATTCCATTTACAACTGAACTGCAAATCTGGGAGAGGCACAAGAAGACTGCAGAGCACAGACACCACTGTACACACAGCAGCTGATAAGTTTGTGTCCCTTCCCAGCATTCTGCGGCACAATAGCTCAAACTATTGGCAACATTTGTGTGCCTTGCTTTGGACCCAAGCATACCTTAAACACTGGGAGATCATGAGCCTGTATTTGCCTGGCAGAGCTGCAATACACCGGGGCAGGCTCAGCAGTAGGAATCATTGCACACCTGCCTCTTCCAAGCAGGTCCGCACAGACACTGCGCAGCGGTGACTCCCACAAGGAGGGCTTGATCACACGTCCCCACCAGTGCAGGTTGCCAAGCTCCTCTAGGGTCTTACGAGGGTCCAGTAAAGCCAGAAGATTCTTACTTGGTGAACAGACTCTAAAGTGGCCACAAGCACCTGAAATGGAATTTTCACGTGAATTCATTGGAATTAGAATTTTGCATATAGAGTGTCACCTATTAATACACACTGGGCCAGTTCTTAGACTTTCTCGTTTCTATAATTTGATTAAAAATAGGGAAAAAATTATTCTTTAAGTAACTTCCTTTAATTTCATTAAATGTTCCTACTAACAAGTAAAGTAAGGCAAACAAAATTCAAGCCTTGGTTCCCCACTGCCCATCATGCTAAATAGTTACTGGTAACTACAAAAAATGTATCTAAAACATTATCGGCTTAGAATTGCTTTCCATTTTAAAAGTACTTTCCATGTTTCATTACTTTCAAAAGATGGAAGGCTGTGGAGAACCAATACTGATCACTTTTCAGCTTATGCAGGGCGGATTTTGTGTAACAATTATAAAATGAATGCATCTACTTGGTTCAGTGTGATTGAATACGGGAACTCTAAAGAAGTGGCAGACCTGATACTGCATTTTACAAAGGTGTGTGGTATCTGTGAATGCAAGTAACTGTAATTGTTACAAATTAATGATAGCTGCTTCTTGAGATTTTATCTGTAATGTAGTGTGTATATATATACACACATATGCACGTGAATATAGTCCAGTAACATCACCTGAAAAACAAATGAACTGGTAAACTTATCTTACACTTAGGATACAGCTGACTAACAACAGACCTGAGAGCAAAAGCTAATTTTTCCCACATCCAAACTGATATAATGCTCCTAGACCAGATACGGGACGTGTGGAATGATCGTACTGCCACCAATAGATATGGAGGTCACTAGGTTTAGGGGATTTTAAAGTGTAATCCTGTTACCAAATCTATGTACATGCACTTCCGTGGATGCCAGAGGCATGTCTGGGACTTGGAAGCAATAAGGAGTAATCTAATCTACATCATTATCCCACAAATAAATGCTAAGTACTGTGTTTTCAACAGCTGAGTGATTCTGCTCTTAATTACCTTGTGAAAATCCAGCTCTGCAATTCCAGCTGTCACTGGGTTTGCAGTACAGACGTACTATAGGGACGGAGTTGTTGCTGTTGGGTGCAGTCATGAAAAATCCATTCGCAGCCTGGAGTCCAGGAGGGGTCATTGCTGACCTCCTGGTGCCGCGGGGTGTGTACCACACCCGCACATGGCTGACAGCAACAAGACACTCACCGGGCACTTTCTGTAAGTCAGAGGAAAGTCCAGCCTTTGCACACATATATGCCGAGATAATCGGAATCGTCTGAGTACAGGAGTTATTCCAACTGATGGAGTGGATATTAGATAATGCACTTCTGTAAGAGTGGTGTGATGAAACTTGGTAAAGATTCAAGACTTCAGAAAACAACAGCCAGAAGAGTGAAAATCTGGGTTCTTTTGGAGCTGTAGTGACACCTACTGAAAACCAATGAAATCCACCCAAATATGACTAAAGCTAATATTTTAAGGTACATGTATGCACATATATTTAGCTGCATACATACACACATACAATGTGGACAATTTTCTGAATTTTCAGTAAAAACCTCTTCTTAGCTGTTACTGTTTTATTTACCTGTAAGCACATGGGAAAAAACTGCTCCATTCTGTGTTTTACACTTTCTTTCGAAAAGCAACAAAGCAGGTTTTAAAATACCAAGCATACTTCTCTTTTTCTTAGCAAGGAGCCTATACGTGAGTGCCTGTGTTTGTGCACAGCCTGCTACATGGTGTAGACAAAATTTATACAGCTACAGTGTCATATAGCAGAATGGTTCAGGTTAGAAGGGACCACAGTGGGTCATCTGGTCCAACCTCCCTGCTCAAGCAGGGCTATCCTAATGCACATGGCACTCGATTGTGTCCAGACGGTTCTTGAATATTTCCAGTCAGGGAGACTCCACAGCCTCTCTGGGCAATCTATTCCACTGCGTGATCACCCGCACAGTAAAGAGGTTCGTCCCTATATTCAGGTGGAACTTCCTGTGCATCAGTTTCTACCAGTTGCCTCTTCTATTGCTGGGCACCATTGAGCAAAGCCTGGATCCAAACTCTTGACACCCTCCCTTCAGATGCTCATAGACAGTGATGAGATTCTCCCTCAGTCGTCCCTCCTCTGAACAGGCCCAGTTCCCCCAACCTTTCCTCGTCAGAAATAAGAATTCAAATACGGCGAAACACTGTCAATACCAACACGTGTTACTCACTCCCGATCCTTCAGACTCAGCCCCCACAACCCGCCCCTCCCCTCAGCGAGCCGAGCCCAGCCGAGCCGAGCCGAGCCGAGCCGAGCCGAGCCGAGCCCAGCCCAGCCCAGCCCAGCCCAGCCGAGCCGAGCCGAGCCGAGCCGAGCCCAGCCCAGCCCAGCCCAGCCCAGCCCAGCCCAGCCCAGCCCAGCCCAGCCCCGCCCAGCCCAGCCCAGCCCCGCCTCTGGCCCCCGCTGCTGCTGCGCACGCGCGCTGCCCCTTGGCCGCCTGCGCCGCGTCTTGCCAATTGAGGCGGCCTGAACCATTCTTCATTATTTCTAGGGGAGAACTGGGAAAATGTGCCTCTGGCGGGCATCTGCGTGCGTCCACAGAGCCTCTCTTTTATCAAAATACTATTTCAGTCTGAGAAAACGCTCATTGTTCTTTTTTTTTTACTGGAAAGCAAAACCCCACAAACCTGTCCGGACTGGCAGCTTATAGCCTTCCCCCCGTTGGTCACTGGTCTATCCCAAGATGGAGGGCACAGGCCGGCGGCGCTGACGCCTGGCCCGCGTGGGAGCGAGCGGGGCTCGGGACACCGGGAGCGGCCAGGGACAGCGCCATGGTGAGTGTGCCGTGTTCTGAACTCGGAGCTGCCGGGGGAAGAAGGCAGGTTAGAGCCATAGGTAGCCCCCAGGTATATCTGCTGTAACGCGTTTTGGTAGGTGGGTAAAGCCAGAAACCTTGGTGGGAATGTTTTCCCGGGTCAGATGTGCTAACTCGTTGGAAAGGCTTTCAGCCAGTTGAGCATACGTGGAGGTTTTGATGATCCAGAACGCATGTGTATTTCGATGTTAAGAGCTGTGCCTGTGTAGTGGTGCTGCGGATAGTTCTCATGGCTGATGTTGAATTGCTGCTGTAGGAGCAGCTGTGTAAAGAGCTCTCACGAAGCAAGTTGTGTCTAGATGGATTTCTGTATGTCAGTTTCCTGTGTTTCTTGGATGAAGTGTGTTGTAGGTACTTAAGAATTCCTTTTTAGGCCTGTATGTTAAACTATTTGTGCTATTATCAGATATTTACTGTACGATGCATTGCCATTTTGCAGCTGAATAAGCTGAATTTGCTGTTCGAACATACGAAATGTCTGTTGTGCATGTGGGGAGATGAGTTAAGCTCCCACTGGTCTCTTTATGCTTTGTCTCCAAGCATATGTTTATAAGGCATTTGCCTTAAAACGAATACAGCAGCACACTACAGAGAAAAGGTTCTCATATGTGCCTTTAATATTTCATTTTTGGTTAACAGATAACCAAATTTCCTTTTGCAGCCTCACAAGAAAAAGAAACCCTTCATAGAGAAGAAGAAAGCAGTAACATTTCACTTAGTGCACAGAAGTCAGAGGGATCCGCTTGCTGCTGATGATACTGCACCCCAGAGAGTTCTGCTGCCTACACAGAAAGTAAATACTCTCTTTTAATACTGAGGTTCATTCAGATAAGAAAAAAAGTCGGTATGCAATTGTACAATTCAGAAATATAGCCTGAGAGAGGGTAGTTTTTAGTTCCGCTTATTAAAAAGAAGGGGATGTTGTAGGGAATTTCATAGTTGTGTTACTGCCTGGTGGTTGAAGGATGACTTAACTGGCATTGGAGGTGTAAATGTATTTTAAAACCAACAAAACTTGCCTGACTCGCTGTGATAAAACAGGCATTGTTGGTTGTGTTGCTGGTGGGAAAGAGTTGTTCGAGGTCCTGCTCAGATAGCACCCAAATATGGAACCAGCTGATGACAACATTCTAATTAGCTGTGCATTAGGATAAGGAGTGGAGAGGACTACAAGGACTTTAACGTTCAGACACTCTCAGGAGATGTGTTACTTTTCCTTTTGCTAGTAAGTTTTAAATGGACTTGAGTAACTAAATTTATTTCTCTTTATTCTTTTTTATACATTTATTTATTTATTATATGTTAGCCAAATGTATTTCTGTTTCTATTTTCTATTTTCCCCTCTTCCTAGGGGCATGAGGAGCAAAGAAGGGAAGAGCAGCGCAAGTATGGTGTCTTCTTTGATGATGACTATGACTATTTGCAGCACCTCAAAGAGGCCTCTGGTCCCTCTGAGCTTGTCCCGTCTGTGCGTGGACAGCAAAGCAGAATTGTCATCACAAGTGAGGGGCACATAGAAGATGAAATTCAGAGAATTTCAGTAAGTCGTATTTTTTCTCATGATAATGCTGTTCTTTGGCGCATTAACATCCTGTAGACTCATTAATTGTGTGTGTATATATGTATTTATTTATAAGGATCTCTTTGACCCACAACCAGACTTTCCAACAAGTAAGCCCAAAAGCTGACAAGGCAGAATTTACTGCTGAGCATTATTTTGCTAGCACAGTGTTAAAACACTTCATGTACCCACGACAAACTTTTCTCTACAGAGGTGGCTTGTGAAGGTATTTGTTTGAACAAGTCATGTGCCTTTCTGGGGTGGGCATTTATTTTTCAGGTTGTTTAGAGCTTCAGAATGCTCTGGGAGTTAGGAATATGCCAGGTTGTATTATCAGCATACCATTTTTTTTAAAGGGGAATGTAGCAGAAACCAGAGGGAATAAAAACAAACTTTTCAATTGCTGGCATAACTTGTAGGAGTTCATGATGCTGGATCACATTGGAGTGGAAAAGCAGTAAGTGCTTTGAAGCAGTGAAGTATGCCATTGTCAGTCACTTATAGCTGAGGGTGTTTGATTTAACCAAATACTGTAATTTTAGTCAAAACCAATGTCAGAAGTACCTTTCAGGTACAGTTCGATGATACTACTTAAGATTTAAAGTTAGGTTAGATATGCATGTTGTGAAGCTTTTAACAAGCCTCTCAGTAAAGGGGTGATTTCAAATGTGTGTTAGTGTTCTCCAAAACAACAACAACAAAAATTTTTAAGATTTCAGTGTGCCTGCTGTACAACCATTCTCTAAAAGCTTCAGAGATGCAAAAAATACTGTCTCTGTACCTGGAGGATATTGACACGAGAATTGATGCTGCCAGCACTTTCCATAGCTATCATTGTATAACTCTGAAAATTTGCCACTGATAAAGTAGTTTGTTGTAACATTTAAGTACCACTCACAGAGATTCTTTTGGTCGCAGGAGTATCCACATGTTTTTGTTAATTTGAGCTCAAATGGGAAACTGAGAACAGATATATTATGGTCATGTTTTTCTGTTTCTTTTTCTAAGGCTCCATCTATTAAGTTGCCTTCCTCAGTATTTGCCACAGAGTTTGAAGAGGATGTGGGCTTGTTAAATAAAGCTGCTCCTGTTTCAGGTATTTTTTACCTTGCTGTAATGTGAGTTGCCATCTAGGAACTAGATGGTAATTATAGCTTCAATTCTGGTGTTAATATTTTTTGGCTTAGAACAGGCTCAATAGCAGACATAAGGAATGATCTGTGAGAGACCCATGTTTCAATTTGAGATTTATTTCTGTGATTCACTAATAAGAATTCTTTAGCTTTGCTTGGAGAGGGTGGAATCTGTGAGCTCTTACTATTGTGTAGCAAATACAAACTAATAACAGGGGAAACCTGTAGTTAATACTATTAATTTATTATTCTGTCTGAATCCGAGTCTGGAACTGGATTTTCACTCAATTTCTTTTGAAATGCTGAGAAGTGTTTGCATTCCTTCATTAGTGTTATTTCAGTGTTACAGGCTGTGAGCAGGTTTTTGTTATGGATCCATGTTTGCACTGAACATTGACTCTACAGCTATCTCCATATTTCATAACAGAAAGGAATTGTAGCAGTTCTCTCTGTCCTAACAGAAGGATGCTAAAGACATTTCTGTTAATTGCAGTGGAGAAACACTTTCTAACCTTTTGTAATGTAGGGAATTTCAGGGTTGGAGCTAATGCTGGTAGTTGATCATGTGGTACTTTAACCTAGATATTTTTTCTTTTACAGTATTCTATATTAAAATATGTTTATGGAAGCTTAAAACCTCTGGGAAATGTTTTTTTCTGAATGATACAAATTGACAAGAGATTGGTGACTTACCCTGGCTTGTATCAAGTCTACAAATATTCTTGAGGAATTTTATGATTCTTTGGTTTCAGCTTTCCTTACTGCAAATTAATAGCCTAGCTGGATTGTTTTTTATCCAGGAAGGTAGCTTTGTAATGTCAGAAAAATGTAAATATTTATGTTTTGTTTTTTTAACTTTCTAGGACCACGGCTAGATTTTGACCCAGATATTGTTGCAGCTCTTGATGATGATTTTGACTTTGACAATCCAGAAAATATCCTGGAAGATGATTTTGTTCTACAAGCAAATAAACCCCAGAAGCGGTAGATAGAGCTTTATTGAAATGTTTGTCATATGTAACTAGGAGAGATGCTATTTGCTATTGTGTGTGGTGGTGTAGGAAGCCACAATGGTTTCAGATTTCAAATGGAATACTTTGGTGTGTTAAAAAAAGTATTACCATGTGTTATTTGGATGGTAGCTTGCAAAATCAAATTTCTTATGTTATCCAAGAGATGGGTTTCATTTGTTACTTTGAGCTCATGGATTATATGCAGTGTTTGGAATAATAGTGTTCTTGAGCTGTTTAAAACATTGTCATCTATTACATATAAAATACATCAGTAATAACATTGAGGAAGGCTAACGGGTGTTTCTGGAACCTTTACAAATGCTTCATGTGATACCCCACTGCATTTTATCTACTTAGGTTTTGGTATCATCCTCATAATTTCATGAACAATGAGAAATTTTGCTTGTTTTAATATTCAGGAACGCAGCTGGTATTTTTCTGCTTTGACATGTACAGCTGAATATAAACATAACTTTCCTCTCAATGCACAGATGCATGATCCAGCCAGCAATGCTTTCAGCTCTCAGGCAAAAGTCTCACTCTTTTTCTTTCCCTCTCAAGATTTAAATCTGTTATTGCCAAATTGTTTCAGATAACCCAGCATAGGTCAGAGCTATGGAAAGGCCCATGTATTATTCTAAAACTGTTTTATACTTCTGTTCAGGGGACCAGATGCTGAGGATGAAGATGAATGGGAAGATATGGAAGATGATAGTGATGAAAAGGATAGCTGCAGTAGTGATAAAGACTATGATTCAGAAGGTCCTTTGTCAGATGATGACGTTAATGGACGGACAAAAGAATTCCTTTTTATGCAAGAAGAAACCAGGAGTCGTTTCACGGAATATTCTATGACTTCTTCAGTAATAAGACGGAATGAGCAGTTAACTCTGTTGGATGACAGATTTGAGAAGGTGAGGCAGCTCAAGAGTGTAACTGTGAAGGGTTTTAAATGCTTCTTTGTCTATTGATTCATTTCATCAAGCAGTGTCCTGTATACCTCTGCAGATTTTACTGCTTTTAGCAGTCAGGGCATCAAGCCCTGCTCTTTGCATGTGTCCTACATTTAATACTGGGTACATTAAGAGGCTTGTGTCACCTAGGTTATAGTGTTAATTGCTATTGAAAGGCCTAGCACTGATAGAGTTAAACAAAATTACTCCAATGACTATATGAGCATTCATAATTAGTGTTACAATTCTGTCTGAGAGGCTCAGTTCAACACAACGAATCATGTATAGGCCCCTGGTAAAGTATACATTCATGAACTGATGTCAGAGCAGTGGAAATATGGTGTGACTTTTGTTCTGAGCAGTGACAGGCTTCTTAAGGCACAGATTGAAATAATGCATCAGAATAAGAAATGTTTTCTAGAAGCCAATTTATATATTATTATTATAAGATAACTTTGTGACTCCCATGCTGACAGAATACTGACAGTAAGGAGGAAATGCTACTGCAGATGTTTGGCAGTTGCTCAGCAAATGAGAAGGGACAGGAAAAAGAAGTAAATAAAAAGAAGTGTGTGGCTCTTCTTTAAGCTGTCAAGAAGTTGCATGACAAATGTGATCTAATTACAGATATCCACTTCTTTATTTTAGTTTTATGAACAATTTGATGAAGATGAAATTGGAGCCTTAGATAACGTGGAGTTGGAAGGCTATATTAACACCGACAATGCTCGGTTGCAGGAAGTCCTGGATGATTACTACAAAGAGAAAGCAAAGAAGTATGTATTCCCAGAAGTACTGCTTCACATAAGTAGTTCTGTAATCCTCTGTTTATATTGAAATTTTGGGCATGTTGTTCCAAGTTCATGTACTCAAAGATTACATCCCACAACAAAAGCAGCTGCATATGAGTATTATCCATTTGTATGATAAAAGTAAGTGGAGGAATTTTGTTGGTTTGAGTGAGGTTATGCTCCTTCTGTATAATTGTATTGAATTTGTCCTCTTGAAATGCAGAAATACTTCTTTTGTTGACTGTGTCTTCGTCCTAATGTTTTTAGTTTTATTTTGAGGAGGCTTGCTTAAGGAAATTTCTTTGGAAATAGCTTTCTTGGGTCTAGGGTTTTACTGAAGGGAGTCTGGGTTTATATAATTATACATTTTCAAGAAGAGATAAACCGTATTTTTTTCTTCTCTGAACTTTTTCAAAGTTGTGTGAAATTGGATGCTCTTGAACCTGATGAAGATTTGGACTCTCCTGCAAATGAAGAAAGTGAGGAAGAAAAGGAAGAAATTGTAGCTGTAGTTATTGAGGAGCCAAAAGAAAAGTGGGATTGTGAATCCATATTGAGTAAGTATTTTGGAGTTTGCCTATTTGTTCCTAGGATTTCAAAGTAAACGATAGGTGATTTCAGAACTTTTCTGTCAGTGTTTCAGGTAAAATGGTTTATTCTCTGAGCACAACAGGAGGAATTTCCAAAACCTAAGTAACAGTACAATTCATAATAGATTTACCTCATTTGTATTTGCTAGCCTTTCTTGACTACTTTCCTTTTTCTTTGTGACTTAGGTACATATTCAAACTTATATAATCACCCAACACTTATTAAGGAGCCATCAAAGGTAAAATTATTAAACTTACTCTGAGGAATATCACTGGGAAGACTTGAGACAAATGTTTTTGTTTTCTCAATGGGTGTCTGTTTTTACAGATATGGGAGCAGAAATGAAGGTTGGGGAGGGTGTTAGCCTCTGGTATTATTTCTCCACTAAAGAAGGATTTGGATATATTTTTTCTATTAGAAGCAAAACTGAGTAATTCAAAATTTCTGTAATAGCTAGGCAGAATCATACAGAGCAAGGGATTTCCTTTGTTGTTATTTGTGCTATACCTTTGTGTAGTCTGTGTCTCACAGCCCCATATTCCTTCAGGTTTATTTTCCTATGGTCTGAAACAATTTATTCTAGTTCTTTGGCCTTCCAGATGTTCCCCATCATTAGAGCACAGCTTGATATCCCCAAATTTGAAATGAAACCTTTTTCTTGCAAGGTTATAAAGAAATATTAAGTGGCTACTTAAGTTCTTTACTTTTTCAGTAATATTTAAACAAAAGGGAAAAATGTTTTTCTTGTTCTGAAGGCCAGATTCCATCTCAGATGTGTTTGATTTCTTACTTAGGGATTAATGTGTGTTTTTGTGAGAAAGTTAAATGAGGAAACTTAACGTTTATTACTGTTAAATCTGGATCTAAAGTTTTTACACTGATAAGGCAGTGCCATGTGCAATTCTTGGAGAGAAAGCTAGGGACCTCTAATACATATGCACTCTCTATTTTAGCCCAAGCCAATAAAGATTTCTCAGAAGACTGGAATTCCCCTACATATCTTGCCTCAGAAAGGACTTACTGCTAAGCAGGTGGAACGCATGCAAATGATCAATGGCAGTGACCTGCCAAGAGCATCAACACAGCCTCGCTCCAAAGCTGAGAGCAAAGAGGATCGCAGAGCCAGGAAACAGGCAATAAAAGAGGAGCGAAAGGTACTGGCTGGAAATAAAACCTTGCAAAGCATTTTATGTTGTCTGAGTTCTGTCTTATGAACTTTTTTTAAAACGCACTTGTCATGTCTGAAAATAATGGGAAAAACTTGCTGGTCTCAAAGGACTAATTACTGCTTCTTTAAAAAAAACTGTCCAGTAGATTAACTTCGTACTTTTGTCTTACTGATTTCCAGAATCAAAACTTTGGTTCTGTTATTGTGGCCACCACTGCAGATAAAACTTCGGAAGGAACATCAGATTTCCTTACAATCTAGAGTAGCAAAGGAAATAGTTACGATGTTTCAGATCACACAAAGTGAAAGGTATCTGAAAGAAATGTGGAAAATCCTAATTGGCCACAATGAAATCCTAGCTGTCTTATTTAGGAACAGAAATTGCCAGCATATTAGAAGCTTCAGCTGACTGAAGATGTTTATCCTGGTGATACACATATTAATTTGACTACTAATAATTAGTGCCATAAATAATATCGTTGTTCAGATTGCTCTTGTTTTCATGATCTAGAAGAGTTAATTGGAATAGTTTGATTTTGCATGTTAATTCCTATTTTGTAAATTTCTCACTATTTCTATGCACAGGAACGCAGGATGGAGAAGAAAGCCAACAAGCTGGCCTTCAAACTGGAGAAAACAAGACAAGAGAAGGAGTTGCTCAATCTGAAACAAAACATGCAAGGTCTGAAGCTGTCCTGATGAAGCGAAGAAACTTACTGTGGAAACATCCCTAATTTTTCATTTGTGTGGAGAAGGGAACTGCTAACTCACAGCTTTGCCAGTCCTGCTCAAAGGGGTTGTTCAAATCTCACTGTAACAAGACCCAGTAACTTGTCATTTTTTCTGAATTGAAATTCTATATAAAATAATGTATTGGTGATGTCTGTTGTGTCACGAGTGACATGGCAATTGCTGCAAAGTTTCATTACAGTAGAAATGTATTAAAATTTTTAATATTTTTCTTAAAAGTTATCACTGAACAGAGATATATATAGTTGTTGAATGTATTCAACAAATCAGAATCCTACAGATCTGATCTGATTAGATTCTTCTATTAAATTATTTCAGTTTACAAAACAATATTTTCATTAATGTCTTCTGTCTCTTATACTGGTGGTTGAATATAGTGCCTTGCTGTGATACAGTTCTGTAAGTCAAGGAGTTTACACCTGCTCCTTGGTTCTTTTTTTGGGTAGGTTATTCATTGTTTTGGTACTATAATGGAAGCTGTAGAATTATGTTTTGGAAACAGAGGTGTCTGAAAAGCTGTTGTGTAGTTAGACATCCCTGTTACCTAACCTGAGTTTTACATTTCCTGGCAAATAAAATCTTTCACAGTGAGTATTGCAGTTACAGTAGTCAGTGATCCTTAACGTTGCTACTGGAATTGGCACTGCTGGAAGTACTCAGTCTGAGTAGGATGGCAACCAAACAGCAGATACTTGGATAAATAGCATGTGTTTTCTATAGTCACTATCTTGGTGTTCCTGGAATACTCTTCCTCAGGTCTTGAGTTAAATTTGGTTTGATTGGAATACAAACTTATTACCCACTACAATTGTTGTAAAGACTTTCTAAGGATGAGCTGAGGGCCGAAATCTGTAGGTTTGGGGTGAACTTAAATGTGTATACTGTGAACATGAATTATTTTGATAGTGACTGGTCCATATGTGAATAAAATGAATAGGATTTGTAGTCAGTCCTGAATCCTTCTGTATTCATAAAAAATCCCTTGGGTTTAGGTCTTTGTTACAGACAGAGCAATCTTCTGCCTTTATCTGAAAAGTTAAGCTTTTTACTGGAAGGGACATGGTAACCAACACATCAGTGTAGTGGCTTGACTACTGTTACATTCAAAGTATCTTCAATATTCCTTTAATAGTTTTTTGAATACTAGATGGAGACAAGCTAACAGGGACTGATGAAGCCTTTTAATGTACAGAAACAATTCAAAATACTTGTTTTTATTGGAAGAAAGCTCATATAATATATTTTAATTGGTAAAGTAACATAATTTTGGAGAAGGGAATAAGGACGCTTTTGAGTCTACAAGTCTTGGATCACTGCTCAGAAAGCTAAAGTATCAGTACAGTATCCACATCTAGATTAAGCCTTCATTTTCTAAAATTGTTTGTTAACAGAATCCATAGAAATAATCTGTAAGATTAGAAAAAGTTTCAGAGTTTTCCTTTAGCTGATACCTGTACTAGTTTTCATGTGTTTGACAAGTTTAAGCAGGGTCTGCCTGTGTCATAATTACTAATTGTGTAACTTGAATACTGACCACCCAGTCCTCATGACTCTGGACAACAACACAGAAGAGGAAATCTGAGAAGCAATTCTGTTGAGATGAGTCAGATACCAGGAAATAAGTTAAATGGAACAAGTAAGTAACGGATGCTGTTCCGTGCTTTGGGGTGGAATATGATTTTGTGGTTTACCAAAAAGGACAGTCTTTTACTAAAGACAGTGAACATGTTCTTTGCTAGATTTCTCATCACTCGTTCAGTGATACTGTGCTTATACCTGAAGTTCTTTAAAATAAAAGCAAAAACAAAAGAAAAAGAAACCTTCAGGGGATGAGAACGGAATGAAGAGGTGGGGGAGGCAGAGGAAGACATTTGAAAGGAAGAGTGTAGTCCGGACTAAGGACAGACACAGCTGTTGCTTGGAAACAAAAGAGGAAAGACTTTTAAACAAAGACAATAGGAAAAGAGTCGAAAAGATTACAGAATTGCCTTGTTCCTCTGCACATGTAATGAGTGAAACACTGTAGTAACCTTAACTGTGCTTTGGAGTGTGGTAAAATCCCAAGGAAAATGTAAGAAACAAAAACAAGTCACTCATCTGCTTAGCAAGACAAGGATTTCTTTTGTTTTAACAAGAGCAGGTAAAAAACACGTGAGAAGTCCTTACAGAAGTTAATTCAGTGAAGTACCTCTGTGGATTACAAGTCTCTCTTTTTCCTAAAGTTTTCCTAAAGGCTGTTTTTGTTTAATACAAGTCATGTCCCTGCTCTGGAATAAGACCATGACTGTCTTTGCAGTTAGAAGGGCCTGAAACTACTTTCCATGTAACTTTAACACCTGTTTTTAAAGAAAAGTAATTTAAATGCAAATCTTAACAAATTTGACATCCACAAAGTAGGATCATCTTGGAATGCTGTTTAGCATCTTGCAGAAACATTCCACCTTAATAATGAGGATCGTGTCAATACTTTGCCTGACATTTTCTACCTAAGCCATTACTGGGTATCACTAGCTCCTGCTGCCATCCAAACAGAATAAATCGGGGTCGGTGCAGGTCACCTGCCCTGGATTTAGGCAGTGATGAACTTCAGTATTGTTCCACCATCTTCTCAGCCAACTGTGATGTCATTGTGAAAGCACATACCTGAGCAGTCATGTGGAAAACAGAATGCTGCCTGTCATAGCAAAGGAGAGCTTGTGCTTTGTTGGAACAGGATAAATTAGGAGGGAGTTCTGCAAAACAGAATTCTGGCATGCAACTGGAGAGCTGGATTTGATTTGGATAATCCTTGAGTCCTTTCCAGTTCAGGATATTTGGTAATTCTATGGAGATGTCCCTTTCTGACAATGAAGTACTGTTCCAACAAGAACCCTATCCAAGTACTGACTCTGCCACTATCATGACATCCTGTGCTGTGTAACTGAGACTCTTGCATGCTTTGCATTTTGCACATCTGCCTGCAGTCAAGGTCTGGCTCCTTCTACAACCCGTGGAAAACACTTTGCATAAGATGTTGTGGTAAAAAAACCCCTTCTTTTTAATGGGAATGTCAATGCATTTAGCTGAAAGGGGTGATGAGCCCTGGGGAAGGAGGGGGTGACTGCTAGTAGAAAAGTGGGTTGGACACATTTAAAACAGCAAATTAACTAGTAACTGCTTTCATTAGTGAACTTGATTAGAGAATTGATCATGCACAGACACACTGTGAATTCATCTTCAGTCTTGCACTATCTTAATTTACCTGCTTGTCCAAAACCATGTTTACTATACACTGAATTTAAAATAATGTATTTTCTCTCCGTGAGGCATAAATTACTAACTTGCAGCTTCCTTTTTTGTTCCAGGGGTTTAGGCTGAATTTGTTATTTCTGTCTTCTTGGAAAAAATAGGCTAGTAAACCATCTGATAAGTAGTCCCTTTGACAGCATAATGTGGGCACCAGCCTCTGTTCCAAAGCCTGCTGAAGTGAATGAAAAGATTCCCCTTGACCTCCCTGATCCCTGGATTATAAACTGAATGAGTGTCTGCAGAGTTTTCCTGGCACAACCCAACCACAGGGTTTTTCTGCAAGGGGTGGGGCCCTGCACATACCCCTCTGCTCCTCAGTTTGTGTCACTGATCCTGTGTCTCTGTGGTAGATCAGATTAGCTCTGCAACAGTGCTAAAAACTGATTAGGCAAGGATAAAAACAAACAAAACAAATACACTGGAATCTGAGTGACTGTAAGAACCAAGACAAAGTGCAATTACTTTGCGTTCTGTGTTTGGTATCTCAAGGTACATGAAGAGCACAATGGTTTTATCAAGCAAAATAGTTTGAAAAGAGAGATCCATGTTATGAGAGAGAGGAGAAGTTTTGTGTCACTGTGACTAGCGTGAGATACAAGTCCTACAGTGGCTCCCCGTGCCCTGATGAGTCAGGGCTGGTATACTCCTTGATGAGCAAGGTATCTGCTGCTCTTCTGGTACTGCAGAGGAGTATTCCTCTCAAGTTTGCTGTTAAAAATGTCTAGAAACAGAAGGTAAGGTCCTGAACTATATGAGAAGAAGGTTCAAAGGGAAATGAGAACTTAGAAATGTGTTTTAATAGAATGAGATGGGTTTTAGCCCAGCTGAGCTGTAACCAAAATGCCTTGCTTAGGCTTCTGCTTCATTCCTATGGAAAGAGAGTGGACAGCATAGAGAAATTAATAAGACTATCAAGAGCATAATGGAGAACTAGAAGGGGGGAGAAGGCAAAATAAGATAGGAACAGGGTTTCTAATTTACCAGCTGTGGATGGACTCATGAGATTCACAGTGCAGGAGAGAGGCTTTAGTTTGGTCCTTCCTTCCATGGTGTTCCTCACAAAGGGCTTTGCCTTTCCTACTGCAGAAGAGTGAGAGTGATGCTAAAATTTGAGATGCTTCTGTACCTTACAACTTCCTTTGTCGTGAGGCATGGCCCTTCCACAAATTTGGCGCTGGATATCGTATCTATCTAAAATTTCCCTGTGCTTCCAGCTGCAGGTGCTATCCCTAGTTTTCCTTCTGTGTTGACAGGTTACGGGTGCTGGTGAGCAGCTGCTCCTATTCAGCCTGGGCTGTGGCTGTTTTCAGTGGTGGTGGGATCGACAGCACTGCTGTTCATCAGGGGAGACCCCACTCTGGAATACATCTAAATTCAGAGAACTAACAATGAAATGAACAATGAAAATATTGGCCCCTTGAGCAGGACCAGACTGTTCTCCCTCTTAACTGAGAAAGAAAGAAAACCAGGTGTGTGTGAGGGGGAGTCCAACGGGACCCCATCTGTATGTCATTATTTGGACTGGCCTCCAGCATATCCCTGAGCAGAACAAACTGGAAATGACTTCTATTTCATATTTGTGTTGAACCACAGCTGGACTTGGACAGCTTTTTAAAGCTTTGATGAAGTCCTTCAGGAGTTAAACTGAACCCAAAATAAATAGTACTGCAGCTCCCTGCTCCTTGTGAAAAACGAGGTTCACTCTCCTGTGAGAATTTAAAAGTTTAATAAAAAGACAATAAGAGACTCATAAAATAAAGCAAAAGAGGTAATGGCTGGGTGCCTTGGCACTCTTCCAAGAGCACACCTGATGCTCGGGGATAGTCCTTTTTATACCATTTTTACTGTCTGTTCTCTATGCATATTCAAACTTTTCCAGGAGCTGTTCTGCATGGCCCCTCCTTGGTTCCGCCTTTTTAGAGCATGCGTATTCGTCTGCCTTGCGGTTTTATTTATTTTGATTCTTGGGCTTGGGCTCAGTCGGTGAGAGTTGATAGTAGAGTGGGCCTCTTAATTCTCCAGACAGTCAGGGCTGATAGCAGCTTTAGCCTCTTTGCTCCCCAGGCAGAGTGGTGATAGCGGCCCTGGCCCCCCCGTTCTCCGGGCAGAGTAGCCTTTGGGCCCCTTTGTCCTCTGGACAAAGTGTTGATTAGCAGCTTTTCGGGCCTCAACCTCTACTCGCTTGGAGGTTATCTTACTTGCTCACACTTGCTAATATTCTTGCTAAAAAGAAAGAAAACTACATCCACACAGCAAAAGCATTTCTAACATTATACGATATCTACCTTAATACTTGCGAGAAGCCAATATTACGATATGTGTTTATAACATCCTGAATATAAGTAACTTTAGAGCCTGGGTAAGAAAGCATGATTAACAAAGCATCACTTCAACTCATAAACAACTGTTTTTCTTTGGGTCCCAGCCGATTCAATGTGCCAAGAAAGCCTTCAACAGAAAGTGCAAGCCCTTCAGCATCTTGAAACAGAGACTTTAGGCAAGAGAAACCACCTCCGTGAAGAAGCAGCCCCTGCAAAAGGTACAGTTAAAACAGAAACGTGTGTGTTATCTCCATACAAAGTCTTTCATCCAGTAATACTATTGTTTCCTCCAAGGACAAAACCTGGATGTTGTAGATGAGTCTCACATATGTGCTTGACTGGGTGCCAAATTCTTTCCTCCCCCTCCCTATGCTGCTAGTGTTTGGGAATATTTCTCCGTTGAGAAGCCGAATCAGTAGATGTCATGCCTGCCTGGGGCACATAAGTGTCTCTGCTCTTCAAGTAAATGTTCAAATATGTATTTTAAAGACAATGTGAATCTCTAACAGATTTCTCTTCACCTAAATCTGAAAGAGAGCATGATTCAAGACAGTTGGTGCATGAATGCCCAAGGTTGAACCTGAGAGCTGCCCTTCCACAGATGAAGTTGCAGAGATTCATTGCCATTTTGTTGAAGGGTTTAAAAAAGTATTTGATCTGAACTTATTTACAGAGATGGAGGAAAAGATGCTTAAGCTCTTACTGGAACAAGTAATTTTGCTGGGGAGGAGGTGAATACACATGGATATGCCATGTATATTATTTTATCCAGAGATGCCAATTCACTACTTATTTGGTCAACTGCTGTTGTAAAATGTCATTTAAAATCAGTTGTAGAAAGAAACAGAAGTGCACAAAGATTTAAAGTAAAAAAGTAAAAAATGTGACAAGAGGAGAAGGGAAGGTGTTGGTCATAGTGTCTTTTCTAATCCTTCCTAAGTGCTCTTAGGTTTGTCATGACCACAGTCTTTTGTTGGAGTGCTGGTTTTTTGTACTTCTTCTGGTCCTCTCAATAGACAGTGAAGGGCTGAATCAGCTTTCCTGTGCCTTTCAAAAAAAGCAAATTTCTTCTGTTTGTAATATTTTTTCTTTCCCTCAGAAAAAAAAGAGCCCTTGCTCTAAGATATTTCTGTCTGTTTCAAGAGGGAAGTATTGTTTGTGTCTTCTCTAATTTCCATTGCAGAAACAGCCGGGGAAGGAATCTAACTGGAAGCAGGATTATGATTATTTTCTTAATATTACTCAATCAGCCAAGCAGGTCACAAAAGCTGTGAAGGAGGGCCACCCTCTTCTACCTTCTCCCCCACCAAGCACCAATCCAGATTTGTGGACTACTTTATCTTATTGCTGTTCTTGTACTGATCTTTGGCAAGGCAGTGATACTTTATTAACCACAGATGGGCTTCAGTTTTGCCTGGCATAACAGAATGTGAACATTAATTCCCTCCATACACTCTAATTTTCAGCTCTATTTTTTGGCTTGAATCGAGTAGGAATGCAAAGCAGAGGCAGCGGGGAAGAAGACAAAACTAACCATACATTTCAAACTTATAGGCAGCAAGTTTGGGGTCTGATATTAACATTCAGGAGGAGAATCAGGATAGCTGTACTATCGCTTAACAGAGGGTGAAATACATCCTCTCTCCATTCAAAACTACTGCAGTGTACTCAGGCTTCCCCACCCCCACGTGGTGGCTCTTCCACCGTCCCCTTCTCTACCCACCTCTGCAGACAGGGAAAGGCATTTAGAAAAAGACAGGTCTGGTTTACTACTTAATACCAGATTTGGCCTCTACACAGAGCTCCCTGTGTTAAAAGTTACAGATCCAAAAAGATGCACATACAGATAATATGCTAGCGTGATTTATAAAACGTGGGAGCAATCTTGAAAAGGGTCTCAATGGAGTCCTGCTGTGTTAGGAAGGCAGAGAGCAGAAGGGAGAAGAGGGGAGCTCTTTGGGCTCGGTTCCAGAGCAGGAGTTCATGACTGATAGCAAAAGCAGCTGCCATGATTCCGGCCTCTCTCCTCTCCTAGAGGACAGCAATGCAACATAAGCAGCAGGACACATCTTCCTTCCTTGATTGGGGTCAAGCTCCCCTATAAATTTCCATTGCTGAGTTCTTTAATGACTCTTATTTCTGGTCTTACTTTACCAACTCTAAGAGCAGACCCTCCCTTTCCTTCCCCCTCTTGGAGGAAACCAAGCATGCAAGAGCAGTGGTAGTTGCGGAGAACGGAATTGGAGAATTGCTTTTTAGGAAGGACAAATTGCTGAGTGGCCTAGTGAGGATGTATATCCTGTACTACAGGACTGGTGAGAAAGTACATGGACTGTGGGAAAGAGAAAGATTCCTTTTCTGTCTCATCCTCCTCCAAACAGAACCCAAAACTCCCCATTCTCCCCTGAAGTTCCAAGTGTCCCTGCCAGACCCCCGAAGCCACGTGTCTGCCCTGCCTTGTCCTCCCCTCCCCTCCCCTGTGCTTAGAACCATTTTGCCACACTACTGGTCTAGAGCAGGCTTTTGGGTGCTGCTTGGGCCATCTTTTCTGTATTGTTACTGAGAAAAATAATTTGAAAACATGCTGTACCTTTAGTATTAGGATAAGGACACTTTGGCTGCTTTTGTAAAAGGCACTGGACAGGGAGGAAGGGTCTGAGATGGCTGCAATGGCTGAACGTGACGGCGTTGACCCTGAACACTGATTGTTCATTGCAATGAGTTGGACTGCACGAGCCGTAACTGTTGCTGAAGAGCTTCTAGCAGAATCAGGACAGTAATACTCCAAAAAAAGATTTTAGAAAGCACGACTACATGTTCTTCACAATGTAGCTTCACACCCAGACACCTGGCTCTTGGATGTGCCTCAGCTGGCAGGGCACAACTGCTTCAGCAGCGTTTTGTTAAATCACAGAATCAATTAGGTCATAAAAAACCTCTGAGATCATTGACTCCAACCTATGACCAAATTTCCTTGTCGCTGCCCACCTGGACAATCACTAGTGCGTAGTAATCAGTGTGCTGAATTAGTCCAGAGAGTCTCCTGGAAATATCCCTTACTCCGGCTCCAGTAAGGCAGCAGACTTCCCTGTGGTATGAGTCTGGTTGACATATAGGACCCTCAGTTCCCCTCAGAAGCAAGGCACACACCACAACCACCCTCATTTTAATACCTGTAGTTGTGATCTGTCTGGTGGACTACACTGATCTGAGAGACCCCCCAGACAGAGCTTCTTCTCTACTGTCACCTGCCTGACGCTTGAGATCCAAGGCCTCACACCTATTCTGTAAGGGCCTCTGGGAAGGCAAGGGAAGCCAGCAGGGGATTCTTCTCCTTCCCTGAGCAGGGACCTGTTTGTATTTCCCTGCTTTTAGGTCTCCTTCTTCTGCTTGATGGCAAGAGAGGTGGAGATCCTCAGACTCTTGCTGATCTTCCACCTGCTGCATTTCTCTCGGGGATAGAAGGGTGCAACTCCATGAGTCTGCTTCTCTTTTGCACTCTCTGATACTCCTTAAGCTCTGTCACCAGGCTGAGCAGATCATCCCCCTGTTCACACCGCATGCAGGTGTCTTTCCCATTGTCCTCCGGCACTTAATACCAGGCTCAGACCCTCCCTGCAGCCAGAGACCTGGATATTTGTGTGCTTCTCAATAAGCTCTGCTCAGACTAGTTAATTGTGAGGTTGGGAGTTGGTAGGAATAGGACAAAGATAATAAAATCTGCTTTTATTAATCCCCAGGATTTATTCCTGAAAGCAATTACTGTTTGCTGGGTTAATACCATAAGTATGCATTTTAGCATCCCAAGCATTTTTCTATAGGAAGGTTTTGTAGTTCTGCTTTGTACTTTGGGAGCTGATGGGAATTCATCATGGACACGTGCTGGTGGGGCCAGGTGTTGAACTGCATCTTGAGTGCTGTAGTAAAGCATGGGAATTCTTCTCCTGTAGTGTATAAACTGTGATACAAGCTGTTCCTTTCTTATGGTCAGACTATATTCAGCATCCATGCTGCTCACAAATGTTTAATGAGGCTCCACCACAGAGGAACATGGAGTTTTGTGAAGAACAAGCTGTCTGCCACGCTGCAAACTCCACCAGACAGGCTTTGGTAAGCAAACACAGTCACACCTGTCTTGTCCTGGAAGCAGATTTGCTGAACTGTAGTTCATCGTGAGTAAAGACCTGTATTAACGTAAGACTTGAAATTCCAGGGAAGTTGATAAACTCTTGTAACAAGACACATGCTGAATATTGTCTGGGAGTTGCCCATAACTAGAGCCCTTTTTCTGATAAAAAAAGTGACAGAATATGACAGTACAAAAAACTGGGGACAAGAACTTCTTCAGACTCTTCTGCAGTTATATTCCAGGGTAACAGCTGTAGAGAATCAGAAACCTGGCAGCTTTTGCAGTTCATTGAGAAAGCTCTTCCTGTTCTTTAGGGCTGCCTGCTGTTGGAAGGTTTGCTATTCCCTGGTCACTAGACATAAGGCCAAAGGGCTGAGCCCCTTGGGGGAATCAGAAAAGTGGACCTAATTATCAGTCTCTTGAAGTGGGATCTTGTTTTGTTACAGAAAAGAGAATAATGTAAACAGTTCTTTAGGAGAGTACTGGTTTGGGGGGGGATTTTGTTTTAGAGTTTTTTTAAGATGTTGAAAAATCTTCTTATTCTTTCACCTATTTTGAGCAGGAAAAATGTCTTGCAAGTGGGAGAGGGTGGACCTTTTGCCTGTTCCTTCCTGGCACCGCTTGAACAGCAATTTGCAGAGTTTTCACTAGGGTCTATAAGCTCCTTTCTAGAGATGAGTGATGATTGTGCATCTTTTTTTACTAGGACAAGCAACCATTGACTGAGAGAAAAACTCCATCATTAACAACTGCTGTGTTATCACTTCTGGAGAGAGTACAAAAAGGTGCCAACACAGACAAACATAAGGCAGGTAAGGACTTCATTTAGTCATGTTTATGTTTTTCTTATAACAAATCCTGAGGTATTTCAAGTGGGGGAGGCATTTTTAAAGCAGATCCTAGACTTTGGAATCCAGTTTTCTGACAGAATAATGTAGAATTATAAAGTTTGACCTTTTTTTGTTGGGTTTTTTTGGGGGGGTTTCTTTTGGGTTTTGGTTTGGAGGTTTTTTGGTGGGTTTTTGTTTGTTTGTTTGTTTGGATTTTGGGAGGTTGTTGTGTTTTGTTTGTTTGGTGTGTATGTGGTTTTGGGTTGGTTTTTTTTGCATGTCCTGACATGAAATCCTAAACTCATTTCCATATGACACTTGTTATAAAAGAGAAAGGACAAAAAATTTCCAAGTGGATGTTGTTGATAGTGAATGGCTTCCCTGGTCATTATCTTGATCCGTTGTGTGGACTGTATGCACAGAGGTTTTTATTTGGGTCCTCAGGGGGGACCCAAATGCATTTTCAGTTAGAGGTCCTCAAGCAGAAGTATCTATATAGACCTAAAATATACAGTCTGGTTTTGAGGTTCTTTTTGCCCATAAAGAACTCCAAACCTTTAATCTTCAATTTTAAGATTTATTCCATCCTTTTTACCTTAAATCCATTTAGATGAGGTACGAAGCTTTGTGTGTTGTTTGTTCCAAATGCCCTTGTTGATCCAGCCTTAAAATTAACACCATCGTTTCCCTAAAACAATTCCCTCTAAGCAGGATACCACATAATATGTTTTCTAGAACCCATTGCTACTGGTAATCATGACCTGTATCAGTCTACGTTTAGAAGATGTTTTTTAAAGTTATTTTAAAGGTTACTTGTAGTATAACCTGTGAATGATAATGCATACTGCCACTTGTATCAGTATCTTTGATCCCTGAGTTTCTGAGGTTTATGAATTTATGCAGGTTATCATGTTTTCTGGCAAGTAAAGTTTTTAAATAATGATCTGCAGAGATCACATCAGAAATACTGAAGAAAACAGGAAAATCTTTGGGTGTATCTACTGGGAAAAATTCTTCAGGAAAATCTGGGTAAGAAACTATTATTATTTTTTTATTTCAACATTATAATGTAAAAAGACCTTGTTTGCTTTTGTCATATACAATATTCTGTCACAGTGTTTGCAGTATGAGCTCCTTTGTGTTAATTGAAGCAATCAATTTCACCGAAAACTTTGCAGAGCTCCTCAGGCCCCCAGTATAGGCTGCTGAGAATACTAATTTTGGTGTTAAGTGTTCTTTGATTTGGAACAGTCCTATCCCAAGTAGTCAGTGTCTGTGCTCTGCTGTGACAGACATCTTGAGAGGATTTGCTACTCGACAGTGCACACCTCTCCAGCAAACCTTGTGCACTTACAATGTGCTTCCATTGTCCGAGTGTGGAAGATGCCAGCATTCATTTCAGTGATGACTATGTCAGGATAACAGTGTGGTGGTTCTTCCTTCTCCTCAATGTTTCATTTCCCATACCATGACGTTTGGTGCTTCCGCTCCTCAGACCACGCAGTCAGTGGGGTTCCCATCTCTGGACATGGCAAGCCATGTCAGAGCAGCAAGGAGCCCTTCCAGCCCCTGTTTAAGGTGGTTGTGGTGCTGTTGCTCAACAGGATGGCTCAGAGGGCCAGCATCTTGCACCCTGGTGAAATGTATACAACTGTAGAATGTGAGTTCCTAGGACAAAATGTGGTCAAGAATGATTCCCTGTAGCTGGCAAGGTATTTCAAGCCTGGGAGAGAAGCTTGTGAGAGTACTTGGAGCAGTGGATGGAAAGGAATTGCACAAAACAGTCAGTTGCAGAGACTCACATTCAAAGTTGTTGCAGGGTTCTTCTGTGTGCAGTTTGACTGTCCTTGGTTGCTGCTGGTCAGTGGCTGGGTCCTTCAGCTGTGGGGAAGACTGCAATGGGCATGGGAGTGTTCAGTCCACAGCACCATTATCAGCTCTACCCACCTCTGTGACCTTGCCAGCTACAGGAAAAACTGCTGTCAGTACCTAGTGGTCTCATCTGGTGTTCTCCACTCCCTGGATTACCTGGGACAATGTTAACAGCACAGTAACTCCTGTGGTTATCATGCAGGGTCTTGCAGACCACCAACAGGCATTTATTGATGCCATCACCATTCTTAAGGTTTAGCCACTGAATTCTGAAACTTGGGGCTTGACACCTCCTTTCCCTAGGGACACTGGCAAGTCCAGGTATCACTGGGATTGTAGTTGCAGCCATTTGCAGAGGCTTGGGACAGCCATTGCCCCTAGCAGGTCCCCAAGACAGACACCCACACTCGCATCTAAAATAGAGGACAGTGGAACTGTGGAAAGGACTGGCCTGGGTGAGCTTGCAGGTGCTCAGCATTGGCAACTGCTGCTGCATGTTCTGTAAAACTTGAGCTTTGCCAGGTGCTTTACAGAGCACTTTGGGCAGGTGAGAGATCAGTTTCAGTGCTACCCAAGAGCATTTTTCAGCTGAAAAAGCAGATGTGAGAAACTGGCTTTGAGTGGTGCAAACAAATGGTCTCATCCTTAATGTGCCTGGGAATGGTTTCCAGGATGAGCTGCTCCATCACCTCCCCACGAATACAGGTTTAATCTTCTTAGACAAAATAGAGTCAAATATAAAAGCTCCTTCTATAATAAGAAATAGCAAGTATATGGCTTGTTGCTGCTTTTAGACCACAAACGGACAACAGAAGATAAGAGCGGCTGGTCGGCAAGGATGTGTTCAAGCTTTCTTCTGACACATTATGGAAGATCTTAAGCAACACAATTTTCCAGCACCACTTCCACCTGAAGTGCTACAGCTACCAATAAAATAAGCAAACTGAAATTCATTGGCTTGGGTTTGGTTGGGGTTTTTTCTCTCTACACTACAAATCTTATTATTCTGTCCTTTTAAAAGCTGTGAGATTATTTGTATCTGTTGCCAAG
Source organism: Corvus cornix cornix (assembly GCF_000738735.6). Taxonomy (NCBI): domain Eukaryota; kingdom Metazoa; phylum Chordata; class Aves; order Passeriformes; family Corvidae; genus Corvus; species Corvus cornix. The sequence continues at coordinate 52,858,427 of NC_047056.1, forward strand.
GTTTAATTAAATGATTGCCTGCAGGGGATGGACATTACCAGCAGTTCATTCAATGGTTTTAACAAAATGTAGGAAGATCCAGTACCATGGCATTTTCTTTTTCTTCCTCCTGATGCTTTGAAATATTGACCAAGACAAGTGAACATTGTGGAATTTCATGTGAATATTTAATAGAATCTTTGAGTAAACAATGAATGATAGTGATTGATACGTGATAAACAGGCATGTGTGCTGTGCATCTTCTTCAAAGCACTTTGAGTTCAGACTAAAATCAAATCTCATTCTTGCATTAAACACTTTAACTGCTTTTAGAAATTGACAAGAAGACAGAAATGTTGTGGAGGTATATCCCTTCTTATTTTTTTGGTCACTTGATCTACTGTCAGTCTTGGATCACCTTGCATAAACTTTCAGTGATGCAACATGTTGAGGCTTTTTAGCCCAATAAGTTTTATTTAGGCTTTCACTTAAAATCCGTTAGGAATTTTCTTACCTATTAAATGCTCATGAAGTAAATGAAGATGAGAAATAGTTGGACACAGCAGTAATAAATACCATATTTTAAAGAGTTTAATTAAACTACTCAGACCCTAGCTAATAGTGATTAGATGGATACAGAAAAGATGACACTGAAGCAACTGTAACTCCTAGAGCCCAATATATTAAAGCAGTGCTGCTCAGCCTTTCTTTGAATCCAGGAAGAAGAGGGAAAACACCCCAAACCCACATACTGTGCAATATTACCACAGTTGCTTTCTTTAACAACTAAATAAATGAATCCTCAAATTTAGAGCAAGTGTTACTGTATTTGTTGTTGCGTGTGTGTCCCCATTATTTTCTGTGTATAGAATGTAGGATTTCACGGCTTAGTTTCCAAAACTATACAAAAAATATAAGGGAAGGAAAGGTGTACTAAAGAACAGCATTTTAAAAATTCCACTAGAAAGGAACCTATCATTAATATAGGGAATGTACCATCCCAGTTCAGACTGGCTATGAAAAGCCCTCTGAAATTAACAGCAACCCATTGATTAAGAAAATGAAAAGTTCCAACAGGAAAAGTTGGTAAATAAAACTGAAGGAAAAAGAAATGAGCTTGGTTTCTGATAGAGGATGGGAACTTAGCAATATAACTATTTGTGTTTACATAGAGGATGCAGTCTTTTGTTCCATGTAGTATAATTTTAGCTTCTTGACATTATTTCAGCAGGTTTACATGTCTTTTTTTTTCCTTCTTTCATAGAAAGAATACATTTTTTAATGAGACCAAAAGTTTACCAGATTTTGTTCTTTTACAGTATCATTTGATTATATTAATTCTGTTGTTTATTTGCCACATACTGCTCTGCTTCTACAGGTTTTCAAGCAGAGTTCAATTAAAAGAGTATTTTTATCTCTATTTGAATGTGAGGTAAAATATCCTAACATCTCCCAGATCTTTCTCTCCCATCTCTTAGCTGCTGTGCCATGGCCTATCCTACCTTCTCCATGGCAGTTACATCCACTTCTCACATTTGGAGGAGGAATGGACTGTGCCAGAGAGGGAAGACTGGTCAGTGCTTGGGCTGCTACCTTCCTCCACTGTACCCCCACTGGATGCGGGGCTGCCTCCCCACACTGGTGCTGTCACAGCCCTGCATGAGCCAAAGGCAGTGCCACCAGAGAGATGTCAGTTACGGATGGCCTCTGAGAAATGCTCACAGAGGCCTCCCTAACAAACATGATCAGAAAGTCCAGTCCCACTTCCACTATTAGATGGCACAGGGGTACCTCATGTCTCTTGAGTTGCAAGAATTTTAAAACAAAACTTTTTTTGAAAACATAACTTGTTGAAATAACCTGCCTTTCTTTGTCAGGGGACATCATCAGCTTCTGCTACATTTATGATGTCAAGAATCTGGAAAAAGAAAATAGGATGGGCTGATGGGTTTAAGCAGTATTGCACACTTAAGGTTTGCTTCTGTGCTTTACTTGCAGACACCACCACTGTGTGCTTTTTAAGCACTTTAAAATGCATCAAAAGTGATTATTTTTTTATTTGAATAAGACTTTGTCTTTAACCTGTAGTTACATATGCATTGCTGAGAAATGCTTGTCATCTTTCCATATTTCAGAAGAGGCTGAGATCAGGCAGCAGCACCTCTCTTGGCAGCCCAGAGCTCAGGCACCCTGCTCCAAGGACTGAAAGAGCAGCTGAAAGAACGTGCTCAGTGTTTGCATAATGTTTGCTTCCTAACATCACATTTCAATTCAAGGACAAGTATTTCAGTAATTACTGACACCTCTTATAAAACCACAAACCAAAATGACAAAATGCGTATGAACAGGCAGTGCTACAAATTTTTTTTTGTAGCAAAGGTTTTTCTTTTGTTGTAGTTTAGTTTTTTGGGTTTTCTTACAAGTACATAAGCTTGGATGAAGCCAAGTGAATATAATTTGTGCAAACAAGGGGAAAAATACAGTTAAGTGAATATACACACACACCCCTTTCCAAGTCCAGACAAAAATACAAGCCTAGCTGTAGAACGTGCATATAACATTGTTTGCAACCTTTTCCCTATTCTGGAACTTGTAATTTAAATAACTGCTTACTGGACATGACTGTGCAGTACCTGTTCTTTCTCCTGCTGTTGTCATTACAGGAATGATCTTAAAATTCCTTTTGGTTTGTCTTATGCCAAAAATTTTCATAATAAAAAATACCCCTCAGCACTGTATCTGCAGAGCATATTCTCTCATGAACTGCAGTAAGACAACCCTTCCTTAATCCAAGTATCAATCAACTTGTAAGAATATTCAAAGACATTACACAACTACAATGGTCCATAGCTCAATAACAGCAAAACAGCAATAATTTAAAAATTATTTTTTATTTGAAGCTCTCTGGAAATATTCCTGTGATTAATGAGGGAGAAGAGAACATGCTTGCTTCATGTTATACTTGTAATGATCATTGGGTACTATGAACTCTCTTTGGATTTAATGGAAGAGTAGTTCTAGGGGTTTGAGAATTTACTCAGATTCAGAAGTTCCGTGTCTGTTTTAGCTGCAACAGAATCCATTAGTAACTGCAACATTCCCTAAAACCACGATTATTTTTTTATACCTATGGATTAGGCAACAAAGTAAATTGTGAAGAGTTTGTTTATTTAACCATATCATCTACTGGAAAAAATTATTTTGGCAATTTCTGCTCATTCATGCATCAGGTGATGGGACTGTCCCACCAACACACTGTCCACTGGAACTGTTCATAGACAATTCACCCCAGGAAACAAATGGAAGTGTCCATGGTTCTAGTCTGCAAGAAACAAAGGCTGGAGCCCCAATGTTTCTGAGCAGAACACCCATGAGTAAAATGGCCTCAACCATTATCACACCCGCTAATTTCAGTCGACACTTGTAAGGCAGCTTCAGAACCTGGTTTTGAGCAGGGCCCAGTGTCAGCTCACCATTACAGCCCCTCGGTGCATGGACCTGCCCCTGGCTCCACACACAGCTTGGGCACAGGCTCCCCTGGGCCAGGGTTGGCTTTCTGTGAAAGCCCACATTTTCAGATGGTTACAGTGATCATTTCCCAGACTAAACGAAGGCCATTTTTATCAACAAAAGGTGAATAAAGGCCCCTTAGGTAGAATGCATTATTTTTTATTAACTGTCAAATTAATCAAGCTGTTGACTCAATGGGATAAGATAAGCTTAAATTTAAGCAAATGCTCAAGTGCTTTACAAGAGACAAAGTGAGAGAGAGAGCAGTGTCTGATGTCTTGACGGATTCAGCTTGAAATGAAAATTAATGTTCTGTTCTAACCTTTGAGACAATTCACTTCCCATTCCAAGGACTGCATGTATCCAAGACAGCAGTTCTTAACAGTCGTTCAGAAGTGGTAGCTATTTCCAGCCCTAGGAAAAAGGCAGGAGAGGCACACAGCTGAACTGCCCACCAGAAAATAAAATCTAGTTTAACATAATCATAATAGTGATGATCTTCATTTGAATAAAGCGAAACAGGGACATAATATTTACTCTTGGAATTATTCTGATTTAAATTAAGGATTCATAAAGTTCATTAATTAAGTGCTTAACAGAAATCTATCTGATGTTGATAAATCATTTGTTACATTTGCCATGTGTACAATTTTGCTGTGATTTATTTAAATTGATTTCTTTGTGATTTCCCCCCTCTTCCCATTCACCCCAACCGTATTACTCTTATTGCAGCAGCCAGAGTTTTATTGTGCCTGTTATGATACTTTGCTGTCATTGAAGATAGTTATTCAGTTGTTTGCATGAAAAGCAAGAAACAAAAATATAGAGGGAGCTGAGGGAAGTATGTTAGCGCTACTGTTGTCATATGCTAAAAAACTAATAGTATGAAAAATAGAGCTTCTTGTTTATTAACATCCTGAATTTAACTACCATGTTCATAATGTGCTTTGAAAACATCTGGGGCAGTTTTTCTTCAAAACAACACAAAACCAAAACCACCCCAGTCCTAACAGATTTAAGTAAGAAGCACAGTCTTTAAAAAAAAAAGGGAAAAGACCCACACAGGGTGATGGTTACTTGAAGGCATGGTGAAAGTGAGGCAATGTTACAGAATTTGTAGTGGATGGAAAGGAGCGAGGAAGATGATGCAGCTGGTTTATGGCCATCCCACCAGTTGCTAGCTGAAGACCTTGCTGTTGGCCGAGGCCATTCAGCCTGTGTGATGGTTCTTCTGAGCCAAACGCCATTGTGATGTCCCCAGTAGTGTTCTGGCTGTCACCTGGTGGGAGCTGCCAGAAACCCATCACATGAGTGAGATCCATGAAAGGCAGGCTTGCAGTTTCAGCTGCTGCCTCTGTCTCTTTGTGCACTGGGTACTTGTTAGTATCCCCTACAGGCCCTGAGGAAGCTTCTTCCATACTGATTTTGTGGAGAGACTGAGGTTCTGGTAATGGCAGGTCCTCGAGAAGATGCACATTGTAACCTTTAACATCCACTTTTATCGGTAGATTCTTGAGGGATCCTGCTGCAAATGAGGTAGAACTAAGGTCATATTTGTTAGGCTGATGAAGGTGCAGGTTGGTAGGGACAGCTGCTGAACATGGTGTGGGAGGGACAGCTGGGAGACTGTCTGCACAGCCCATCCTTTGCAAGTGAGGAGAAGACTCCAGAGGAAGAGCAGTTTGTAAGCTTGGCTGGGAATGAACATGTGAACAGTTGTAATCCTCTGTTTCTGAACTATTCACAATTCCATTCTGCACAGGGACCCTTTCAGGAAGAGGGGACAGCATGCTGGCATCTTCCTTCAGTCTGTATGAAAAGAGCTGGTCAAGGAGACCCACTGAGTCACCATTCTGCAACCTGCTCTTCAGCAGTTCTTGTGGATGGGTCTTCCTAGTATGGCGTGTCAAGTGGTCCTTCCGCCCAAACCTTTGGGCACAGAACTGGCACAGGAAGTCTTTGCAGCCGGTGTGTACCACCATGTGACGTCGCACGTCTTTACGGGTATAGAAGTGACGCTCGCAGTGGTCACACTTATGTTTCTTTTCCTTCATGTTGCCAGTTGGTTTCCCTGCATGACTTTTGAGGTGTTCCAACAGAACCTCGGTACCTCCAAACTCTTGGGCACACACCCTACAGGTTAGGTCCCCGCTGGTGGCAGCATGAAGAGCCAAGTGTCTCTTATAGCCTAGCTTGGTGTTGTACTTCTTGCCACACTCTTCACACTTGAAGGCCATCTTGTTAGGGTCATGAGTCTGAAGGTGATTCTTTAGGTGGTCTTTCCTATGAAAGGTCTTTTCACAGTAGCCACACTGGTGAGATTTCTGTGGAGAATGAGTGGCTGAATGCCTAAGAGAAAAAAACCAAAAACACACACACAAAAGTTACTTGTGTTTATATTTATTCTAGTACCTTTACTCTTGCAGCCTCAAAACTTGAAAACACTGGAACTACTGAAGGAAGGCATTTTCACAGCTTCTCAGGTTATTAGTAAAAGCCTACATTTTTTGGGGGTGAGGAAGCTGTTAATCATAAAGCATAGAGTAGATTAAAACTGCTCAACATCATCTTTTTGAGTAGCCACCATAATCCAGGGAGACTAGTTTTCTCCAATACTAGCAAAACCAGGAATAATAGAAACTGGACCTCAGGGATTAATTGTCACTAGAACACCCCAAAAGAAAAAGAAAAAAGATGTCTTTTCCCCCGCCCCCCCCACACCCAGCAGAAAAGGAATGCCTTCAGAGCTGTACCTGAGCAGTTTATATTTGGAAATGAAGGCTTTTGTGCATCCGTGCTGGGAACACTTGTAGGGACGCTCCCCTTTGTGCGCATAAGTGTGGACCGTGAGCTTGTCAATGGAATCAAATACCTTCCCACAGAGTCGGCAGGGATAATTATCTGGCTGCTTCACTTCTTTTCCCTTCAGCAGTGAAGACCGACCATTCCTCCATTTAGGTATAAACCTTACAAGAGCATCACAAGTGCTTGCTGAGCTGGCACAGCTGAACTTTGCAGCAGAGGAACAGGAAATGGTCCCAAAGCATTGAGTAATGCTTTTGCCTAATGATGCTCCTCTCAGTTTCCCTTTGAGTTTGTTTTTTGCTTTTACAGGTCCCAATTTATTTGGCGGTCTGAACCTCGTAGGAACGACTCGGTCTTTATGGATGCACTGGTGAGATTCCAGCAGAGCAAAAGTTGCAAAAGTGCTTCCACAGCTGGAGCATATCCAAGGGTCTATGGGCTCTTTCTGCAATGAGAACAGAGACAGGTCTTTCTTACCAGCCATTCTAAGGAAAGGTCATATTCTTCTCACTCATCTTCTCCTGGGCTTTTCCAAGACCCATCTTTGGTGACATTTACTTCCATGTGCTACCACCCAGTTGTTCAACTGGCAATAGATTCTCTCTAAGAGAACAAACTCAAAGGAAAAGTAAGGTTGGCTAAATACTGATTTACATGTTTTTGTTTAGCATTTACTGTAACAGTTCTGAGTCCCTCACCTTTGATCATCTGTGCTTACTGAATTTCAAAGTCTCTACATTTGTTGCATTTATGAAATTACTCATAAAAGCAGTTGTAAGTTGTACTTTATCTCTGGACTGACATCGTTTATCTGCTATTTCAGCCACACAAAAATGGGATGAGTTTCTGCACAGAAATGTGGTTTAGCCATACAGATTTCCTTGTGCCTTGGGCCAGCTCTATGCTTTACCACACAGCAATGGCCAATGGCTGCAGGAGAGACCTCCTCACTTAGTTTGACATTTGGCATTAGACTATCATTAACTGGATAGGAAACACCTTAGGTTTGGGGATGTCAAGCCTATCCTGACTTAAAAGCTTTTTTTTTTTTTTTTTTTTTGCAAACAGTGTATTATTTGGAAGTATTATTTCCATGGAAATAAGAGCTCTACTGGATTCAGCTGAATTCACTTTAAATACTGATATTATAAACATTCTGATGAAAAACAATTACCAAAAAACTTCAATCACTAATGAAATGTACTTTCAATTAACACATGACCATGTACTTCCTCAACTTCATCTACCTTTTATGTAAGCTTCTCATAAACTGTCCTTCTTTTCCTTTGCTCTTGGGATAGCTTGCTCTGGAGAGCATGGTGAGGCTGTGCCCACTCCATCTTTATTTCCAGACTGAGCTCTCCTCTCTGCTGAGACTCGTGTCTGATGCTGTGGCTCTCCCACACCTTCCTTCTGGGATATACTCTGAAGGCCTCACAAGCCTTCCTGGAGTATGAATTCCTGGTTCATTTGTATTCCCTGTTTCACATTCCTTCTAGATTAAGTATTGATTTTTCACAGCCATGTTTTCAACACTTGAACTTTTCCTATCAGTTTAAGGATTTCTGCTATGATACAGAGGGGAAGCATCTGAATTAGTAGAGAAGGGTTACTGAACAGGACAGACTGAAAACTCTGGCCAATCAGTCAGAGCAAAAGAAGGGGAAATGGTGAAAGAAGTCTGAGGCTGGACAGCTTGGTTATCCACAGATTAGTGCCAGTCTTAAGACTTTCCAAGAAATCAAGTGGTGCCACTTACTTCTGACTACATCCGATGGCTCCATTGGATCACAGACATAGGAGAGGAAGAACAACCTCTCTCTGAGTATCTGTTTGGCTAAAATTGCCGTACTCTATGGCCTACACTTGCATTACTAGAGTTACATGAACAGAGAAAACATGTAAATAAACCATAATTTAATATGTCTAGTGAAGGTTTCAATGCAGACTAGGGGTACTTACTGCTACTGGAGGCAAAGGAGACACATCTGATTCTTCTTTAATGAAGACTGCAGAAGCTTCCATAAATTTGGCGTAATCGGCAGCATACCATACTTTCAATTCTGTGTGGGGTTCAATTGGCTGTGAATGGAAAAAACCAACACCTGTTGACTTGTGTCAATTTTCCTAAACCAAAAAACAAGAAAGATAGGTGGGGTAGGGATGTGCAGTATTTTGTCCTTACCCAAATTGCATTTTTGATTCTCTTCAAATTATTGGTAACTTAGTTTCAAGATTCAAGCACTTTTTGAGCATTACTACCCACTAGGGCTTGACACTTTCTGTTTCTAAAAGCGAAATTGTGTATGCACAGAGATTTGCTGGGGGGGCCCAGTAGCAGGAGGGATGCCTCAATCCTCATGACCTTTGCTCAGCGAGATGTATTTGTCTGTGATATTCAGACATCCAGCACTCTTTCCAAGCAATGTCCCATGCCCATTCCTTGATGTCTGGAAGCCCACTGGACACAACACTTAACTACAGGGTACATACAAAGGAAAAACGCATCACGAATGCACAAGAGCTTGGATATCTCCTGGATAGGTCATACTGAGCAGGGGTGCAGAGCTGATCAATACATGGACTGCAAGGCAAATGGGCACCTTGCCATGCACTGGCTCTAATGCGTCAGGCTTGCTATGAGCGTGCTTTATTGTAACGCTGCCCTCCTGCCACTGAAGCCTTCCCCCACAGGATTAAAGGAGCTGGTAATCTGCAGTCTCCCATCCAGTCATGCTTGCCCAAATCTCTCCTTGGACTGGACTATGACCTCTTCTGACAAATACCGTCAGTCAGTACTATAGCAAATAGAAAAAGAGAGGAGTGATTACACTCACTGGCTAAAGAGCTATTAGTTCTTTAAACGCAAAGGAGAAAACTAAACTTTGGGGTCCTGATTTGTAGGACTCCCTAACCCTGTGCACAATTTTCTCCATCTATAATAAAAACCAACATTACTGTATCAGGGGTAGAGCCAAACTGTACATGTAGTTTTATTTTAACTAAGGTAAACTCACGCCACTGAAAGAAAACCAAACTAGCCAGGAAAGAGAGCAGCTGAGTTTTATTCCAGAAAATGTGTACATTTTGAAAACACCTGGCTTAAATATGGTCTGTCCTGAATTTTCCACTCAGTTAAGGACATGAGGCAGAGCCATTAACTAGAAGGCTCATCATGCATTGTGAGACAAACATTTGAGAATGTCTTGGGACCTTCACCTATGACACCTGAGACTGGTACGCACAAAAAACTGCACAGCGTAGCACTGTCATGACTTCCTGCCCAGCATTCCTGGACCAGCAGCCATCTCGTTTATGGGAAGCTGAGATGTGGTCAATGTGACTTTTGAGGGAGAGCAAGTGCATCAGTATGTGAAACAGACAAGTAATTCAAAAGCTTTAATCTCATTAAAACTGACACTAAATACCAGTATGCAAATCCACAAGTTGTCTTTTATTCTGTGCCATCAGTGCACCAATAAGAGAACTGCAGCACCCACATGAAACTCTCCTGGGATCAGACCAACAGCAACCATGGATGATTTTTATTTCCTCACAATTTTATACCTTTTAAAGCACTTATTTCTAGGAATTGCAGCCATTAGGTCAGCAAGTAAGCTAATGGTGGTATTAGTATGTCATTTACATGTGTGCTGTAGTTCCATGTCACTGAAATCCCATTTCTTTGCAATAACAGGGGGAAGAGGAGCCAATCCTACTCCCATCTTAATACACTTCGTCAAAAGTATCTCAAGAAAGTATCTTCTTAATCAGCCCTAAGCCAGCCTCACAGCCTGACCAGCAGGGTGTGCATAAGTGTAGCACAAGGCCATCACTTTTCATTGACCATGACAAAATCTGCAGGATGCCACAGTACCCTGAATGATACCGGGACTTCAGAGAAATAAAACCCAAGTAATGCCCTATGACACACAGCACAGAAAAGGTTCCAAGACACATGCCTCGTACTAGGACACTCTGTGTCAGTATACAGGAGACAACTCTCCATTAATGCCAGTGTGCAGAGTTCTGCTGAAGTCAGCAGAGAGTTGGTTGAATAGAATTTAAACTACACTGGAAATTTTAAGTTACCAGTTTATAACAAGTACTTCAAAAGTTCATGATTCCCAAATAAAGTATTAGTAATACTGTCAATTTTACAAACATATCATGCATTTCAAATTAAATTGAAATCTCAAATGATATGGACTGCATGAGAATCTCAAACACAGCCTGTCTCAGAGTAGCACATACTGTTTCAGATTTTGCTTTATTTTCTTAATAATTATTTTAATATTAATCCCAAAACCAGCTATACTCCATACTGTTATAAAAGACTTGTAGGTTATGAAATGTTACTATCTCATCATCAATATACAGTAAATATTTTTCTCACAGTGCAGGTGGAGAAACAAAAATGAAGGAAAAACTGTAAATACTACTATGCCACAGAAATATGTGCCAATCTTGGAAATGAAACTGAAATGCTGTATTTTAGTTCATAGTAACTTCTTTTCACTAATATTCTTTTTTTTTAATGTTGCTCACAATGACACACAAGCATTATGTTCAACAGATAGATCTCAGTTTCCCAAGTGTGCAAAAGAGTTATTTCTGGTTAAAACAAACTCTGCCTAAAAAAGTGGCCAAAACAATAAAAACCAATACTGTATGTTCTAGTTTTGTTTATAAACACAGAGTACCTTGTTCTCTCTCTTCAGACAAAGATGCAGTCCAGAATCTCTAACATAAACTTATCATTTCATGGCAACATTGCAGTATTCTAAGTTTTGCAGTTAAGTCATCGGATTTAATGAGCATGGAAAATTGTACATAAAGATTCACTTAACACCCTGCTCCTGAGCACAGGGTAACATGCTCAGAAAACAATATGTATCCAGAAATGTAATAAAAGAGAGGAATTTGTTTGTTATTTCCAGAATGAAGTACTGTTCAATGTAATAATGCCAATGTCATCATATAGCTACCTGGGATTGAAGAGTGTTCAGTTTAAACACTATCATAGGGAATGTTTTTCTGTTTCCCTCTGCTCAGTTTCTTCACTACCCACAACAGCAAGTACACAACACCTTTTCCCAACAAACCCCATACACTGCTTGCTTTACTATGGATTAAATGACATTAAAGGTGGTCTGTACGTAACGATCCCGTTGGCAGAATGTAATCAATCTTTCATTGTAAAAGAGTTAGTCTTTCAGAACCTTTGCCTATAAATTTCCTTTTGGATGACAGGTGAAGCGATGTAGGTTTAACTACCTTAACTGTTGTGAAGTAGACTTCTCCACAGTGCTGATAAGCCACAAGGGTCTGTTCTTCTTGGTTCCGGGCTAGCCGGACAAACATCATCCAGTTTCCACAGTCCTCATTGGGAGTGTCCAGAAAGTACTTCCCTCCATCTTTCAATACCTGAAACAAAGGGGGAGAACAGGAGAACGAACATGATAAAACCAAGTCCTCTATAGAGGCACATTCGTTTTCTTTAACTTGCAACCACAGCTATCAGTTATCTACCCTGTCTTGGTCATATGTCCCTTGAAATCATGGTTGTTTCGAAATAGATCACTCTTAATGAACACTGAGTGCAAAAGAAAGTGAAGAACAAGTACCTGCTGAGCACCCTGTTACTAAAATAACTGTAGGCCTTTGTATGTATTTCCAGTTTATATTTCATCATTTTTATGTTATATGAAGATAATATTATAAGAACTAAGTGCAGGCAGGTAGAGAGATAAGCTTTATGCCTTAATCTACTTCCTGAGCACTTGATAATCTCAAGCTTCAGTGCTGCTACATTTTTCATGGAACAATTGTATAACTTGTATTAATAAGTCCAGAGAGGTAACATACAACATAATGGCATTTTAACAGTCTTCTCTTTTTCCCCTTTACAATGCAAAAGTAAATACAAATGAACAATTGTGCCAGAAAGATCTCTTTCTTTTTGCTTTACTTCATTCTTCCCAGATTCCCTTCCAAGAGAATGCCCCTATGAGGCAGAAACTACCGACGTCAAACAAGACAGTTGCTTTTCTGCAATAGTGTCTCGACCATGGAGAAAGCTGCACAACAGATGTCAGCACAGCATGTATTTGTTCTACTAACCATGTAACTGAGCAAGTAACTGCAAAAAAAAAAAAAAAAAAGTTGCGTTTTCACTGCTTCTGGGAACTATTTTATCTAACTTCATCATGCTTCCGATGAAAGCACCTGCCCGCTGGACAAGTTTGGTCACATACTCATGCTAGGGAGAAGTCAAGGCAGCTCCTGCTGTCATGTAGGAAATCTGGGACTCTAATCTCCTCTTCTGAAGAAACAGTCCATTCATCAGCCAGAGCTGTGCTTATCACTGTATACTTTTAAGCAAACGGTGCTGACTGATAGAGGATAGGGTGTGGTTTACAATGACTTGGTGAAGAGGAAGGAACTGGGTGCTTAGCTCATCTATCCATTGTTAGAGAAGTACATTTTCTGCATTTGTAATAGTGTCTAATATAAAGACTGAAGAAATTTAGTTATAGAGAAGAACAAATGCTTTCTGTTGTCCACATGCCATGAAAATCCCATGATGGACAATGTTATTTTTCTGGCAGATGATTCCCATAACTTCCATGTGCAAATGGCATTTACAGCAACTACTGAAGCTATTACTTTTGCTCTCAAACAAAAGTTCAGAAATATTTCCTCACAACACAGAGTGTTTTCCAGTCGAAAGCTTCTGGAGAAAGCTCAAATGAAGACACAGAGTGTGTCACAGGACAGCTGCTGCTGGTGTCTCTCTATTCAGGGGTGAGAGGGCCTGACATGAAATGCAAACTGTGGGAGAACCGTGACCTGATGGGAAGTCCTGACGGAGGCTGTAGCTTGACCATGGACTCACTGTATGACACAGAGCTCTGCTGAGCCCCGACCCTGACAGCAAAATGCAAAGACCGGGGCCCAGAGGATTGTGATCAACTCTCACTCCCAAGGAACTCCTGCGGGAAAGGATGTGCATGTAGCTTTGTCTAAGCTGGGCTAGTCCTGAGAAGTCGTGATTTTTTCTGGATAAAGTACAAATAACAGTGTCATGGTCCGGGTGAGACGGTCAGTACCTACGTGTGCAGCAACAGAAGGTACCAGCCCTAAATAAAAATCTGATTAAATAAACTGAGCTAGTGCACTGTGTGTCAAAGTCTATATATAAATTAACAATTATTACTCATTAATAACAATAGCAATTAATAATAATTAAGAAGCGTTTCCCTATCCCTGCACTGTTTCTCCTTACTAAGCCGGTGCCTTAGTGCATATTTCTGTCACTCTTGCTAACTCAGTGAACAAATTCTTTTGTGTTATCTGGGAAGAAAGTTCAGTAGCCATGCTCTGTGAAAAGTTTATCAAGAGCCATTAGACTGATAGGCCTAACACCCTGGAAATGGTAAAACTAGAAAGCAGGAATGCAAACTTCTAGAAAACACAATATACAGGAAATTTTGGTACTTCAGGTTATACTGTACTGCCAAATGATGTGATTTACACTTATGCTTACAGATCAAAAGCACAATTAATGAACTCGATCAGATGGCAAATTGACTGATTAAAATACCTAAATATGTATGAACTGCTAAAGACACATATGCACTTCATAGAAAGGCAGTGGGTTTTTACCTGCAGGACTAGCCTGCTCTCATCATAGCAGGTCAGTTTTGTAGACAGTTGACCAACATAAGGACCAAATTGTGTTCTCTTCTGTATTCCTTTCTTTGCAAATACACCAAGGACTGTGAACAAAACAAAGACCAGTTTAATATTAGTACAGACATCACGAACTATTTCTTGGATGCTTACAGTTGTGAAAATGGAGATAAAATACTGCAGAACACATGGATTCTTTTTCTAGACAAATAAGCTCTGTAGATAATTCTAAGGTGAAGAAACTAAAAAGGATGTAAATAGGTAGCGATTTTTTTTTTTTTAATGGGAACTACATCAAATACAAAAGTGCTGAAAATCCATGACAGGATATTGAACTGGGTATGCAACACAAACCTGTTGATACTTCTCCATCTACAAACTGATGTTACCATAGTCCTCTGCTTTTTGGCATGATTTGGGAGGTTGTTCTCTCCTGATATAAGTGGAGAGAATCTATAAAAACACAGTATTAGCCTTCTTAATCATTCCAGTTATTCTGCTGCCACAATCAACGGAGTGACAGTACAGGCATCTTGTCATTCTTTTTCTGAAAAGGAACCTAGGCAGGACTAATTTTACACAGGTAGCTGTGGGCAATTTGCACGCTAAAGACACCATTCCCTTGTTCACATTTGGGCATTCAAATTGCCTTGCTTTTAGATGGAAACAACAGTCTTTCTATAATATGAATTTAAAATGCCGCAAAAGGTAAAAAAGATCCACTGTGATCTTTTGAGTTTGCAATGGGTGGATAAGGGATGTCATTTACCATTTTGTTTCTGACTTTTCATTGAATACTCTTTCCTGTTCTGCATGCTTGGGCAAAAAAGAAAAAAGTAGTAGTGCATGGCTGTTACTCTTAGATACAAATTCAACATTCATTAAACTTGGATTGACTGAACAGAGATAACTGGTTGCTCACAGCTAAGTGTCACACCAGCTCTGGCTAATGTCCTGCCATCAGTCTATGCATCTGTTACCAGAAATCAGTCATAAAAACAGTAGCTGACTGTGAGCTTTAGCTGTGCTCAGCTGAAAACAGTCTTCATAATGCTAATGCCCAATGATTATGCCTTGCGTTACTCATGAAAACAGGCCAGTGTTTTTGTCTCTTCTTTCTCAAATGTGGGAAAAAGAGTTAAAATACTTACTCTGCTGGTTTCCAGCTCGCAGCTCCAACACTCGCAAAGTGAGGTAGTGAGGTAGGGTGAGACGGGCTCGGCTGGGAATAACCCTATCTTTAGCCCTGATGAGTGGCCCGTGGAGTTTGCATTCTCCTATAAGGCTTTTACCGCAATCCTCACACCCTACAAATCCAGAAAAGGGAACCTGTTACTAAAAATGACATCCTGCTTTCCAATTTAGTCTCTTCTAATTTTGTCGTCTTGAGAACACATCTGGAATTACGAATGCTTTTCTTCACATCAGTGTTCTACATTAGGTAGTGAAAAGATTATCTGCAAGTCAAAACTGAACTAGGAAGGCTTGCAATAACACCTCCAGTTTGTGCATTCTCTCCTGTGCAAATTGGTGGGTCCTGACCTGTAAAGATTTATACATATGTTCATTCGGAGGTGTCACAAACAGTGCCTTTCAAGATTAGGATGGGAGCAAAACTGCACCTCACTGCATGCCCAGCTACAAAGCAAGGTGCATGTATTTATACAGAAATGTGGACAAAGTTGTCGGCAATAACCAAGGTAAGGTTGGTCCCTTCCAACCTTACCCATTCTGTGATTATGAAATTCTGAAATTTGCAGAGATCCAAGGAATCCGAGAAAAACTTTGTGTCTGCTGCACAGAGCATTCTCAGTAGAAGATGAGACCCTCAGTGTACCATGAGAAATGAGTATGATGGGTCCTACAGTCACAGCTCAGTTGACAATCATGCAGGGGCAGCCTTCTTGTAGGCTGTGCTGCCTGTGGAAGTAAGAAAAAGGGGCACACCACATCTCCCAGCTGTTGGTTCCCAATAATGACATCTGCAGGCTGAACACAGGGACCATCCAGAGAACTCATTAAAGAGAAATACATGCCTGCAAACTGATTTTCCCCCAGCACAGTGAGATATTTTTGGTTCAGTGCAGCTCAAACTGGTTGCCAGGGAAACTCATACAGAGCAGTGACAAAACTGAGCAATGAGACTTTCCAGCAGAAGGTCATCTCAGCACCGGCGTCACACAGGACGATGGGAAAAAGGGGACTTCTTGCACAAAACCTTTTTATAGACAGTAGAAACCAAACCAGTGAGCCAACAGTGCTTTACGACTGAGTTAAAAGGAAAAGCTGATATTGGTCATCCATGACTACCTCGTTTTGTTTTCCTTCTGAAAACTCTGCTGAGCAAGTCTATTCAGTAAGTGACAATACACAGCAGAGGAGGGGAGCCAGAACAGCCAAGAGAATCCAAGGGAGCAACAGGACACTGTAGCAGAGACTGTGGCAGGAGAGGTGAGGCTGCACCACAGACAGGGACTCATAACCAAGGAGCATAAAGTGCTCAGGAGACACTGCCTGGGGAGACATCAGAGATGGTCTTTGAAAAGGACAGTAGCACCATAAATGTCATGTTCAGGTTACCTCAAAAAGGTTTCTGTTTGTAAACGCAAGCAGGCACTTGACTGAAACATGCGCCTTGAGAGTCTAGTCCAAAACCTCCCCAGATAAGCCTAAAGTACTCCTACCGAGTTCTTCGGGCTCTCCATCAATTCTAACTGAGGAGATAGACTTGTGTGTTGGTCAGGCTGCAGGCACTACAATAGTCAGTATTTTTCAATAATTTGTGGACCCTGTAAGTTTTCTTTTGCCATGGCTGCCAGGCTGCACACCTGCACTGTGAATAGCTGAAAAACATGACTTTTTTTGCTAGTACTACAGATACAGAACATGCCCCTCTACAGCCTTCACTTCAAATGCACAAAAACTCCAACAACACAGCTGCCAGGCAGATTTTTCTTGTTATACACTTGTTTATGTACCCAAAAGTCCTTTACAGCTAGGCTGCAAGAAAATAAAAGTATTTCCTTGGTGATTTAACTTAATTGGCTTTTAAATAAATTCACCCTTCTGAGGGCAACAAAATTATGAAGGCTTCCTGAGCTTGCTTAGAATAATAGTGACTTTGTCTCAAGTCAAACAGCTCCTGCATGGAGAGTCATTGTATGCAAACGGCCGAAACACATTACCAAAAGCAAAATGGAGACAAAGAACTGCTGTTAGAGGAAGGATGTGTCTAATCGTAAAGTACACGACCTTATCAATCCATGCCATACCTCTGTGATTCATCACTAGCAAGCTCCTGAGCAAACCCTCTAGCTGCCCCAGAGCAGTGCCCACCTCCAAGGCCCCAGGGTGGGCAGCTCACAGGAAGGCTGGAAAGGAAAAGCAGGGGAAAAACAGTATCCCTTGAATAGCCTCCACATTCTGCAGTAGTGCTCCATTAGCTAACCTTCCTTGGTCCTCCAGATCCAAGACATAAGGTCTGAAATGATTCACACAGGGGTACTGGGGAGGCTCTCCTCTAAAACCAGGGACTGCTTTACATCTGACCAGGTGTTGAATAAGGGCCTCCAAGCTGAGCAGCCCCACAGACGGCTCCCCAAGCAGCACACCTCAGCAGCAACACAAAGATATCAGCTAGCCCTGAACAAAATTACCTGCAGAGCTTTTAAGCACCTTGCTAGCAGGCCTGGAATTCTGACCTGGCATAGCTGCCCAGCACCTTGAAATATGAGGCTGGCCCAGCTGGTTAGAGCGTGGTGCTAATAACACCAAGGTTGTGGGTTCAGGCCCTATACACTTAAGAGTTCAACTTGATCACCACTGTGGGTCCCTTCCAACTCAGAACATTCTGTGATTCTGTGAAACATCCAGAGCTGTCCAATGCTTGCTCTAAGAGTTTCTATGTTTCATTATACGGGTCATGAAGATAACTAGAATGACTTATTAAATAACAGGCATACTGAAATTACATTCACTACACTGTATTTCTGACCCCACACCAACATGTTAGTACCCTGACTGCAAATTTATTGCATTCTAAAAATTGCCAAGTGTACCAGAACAACAGGATTGGAGCACTAAAAATAGAACAACTTTAGGGGCTACTGTAGGGAACAGGGATCTTTGTAATTTCCCTCCCCAAAACTAACAGTGCAAAACTGTCAAGTTCACATTCTTCCTCAGAGATCACTACAAGCCAAGTCACGATCCTTTTTATTTCAATGCTAAATTACAGATGTCATTGGCAAAGGAATGTACATAGAGCCACAGCACACAGTTTGTAAAGCTCACACAGAATTTTATGCCCCTTTTTAACTTGGCTAATTAAGTAAAATGTATTTTTTTCAATAACAGCCTCAGAACACACTCTAGGTGTGTTTGAAAATAGGGTGCCATCCAGCTATGGAAACAACACACACTTTGTCTTATTAGCACTAGAAATGAAATACACTTGGTCAGAAAAATCACTTTTTGCAAAGAAGATTTGTTCTGCTTGTTGTTAGGCACCTTAGTACCTCAATGCTTTTTCAGTTTCCTTGCTCCCTTAAATTGTATTTACACAAACAAAGTGAACGGATTTGAGGTCATGTGCAAGCATGCAAGAAAAAGTAAAACTGCCACCATTCCTCTGCTTTGGTGTGATTTAGATGAGTAGGCAACAAAAAGAAATAAATGAGATTTACAGGAGTTACAAGCAGTTAAAAAGCAGATTGTGTCATTTACTGTATCTTTAGAAAAACAATGCTATATTGTCCCCTAGAGGGTACTTCTTCATTCTTCCTCTGTCTTTGCAATGATTCTGAAAAAATTCCAAATAATGCTTTTTTTATCTGTCTGTAGATAAAACTGCACAAGCAAATAGATCTTGTAGTTGTTAGCTTTTTATTTTGCTGGACTTCACTGCAGCAGTGGGGAGGGAGGCATACAGAAGAGCCCAGCCCTGGTGCAGATGCAGGCTCTGACTATGCTGCGGGTGTGCAACGCCTCAAACACAAGGACAAGGTGCTCACCCCTGCCAACCAGTGCTGGAGGGGCTAAGAGAAGGGTACATCTCCCCGACACCCCCAGCTGGTACCCCTGCACCTGAATGCCTCTGCTCCCACTTCTCCCACATATTGGGAGGCATGGCTGGCTCACAAAACTGAGACCTGCTGCCTGCAGGATGCACTCCCACCACATGAGCTGACCAGACACCGGCAGCTGTGTTCCCAAGGAGGAGAATGGGCTGTGAGTGTGGCTCACCTGTACTGTCCTCACCATGCTGGTGCTTCTCCCCAGTCCAGGTCTAGGTGACAGTTCTCCTTTGCTGCAGACTATACAGCCTGGCAGCCTCAGCTGCCAGCCTGCCTCGTCCTCCAGACAGCTCTGGGGCCAGCCACGCTGCACTGGGACAAGCTCCCACAGCCAACAGTAGCAAAGCTGGCAAGGCAGCTTGGGCAAGCTGGACTTGAGCACAGTCAACAAACTGGTTTCCAAAACAGCAGCACGGTTGGAGCACTGTGCCACCCCCACAGGCACAAGTCCGGCCTCGGGGAGAGCTCATTAGTGTGGGCAAGGAGCCACAGGCTGCGGTCACACAGAGCCCTGCTGCACAGATAACGGGAGCTATACATAGCCATACTAGGAACTGCAATCACTGTCGTGACAGCTCACACATGCCACCAGATCCTTAAACAATCAGCAGCAGAACATCCCTTTTCAAAACCAGTTTGCTAAAAACTAGATGCCTATCAGGACCTCCTTCCTGAGCTTTCTCCAACCCCCGCTCGAGCGAGACTTTACAGTACCTGAACACTTCAGTGGCCCATAAGATGCCCGCAGCACAATTAGGTTCCCTGTGAAGGCAGAGGTAAATCACTCCTTTTCAATTGTCCACTTGGAGCAAATGCACCCTGTGAGAAATGATCAGAGGCTGAGCAGACCTCAGCATTTGCTGTGCTATTTTGCAGCATTAGAATTAGTTCCCATGTGCAGAGGGAACAAAGATCAGTGTACACAGCAGTCCAAATCCTAGCCTAATTACAATCATAAGATTTGCATAGCAAACAACAGTAATTTATCCTGGAGTAAAACAGTAGCGCTCCACTAGCCTTGTTCAGCTTTCACACAGAGGAACGCTGCAAAAATACCTTCTGGACATTTTCTGTCCGAGGTACATTGCACATGCCAGTCTTGGTTCTTCTTCAGCAAAGGTGCATGAGGATTTCCTGCCCTGAGGTTTGTTCTGCAGCACTCTGTGCTGGAGAAGCTTGAAATCCTTGTTCTACAATTTATTTGGCAAAAAATTCAAAGTACTCAATTAGCAAACATTTAATCACAAGTTATTTTCCCATTATTGTGGGCCACCAACACACATTCCCTCTGTAAAAAACACTTATGAAAGAAGCCTTATATCCCAAGTTGATGTGCAAAATGAAGCTTTTAACTGATTAATAATTGATTCTATTTATATCGAAGTAAAATAGAGCTTGTTATAATTACCAGAATTCAGAATAATTTTATTCAAATCCCATTAACTTCTGATATTTTGTTATGCTGAATTGTCTACAGATTGATCTTTACTTGTTAACTGCAGTAATTGATCCCTAGTCCAGCATCAAAATAGGTGAACATTTCCTCAGTGTCTCCTTTTCATCTTCTATGAAATCTATCCTTTTCTCTTCTATGTCATACACCAACATCATCTTGTATTAGCAGAGATATACAACTGTTCAGCTCTGCATGGAAAAAAAGAAAAAATAAATAATCAAGGAACCACACTCCAGGCTGACTTTGCAATCATACTCACTCACCTGGATAAAGACTGAAAACTTGCACTTCTGTGCATGACACTGTATTATATGGGAAGCAGGTGCAGTGTTTTACATAACCCTGCACCCAAAATAACATCACCCTCACAAGGAAGGAAAAAAAAAAAGCAGTGCTTGAGAGGGAAACTTTAGATTTCAAGCAGTGAGTTCCCATGTCTTTGACACACAGAAGCCCAGAAGCCTTGCAGTCTCAACCTGGTGGCACCAGCACAGAAACTGTGGACATGCTGCTGGGGCAATATTGGCCCCTTACCAAGGCCTTGTGTTGCCATCTCCAGGCTTTCTGGTGAGAGGACAGGAGCTCCTGAGACACAGGTGAAGGGTGAGGAGGAGTCCTGGTCCTGCTCAGGCATTAGTGGCACCCTGCACGTAAATGCCTACTGCTCTTGGGGCCTCCTCCCTGGGAAAGAGAACGGTAGGTGGTTTGCAAATATCCCCAGAAATCATTCTGAACATTAAACATATCATGGGAACATGACCTCACTCTACTAAAATGTAAAACTTTAAAAATGAGTTACTATATTTGGACACAGAAACAGAGAAAGAGAACAGCAAACATGCCTTACTGCCACCCCACCCCATACATTCAGTCAGACCAGCAGGTCAAGCTAATTCCCTAAAACTGGGACCCAGCCCTGGAGGTGAACCCAGCCCTCAGGCACCCTGACCCAGCCACTGATCTGCTGTGATACCTTCCTTCACCTCACCTCCATCCTATGTGTGCCTGTTGTTGTTCACAAGAAGAATGAAGATTTGGAAGGAGAGCACACCCTTGGGTTTCCAGCAGCGGGAGATCATCTGTCAAGGCACCTGCTCCTTCCTCACAGCAGTATGATCCTTACCAGCTGTTCTTATGGAAGAATTCCTCTAGAAGGGTGGCTCAGCACTTACCTGACTGTAAAGAAACCTAACACAAAGGATGTGTGCATTTTTCTGGCAGACACAAGTTCCAATATGTAAATTCTTCCAAACTGCAAAACTATTTGTTATCCAAACATGTACGGGATAACAAACACTGTGATTTGTTAGTAGCTCCTAACAGGGAGTCATCATGATGATAGTTCAGCACATCTGGGAACAGTAAGATTTTCACCTGGTGGCCATGAAGTACGGCAACAGGCATAGCCAGAAGGAATTTAAACAGCTTTCCATAAAAGTCAGTTTCACACCAATTCCAATGAGGTTTTTCTACCACGCTTGTTCTGTCTAGCAAATCTTAGGAGCAAAAAAGTAAGAGAAACCCCAAGGAGCACAGCCGGGCTATGAAATTCAGCAGTTTCAGCATGTTCCCATGAAGGCTGTGCAGCAAAAGCATACCTGTGTTCTGCTGTATCTTACAAACTCCGCAGAAAAAAAGTTACCTTCACTGTTTGAACACCTGAAAAGGCACTAACTTACACAACTTTCCTGCAAAATTAAAGGGGAAAAAAATCCCAAACACCACAAAAAAAAAAAAAAAAAAAAAAAAAAACCCCAACAAACCAAACAGGAGGGAAAGCATGTAGGTGCAAACTTCACTGCAGTCTGATAAAGTAGGTTATCAAAGATCTTGGTACGTTCATTCATCTAAAAATGACCTGGGGTCAAAAAATTCATTGATTGATCGAAAGCTAATTTAAAACGTAATCTTTTTCTGGTTATTCTTGGGATAAAACTTACGTGTCACATTTCCAGTACACCACATGGGGTTTGGTTGTTATCAGAACCCATACACGTAAATGAGCACAGTTCAAGTGAAGACACCTCCCACAGTTTACATGTAATAGCTTCTAATCAGAGCAAACAAAGAGACTTCTCTCTCTGCTGAAAGCTGAACACATTTCAAACAATCATATTGAAAAATGCAGTTGGATTTTCCAGGGGTTTTTTTTCCCTTCTCTCCCTCTCCCTCCACTGTCTTGGCATGAAATCATATAAAATTAGATCCAGAAACAAGGAAGGAGGTTAACAGCAAATTCACAGAAACAACTATTTTTTATGAGAAAGAACCTGAGTCAGCATAGCATGGTCCTATGAAATGCCCAGAGAAAGCTTCCTGAGAGGGAAGCCTTCCTGTTGCACTCTGCCCATCTTCCCCAGCAGTCAGCAGCAGTCCCACCTGGTGCAAGGCTGTGGCTCCTTGGCTGTGACACCTTCTGCTTGCTTTAGGTCTTCACTAGCACTCTCCAAACTGTGCTGCTTCTATACTGCAGACAGCAAGACTAAAATCCCCCTGTTCACAGAAACACAGCCACCAAACTGCTCATAAGCACCCTGTGGCTCCTGGGCCACATGTTGGACCCCCTAATCTGCATCTCCCACACCACAGATTCTACCTACCACAGCAGAAGTATTTTATATTTATCAAGAACTTTTCTTTTGGAGATATTTTTGGCAGGACGGTTGATTTATTTTAGTGTCAGATGTTTTAGCGGAAAATGTGAATGCTACTGTGGCAGTTCAACACAGACGCCAGAATCTCCCATCTTTGTTCTAGCAGAAAAAAACTCCAATAGTACATCTTCCTAAATGCACATATGTATAAATACACATGCACACAGCCACACACACACCACATTAAGTGCATTAATACAGTCAACAGTTCTATTGATGGCAGGTCAACACCACAGTTTCAATTCTGATAAATGAAGTGCAGCAATTATAATGACTAAAGCTTAGTATCGATTAGTTGAAATATTTCCAAGCCTTGCAACATTCCCTTAAAAGGGAACCTTAGATTGGGTCTCTCGCTCCTTCATTGAACTTGGTTGTTACTGGCCACCAAGTCCAGATGTTGTGTGGGGGAGACTGGTGGAAAACTTGGTGACAAAAGCTACCTCTCCTAAGAAAACCAGCCCAAATCAATGCTTGATTTTCCATTGGTGACTTTCAGCATGGACTTGTGGGAACTTTACCAGCAAAGACACTAGCAGCTGGGATATATTTCCAGCTGCTTACTGGAAGAAAGAACCAGGCAGGTAGACACAATTTGGAGAAAGTAATATGAGTTTACTGTAGAATGCAAAGAGGAAGCATGGCATGCAGAGCGAAGAGATATTGTACTCATCCTGTGGCTGCAGAACCTGATGTCTTTAGAGGCACATAAAACAACACGAAGCAAGTACAGCTACTGGGAATCAAAGTGCAGTGCTTAAACCCTAGGATCCACTTCTGCAGGTATTGGTCTGTGCACTTGGCTCCACTGATGTGCAAGTAGCCACATCATGAAAGAAAGAAGTCCATGCAGAGAAGTGAATACACGGACACTTAGGACTGGTCAGGGCTGAGACCTGGGAGGGCCAGTCCTGAAAGAACACTCCAGTACACATTACATTCAGTGAAAACTATTAATAAAACTGAAAACTGAGTTAACTTCCTCAATGAGCCATCCAAACCTCCTACTGATATTCCAACTCAATGAAGAGAAAAAAAAAAGTTAATTTTTTTTGATCAATGAACCCTAAAGTATATATCTAAAATACTGAAATGAAGGAGTCTTCTTTCAAAAGCATTTGCTTTTGTAAATGAAGGGTCATTAACAGCTTACTAGAACAGCTTTAATTCTTACTATGCATCCGCTTCATAACAGACAAGTTCTGTTATTCCTTGCTTCATTTCCAACAGGAAAAGCATGCTTGATTCCCAGCTTCTTTGGGAACAAAATGGGTAGGAGACTCTCATCCTTAGCCTTTATGACCCTGTTAAATTACTCTTCTCTTTTAAGGCACAAAGTGATTTCTTTAAAAAACACCACATAGGCATTGGGAAGCTCTGCTGCTGAACAGACACAGGGATTTATTTCTATGAAAAAATACTCACATGTGCAAGCATGGTATCTGTGTTTCCATTTATTTGTTTTCTTTTTCCTAAGATCTAACATTTACTTCTTTTTTTCTACACAAAAGGTTTTTATAGGGAACCATATGATAAGTAGCTAATGTCTTGACTGATACTGTACTAAAGAAATTATGTCTACCTGAGCTTCTTTAACAGACTGACTAAGAAAGGATAATAAAATTGGCAGCAACAAATTAGACAGCAGTATAGTACATTTTCCTCACAATAACTATTCTCCTCAGGCATAAAGGCAGTCCCGTAAGACACAGAAATACAAAGTACATAATTATAGATTATTATAGGAGAATTGCATGAGAGTTTCAAAAATTTGTGGGTTTAAAAAAATTGCAGATTTTTTTCTATAGATTAAGCTCTCAACTCAGATTATAAAGTATCTCCATACAGCCCTATTTATTCTGCTAACAGTCATCTCAGTTTGAGATCAAATAAAATTCAAATATTTTTTCTACATTTCTGATTAATCTGTAGTTTCTTTAAATTATTTCCAAAAGTCACACACACACACAATAACAGTAGTCTCTATTATTCAAATCTAAGAAGCAATCTTGCAATGCAAAATTGCAAAGAATTTGTTCCTGTTTTCATACTTTCCTAGCTCGAAGAACAAGATCAACAGAAGGTAAAGGCATCACTTTGGGAGAACCATTCCTCAGATATGTATTTATATAACTCTGGCTATTTAACATGCATATTTACTTAAAGCTCTGTATGATTACATATCTCACCTTGTATTTGGTATACTTTACTCTGTTGGTTAGAAATCAAATATTTTATACTTCTTCCACTTCAACACTGCCAATAGGTCAAAACAATTTCATATTTTATAAAGATATTAGAAGAGGCAAAGGGACAACTGTCCTGCCAGAACATCCCTACACACCTCCCCATCACATCTGCCTGAACACCTTCCAGTCCAGTAAGTTAAACATAACACACTCTGCCTTGTCTTATCGCCCGAGAAACAGAGAACAAGTGGCACCTTCCGTGTCACACATGAATCATCTACTTTCTTCTCCATTACACCAACTAAAAAAGCCCTGATCAACTGAGCTTTCCACAACCGTGATTCTTTTCTATTTGCACCATTACAAGTACCCAGGAACCCTCACTGTTCAACATTTTCATAACATATCTAGATTACAGCACTGAAAGGACCTACAAATATATCTCACGTCCAACTTAAATGTTAACTTTATATTAGCTTTACATTTTAATGGCTTCCAATGCCTATCATGCATAAATACACTTAAGTGAGGTCAAAAAACAGTTTTGACACATTTGGATAACAATAATGACAATAGAGCCCACAAACTTCAATATCTGCCTGCTTGAGTTCAGTGTTTTCACATCTCAGTAAAAATTATAAATGCATTTGCTTTTTTTGCATTTCGTCTCTGAAAATCTTAGAAACTTAACAGCAGAAGCCACAAGCAAACATGTTGATGCTCTACAGTTAAGCAATGTATTTTCATTTCAAGGATCACAATGTAATCTAAAGAAAGCATGTTTGCATATGGAGCCCAAATTCTTCCAAGAAAAACAGAGAAGTTATCTGCTGGGAAAAGCACAAAATGAGACAAAACTAGTAAGATGACTAGCTCAAAATCACTCAAAGAAAAAATGCCAGACTGAGGAACACAAACTATTCCAACAAAACATGAAACTTCCCAAGCACTTCTCTCAAAATGAGGGGACTACTTGAGAGTTTTCAAACTACTGCACCCATGCACAGACACTTTTAATGTTTTTTGTTTGCAACAAAAACACAGCAGCTTCTACTGCCATGTAAGAACGAGGCTGCAAGGCGGCAATTACTCTGTTCTGAGCTTGCCCTTACACTTCAAATAACAAAGGAAGAAATTACATTACTTTTTTTTCCTGCTATCATAAGTGGGCCACACCTGAAAGCTGTAGCTGCATGAGCCCAGAAATCTGTTCCTTCAATCACCACAGAAACTAATATAGAAACCCTGGCAATTTGTTCTCCTGTTTTCAGTAAAAAATTTACATATGAATTACACACCAAATTCCCTTGGTCTAATAAACTGTTCTGGACTCGCACAACAAAAATACTGCTTCTTCATTATCATCCTCCTCTTGCTATTCTTTGCTGTCTTTACAAAAAAACCCTGTACACCTAAAGCCAGCAGCAAGAGTAGTGGTAAGTCTACCTCTTGCCTTGAGTCCCGTGGAAACAGAAGTTTGGAAATACATCCTCACATTTCAAAGGATTTTAGAAGTCCCAGATTTTCTGCCAGACAGGCCCTCTTGTTAGTCACTGCCTTGTGTGTAAGTATTAACACAGCAGTCTGTACCAGTTAAGAAATCATCTGATGCAAACTCAGCTGATTCTCAAAGGCATAAAAAATTGCATATAATAGCCTACAAAACGACTGATGTTCATGACCTAACTGGAAGACCCAAATACTGAGTTTCTATTACTTTTCATATTCATTAATCACCATTAGGTAAAGAACAAATGAACACACACAGAGGCTAGAAACAGCACAAGAGTCACTTAGGTGTTTCCCATGACAGAATAAAACTCAAACATTGGTTCTGCACTCAAGAACAGAAATGCAAACATTTCATAATCGCACTACATATGGGAAATCAAAATAAACCTTACCTTATTTTAAATGGCAATTTTAGTAAAATGTCAGGCTGTGCTAGTACAGGGTATAAGGAACCATGCCATCCTCCTTCAGCAGACTTTTGCAAATGCCCCTGTATTCAACTAAGTCTAACTCCACTCTGTTTTGTTTCCCCAGGAGGACCCATTCAGGACCATGTGCTCCTTTTCAGCTGTCAATAAACAGAAGCGGTGAATTCCCCAGCGCTTCACAAAGCTAGTTAGGCATAGCCATTCATTTCTTCAGGAAAACAGGGCATTGATTTCAGCAAATTCCCAGGGAGCAGCTACAACAAAGAGATCAAAGACCCACCTCCTTTCCTGCCTGGCTTTGGCCGGCTGGGCTGAGAGGAGCAGCAACAGGTTTCCTGAAGAGCGGGCTCTATGCTCACCGACCACTGCATGCTCCATTCATGCCCATCGCCTTCCTACGTTCCCGGGACAGCCCCCAGCACTAACCGTGACAAACCCCTACATTCAGGCAGCATAATATACTGCACACTAGTTCATCCAAGGATAAAAAGAAAAACAAGCTCCAAGGGAAGTCTGCTGCTTCCCTGACCAGCTGAGCCTCAGTAGCTGACAGACTTTTCATGAACGTCTTTTTTTTCTTAGCTTCTCCATCTAAACCAGAGAAACACTTGCTACCTCAAATTCATTGTGCTGAAACTTCTCAGGAATGTTGGCTTTTCTGATTTATTTCTACAAGCTTGAAGACTTAGCTGCTGGAGTTTGAAGTCTAGCGGCAGCAGCCCTCGTATTGTGCAACCATGATATTTATTTTGTGCAATTTGCCCTAAGACTGCAGTAGGGTTTTTTCTAAGGAATTTAAGGGGGTTTGTTCCAGTTTGGTTGGAATTTTTACTTTTAAAATTATACATCTTGTCTTCATTAATGTAATCTGGAACAAGATTTTTAATGCTAAAATTTGACCTTGTATTGAACCAAGCATTAGCAAAAGACAATGCTGTGGTCAAGCTTAAGGACTGGTGGTTAGGCTACATGTCTACTGCTAAACAGTAAGAGCCAGATACCTGGTGCTGAGACCACCTGGCATCAGCTCCACATGTCTAGATGCCCCTCATCTCCTTCTCTTTTCCCCCACAAACAGTTTGGTTATATCCAAATTCCTTACCTGGAACACAGTCTGGTAGGTATTATCCCTCCAACACACCCTAGTGTTTGTTGCTTGTTAGTATAGGCTAGTACTGAGCTCACAGGCTGGCCCTGAAATATTTCTTTATATGCATACAGACATAAAGATCTAAAGTCACTGCACACCTGTACAGATTTTCCATGTCATTCTTCAGCATTCTCCTGCACACGGATGTTTTACCAAGGCACTACTCGTCTGCCACAAATACCCAGCAGGTGGAACCTGGAAAGCCCCCTCAGCACTGGTACTGCCTCCGGGCCACTGACACATCTCCAAGTGAGAAGACAATTGTCTACCCCACTAACAAGAGCAAGTATCACAGGACCTGGCACAGCACAAGCAGTACAATACTGAGAAGCCCAGGGACAGGCGGTAGGCATGACTGCTCACTGTGCAGAAGACAGCTGAGGACACGAGGAAATACGGAACTGCAGAATTATTGAAGTTGCAGGAGAGCAGCTGTGACAATCAACCAGCCCAGCCTCTTGCTGAATTCAGGCCCTTTAATGGCATTACCCAGGGCCTTGCAAGCTGTATCTCAAATACTTCCAGTGAGGGCAACTCCACCACTTTCCTGGGCAGCCTATTCCAGTGTTTGATTGACCCCCCAATGAAAATGCCCCTTGCATCCACAAGCATCTCCCCTGAAGCAACTTGTGGCTATTGCCTCTTGTCCTGTCACAGCGCATGCCTGGGGAAAGGCTGCTTCCAACTCCTTCTCCATAACCACCGTTTTTGTACTGAAAGACCAACACTAGATCCCCTTGAGCCTTCTCTTCTTTGAATGGAACATGCCCAACTCCTTCAGCCTCTGCTCAGGTGACAGCGTCTTTAACACACTGATCATTAGGGGGAACATGAGAAAGGCACTGTTGCTGAGCTGAAAAAAACAGAAAAGTGAAACTGCCAGGGCATAAAATTGCTAAAACAGACAAACATCTGAGTATAGTTGAGGAGTCTTGACCATGATCCCTGTGCAGTCAACCTGCCCTCTGCTTTCTTTAATATTTCACTTCTGCTAAGTTTTGCCTGTTGTATACAATACAGTAAGGCATATGACATTCCTTATTTTAGAGTTCTCTCTGTATCTAAATGGCTTTTAAGCATGCCCCGAAATTGCCAGTTCACAGGTAAAATTCAAAAAATGCATTTTAACAAATAACTTGATCTTGAAGAATATGTTTCACCCCCACAGATAATTGCTATTTGCCATTAAGCCACTGATGGTTTTATATTTATTAACTGATTACAGTTATTAATGAAAAAAACCCCAACCCTGTTTTCTTTGTTCCTCTGAGGAAGTAATGAAGAATGATAAAACGCATGTCTGAATTTTCCCTCTCTTCTATTGCACAGTGTGCACCTGGGTAGCCCTTGGAGGCAATGATAAAAAAAGGCAGCTGAGGAACTGGAGGGACTCCAAAAGAAAGCATGTAGATCAGATCAATAAGCATAAAAAATGTGCTTAATGCTTCAGATAACTTAAGCTGGAGCAAGAGAGTGCAAGTATCGGGAAATCGTGAGCAGCCACCTTCCGTGGTAGTTACAACTGCAAAGTATAAGGATATGCCACTTGTCTGTTAAGAAGAAGGATGAATAATAGTGATAAGGCATGAGATTTGAATGTGACTGGGATAATGATGCCTTGGAAGCACAGGAGTTAAATTCACAAAATGATTAAAAACCCCGAGCACATCACTCTGTAGTAATCTGGGATGGTATTTGTGCCAAAGATAGATAAGACATTTTAGACAGAATTGCAATTTTAAGTCTCAATGAACCAGTCTGTTCTTATACTTGGGACAGATTTTTACAATTTTACTCATATTAAGTCATGCTTTACTCCAAGAATAATCCCGCTGATTATAATGGTAATATTGTTCCACAGATGTCTCAGAAGAAACGCAAATGTAAAAGCAGACTTTATACTTCACATAAAAGACATCAATCATGAGTACATCTGGGAATCCGATAAAAACATATGGTACAAAAAAATCACTGTGGGACGATGGAAATGTACTTACAGAGCAGGTCTGTGGACATGTTTACAGATCAGGCAAAGGAAACCTACACAAAATAAATGAAAAAAGAATTATCAGTTTTCTGAACTAGTACTATCCATGTTTATATCTCATGCTAGTAAACACATGCATAGTCTTTTAGCTCTTTAGGAAATAAGGAGAACATATCTACAGAAATCTTACAAGGAAGAATTTCAATTTGTAGAGAAAAAGGAAAAGAAAAACTGATTCCACTTCATTTCACAGACAATGTAAACTGGCAATATTAATGTAATGCATTTTAAATAAGAGCAGTTCACTGTATTCCACATCTTCATTAACATTTATTATTATGTATTTTCCAGGCATCAATTACAACAGAATTTTCAAGCATCATGTATTTTACCCCACTGCATGCTATTCTGTGTTTAAGCCTCATATATCTGGTATTCATCCTAACAGTTCTGACCCTTGCAGAGTCAAAAAGAATATTAACCAAATATAGGACAAGACATTTTATTTGCTCTCTTGAAAGACTTCTGGAGACTTTTGGCTTTCTGCTGAACTCATTCATCTTTTTCCCTTCCCATTCATCTGCTGGTTTTTGACTGAAATTTTACTATAAGCACATAGGAGCAGAGTCAGAGGCTTCTGTAGCTGTCTGAGCAATCCCCAACACACGGGTATCCCAATGACTGAATAAGGCTACTTGGAGCTACAGAAATAATAATGCATGTATTAATAAGGAGACACACAAATAACAGTACAAATCACATCACTATATGCCATTTTATTCCCTGTACAAATCTTGAAAATTTCAGGCAGTGTTTAAAGGTGTATGTGTATATGAATTGGGATGAAAGAAAGACGTTCAATAAGTCCAAGTGCCAAGTCCTGCACTTGGGTAACAATGCCAGGCAGTGCTACAGGCCTGGGGAAGAGTGGCTAAAGTGGCCAGGTAGAAAAGGACCTGGGGTACTGGTCAACAGCAGCTGACCATGAGCCAGCTGTGCCCAGGTGGCCAAGAAGGCCAATGGCATCCTGGCCTGTGTCAGAAATAGTGTGGCCAGCAGGACCAGGGCAGGGACCATCCCCCTGTATCTGGCATTGGTGAGGCCACACCTTGAATCCTGCGATCATTTCTGGGCCCCTCACTACAAGAAAGACACTGAGGTGCTGGAGTGAGTTCAGGAAAGGGCAACAGAGCTGGTGAAAGGTCTGGAGCACAAGTCTGATTGAGGAACGGCTGAGGGAAATGGCATTGTTTAGCCTGGAGAAAAGGAGGCTCAGGGGGGACCTTATGACTCTACAACAACCTGAAAGGAGGTTGTAGCCAGGTGGGATGAGTCTCTTCTCCCAAGTAACAAGGGACAGGACAAGAGGACATGGCGTCAAGTTGTGTCAGGAGAGGTTTAGGCTGGATATTAGGAAAAAAGTCTTCACCAAAAGAGTTGTCAAGCACTGGAACAGGCTGCCATGGGAAGTGTCCCCATTCCTGTGGGTATTTAAAACACATGTAGATGTGGTGCTTAGGGACATGGTTTAGTGGTGGGCTTGGCAGTGCTGGATTAATGGTTGAAGACAGCAGTATTTTGTTGCTGACTGAAACAGGTCAAAGAAAACATCTTCATTTTTAAAAATACAATGATCATTAGTAAGATGCTTCCAAATTAATTGGAGCTGGTTGCAAGAACTGAGTTGTGCTGTGAGAAAGCAGCAGTAAAGGGGCCCACATCACTGAGTCCTCTTTCCAGATAAAAACACGCATGCTGAGAGCAGGCTTCCTAAGCAGCAAGTGTCCTAGTCTGATTTCCATCACCCAGAAAACACTTTATTTCTGAAAAAAATCTACTCTGCAGTTTTACTCCATTCTGGCTGAGAGCAAGACTCTTGTCTGTGGTGTTAATTTCTAAAAATATAGGCCTTGCAGAGGGAACAGTGGATTTTAACAGCATCCATATGTGACTATACACGCACCAGGCTTTGTCATCCCCAGAAACAGCAGGCTACATGTTATCACTGTCAAAGCAGGGCCATCAACTAATAAAGATTTCTTTTCCCCCATTGAATAACTAGATTCATGATAAAGTAATTTAACTGTGCTGGCATTCAATCTGCAGGCCAATTACTTGTTAAACCGCAACACAACAAGCTCTTTCCTCCCATATGGTTTGAGTCATTAGTTATACCTTCCCCCTCACACATCTGGTCTGCAGCAGCCTCCTGTCATGAGAAAGTGCAGCCTCATTCCATGCCCTCCCTGGCCCCCACACATCCTCCATCCAGCCTTGTTGCAGTGACACTGTGGTCCATGAACACCCCAATTAATGTTTTGCCGAGTTGTTCTGTGATGTCATTTTGGAGGTAAATCACCAAAATGTTTTTCTCCACAGGCCACTGAAACCTGAGAAATTTTTTCCCCCCATACAATTCTATGATGAAGTGGTCCTAGCAGCAGCAACCCCAAAGTGCCCAAGTCCAGTCCTTGGGAAGGGCACAGAAACTACAGACCAAGAGGAAGCACCCAGTGACTGCAACGCAACCCACTCGCACAGCAGAAGAACACCAGGCACAGCATCACAAAGAAGTGCTGCTCCTCTTCCAGCAGCTGGTTCAGACATTATCTCAGACACAGTGAGGATAAATACAGCAAAGTGTATTTGCAGGGGCAAGGGCGTTTAAGTAGAACTACAAGCTCCTTCATAAGCTATGCCAGCTCTTACCTGCAGTTATCCTCAACGTGGACCCAGAACTGCCTGTCATCCCAGCTGCACAAAACCACACCATAAATCCCTCTCCTTCTTCACGGGCACAAGGGCACCCCTTGTGCAGTGTATGGCCCCCTGACCAAGGGGGCTCCAACAGACGCAGAGCTGTGGCAGCCACACACGCTGTGCCAACCAGACACAGTGTCTGGTAGCTTCCGGCCACATCAGTCACTTGTCCATGTAAATTCAGGTGGTTGGCCAGTCGCCATGCTGGCCTCAGTTTAACATTGGCCAATCTTCTGTATTTTCTCTGCTTGTAAACTACACTGATGTACCACACTGACCTTTACACAAAGTGTTGTAGGTATATCGGCCATTTTTTCGCCAAATTTGCTGTGCTGCCCACAGAGTCAAAAGAAGTTGTTTGTGGTTGCTCTTAAGTATCCCCCTTTCTCATCAATGAATGGACAGAAGAGGAAGAGAAGCAGAGTAGGGGACGTTTCCCATACAAGAAAATTGGAACCTTGAAAATGTGAGGCAAAGCCTAACGAGATTTTTACAGGCCTTCAGGTATCAGGAAAATACTCATTTAGGTTGAGTAGGACTTGATGGGTTAATATAATAGATGGTTAACAGTCAAGAGATAGCAAAGCAGTGATTACAGGCACTTTGGATGATGAAAAGTTCAATGCTTTGTGGTGGTGGAAAGTGGTTTGCACCCGTTAGAGGAAGTGGGGATGGGTTCTGCACTGCCTAGGACATGTCACAGTGTATTTTCTGTAGGAGCCAGGATTTTAGGGTTTGGGTTATTTTCAGTTGCTCCACCATTGCCAAAAATTCACAGACTATGCATTTTGTGTTTTATAAGTGATTGTAGTGGGCACACTGTGGGCATGTATGACTCAGGATAGATACACATGATGGTGATGGGACTGCCCTGGCATGCCCAGAGTCCACAGTAAGAAAGGCCACAATTTTAGGCCTGTTACCTGTTCTGTTCTGGTGCAGAAGATGTGGAAGTAATGAAATCAGGCAGCATTTTCCAAGTATGGTTCATGAGGAGGACCCACAATGAGGATCAAGGTCACTGCTACAGGAAAGGTGCCTCCCACAATGAAATGCACAGCAAGGAAAACCAGCCTGCACAGGACCTATGGGGCTGTTCATGATGCACAAGACATCAGTGAAGGCTGCCAGCAATGGCCTTGATAACTTCCCTGCTTACCAGTGGTTCACACTGGAAGGGCAGCAAAGACTCCACTTTCTACAGTTTACTGCAGAGTTCTAGGAGGACGACAAGGTTTTACGAAAAAAGCACTTATTTCCCTGGCCTTGAAGCTCATCTTTACCAGAGACAACAAACTCCATGACAAGGGAAGCCAGGAAATTGCTCAGGGACCTTTGCAATGTCTGCAACATGAGACTACAAATTGTTGTTCAAGACAGATGCCCTGCATGTAACACCCAAAGATTCTCATGTGGCTTCATGTGGTAGAGCTCTTCCACTGACCTCTCTTTTAGAAGATGTACATCTATCCTCCCTGGTATCATGCCACAGAAAGCCAAGGGAAAAGCAGGGCCAGATGTGGGAAGAGCCATAAGTGGCAGCAACAGGAAAAGCTTTCACAGTGCAGGTGATACCCTTGTGCTTGCAACACGATGCCATCTGTAGATAACAAGAGAACACGCTGCCTGCAAAAGAGACCTATGCCATGCAAAGACCTGGATCAGAGCTTTTGAATGATGAACTCACTGTGAGTGGAAACATGGTTTCGAACCACTCAGCTTCTGCCCTCCAATAAGTCCTCAGAGGTTATTACAGAATTCCACACAATGTCCAAAAACATGGACAACTGTCAACACAAGCATACTCTTTGTAGCGATCTGACATCATAGGGCCCTCAAATGAACCTCAGCTTCACGCTGCTCACCAGAGGCACATTAGCTAATCAGTCACCAAAGACTCTTTTCATGATGTGAAGTCATCTGTCCACCTTACTCATGCAGCTGAAAAGGGACACTGCTATTCCTTGGATACTCAGAAGAATGCCTGGCACAACTCATTTATAGATTCACAACAGCTTCATGTAAGTGACATTGTTATCTAAGTACCTTTTATCATATTTTAACTGCATAAAGGTAAAACACAAGTAAATGTATTTTTTCAAGACATCTATGGTAAGTAGTAGAGTTGCAGTTGTCTAAAATACACAAGCAAAGATGTGACAGGAAAACCACACTTAACCTACTTACACTGAGATTAAATCAGGAAGGACTCTTTCTCCCACCACAGAAATCAGTTGCTGGGGTTTAACTTTCAGCACACCTTATGACTCAGGTTGCATCCCTCAGAAGAAAACACCTTCAGGAGACAACACATCTATCACATAGCGTTAGCATTCCACTAGTGTCCCTACTTGTGGTCTTTTGGCTACTGCAAGTGCTTGTGCTGGGCTAACTGTTGACACAGTTTCTTTTCTCCCAAATTCATAAACAGGAAAGAAAATCATGATATAGAAATTATTTAAGATTAACAGAGTACCAACAGGGAAAAATGAATATGCAGGGCCAAAATCTTCATATAAAGAAACCTGCGCAGATTTCCTGAAGTTTGTGTTAGTCCCACGTGTACCTCCACATCAGGATTTAGTGCATGCCAAGTACAACTGATCCAACATGTGATCTGTTTGGTATCCCTGATCAACAGTGATTTTCTGTGCATTTTTTATCTACCACATGTAGAGTCCCTCACTGGTGAAAAATATGAAATTATAAATCACTTTATTTATAATATAAAATAGCATAATTTGTACTTTTACCATTACTTGGGGGTTTTTTTCATGTCATGGAATTATTCTATAATTACAAAACAGAATAACTGTGCTGCCATCATCTCTTTCTTTATGTACAGGATTCTGCATCTTTCCCTTGATTAAGCAAAACAACTTGAGCAGTACCCCACACAAAACCTTGTGTCCCTGATCCAGAAATCTGGCTCACTAATATTGCAGAAGTTCCCTAAGTAAGTCTTATTTGTGAATATAAAAATTAAGGAAAACCCAAAATTATAAATGTAACATGTTTCTCTTTTGTAAAGGACTATGCAGAGGTAAAAGAACTATACAAAATCATAAAGCAGACTGTGAATGAACAAAAGTCGTGCCCTCAAGGATGTTTTCTCTAATGCATTTACCAAGGATATTTTGTATGCCTTCATGATAATGTTTTAAATTGTGTTTACGCACACACAGACACTATACAAATACATAAGCCGGTCCCACTGCTGAAAGAAACTTTATACGCATCTGTACAGATTAAATGCAATAGTATGCAAGCAACCAAGAGCCCTGTCAGTTCCCAGTGATGTCAAGAGTTATCCTAATGAAAATTTTTGGATCCCTTACCGAATATTTTGGCAAAGCTATACTGAGCATTAATTTTGGATACGTAAAAAAGTCCGGCCTTACCATTACCTCCACCAGCCAAACAATATTCTAACCTGGTTATGATCACCTCAACATGTAGCATCATCAAATATGGTCCACACATGGGCACCTAATCTATCCAAGTCTGTTTTCAGTTTAAAGCAGAAAAACCCCAATTTTCATTAAAAGTAAATATGTTTTATATCCTGTACCCTGATACCAGAAACACAAAGATCAACAAATCCCACTCCATGTTTCAAAGCAAGTTCTTCCTGTTCTGAAATATGGCACTGTCTCTCACCATAATTTTCCCAGCCTGTATCACTTGACGCTGGTCTATTTTGGTCAGCAAAAGACCTGTGGCAGACAAGTCTTTGCCCATCTCCAGTGCCCGGATAACAAGAAATGCTATTAAACAGCATTTTTAAAAAGAGATAGTAACAAAAGGGAGACAAATTCCTAGGGAATGATACCAAACGGCATCTCATGCCAGCCTGCCTTACTGAGGGCTGCTCTTGTTTGGCTTTGCAAAGCACTCAGCATTTTGACTGCGATCCAGCAAAGCAATTCTGCATTTCCCATGTTTTTCCACCACTGATTTGCAGGGAACTATTTGTACACATGAAGACAAACCTACACTTCATATTTTGCTGGGTCAGGATCAAGGCACCAATCATCTTTCTGGATCCTTATTTTCTTATGAGAATTGGATAAAATGAGCTAAAAAAATAAATCTTGTTTAAGTGTGAGCTTTAGAAAGCCTCAAGACCCAGGAACATTCCTAAAATAATTTGCATTCCATAGCAGCAGGGCAAAACCATTTCCATTTCAATGAGCCTGTGGAGAGGACTCTGGTCTACTGGCTGAAACTCAGGACTGAACCCCAGCATAAAATAAACACTAAACCTACTTGTACAAGGTCATGTGAAAAAGCACTTTTTCCTGTTCTCCCTCAATACCTTGGCTAAACTCTTTTTCATCACTTCAGGCCTGCATCCCAACACTCATTTCAGGAAGGGCACAGGCACTCCTCTCTGCTGGACAGACTGGTCAGCAGGGAGATTTCCCATCCCTTTCCTGCATGATCCTCAAGCTGCTGTCCCCAAAGAGTCAAAAAGTCTGTGGCTTTAAAAAAGGTTTTACAAAAACCTGGGATTTAACACTCACTTCTTTCATAAGCTTGATACAAATAACACACACTAGCAGCCGAAAACTTTCCAAATGCGGTGAGCAAAACCCACAGCGGAGACAGACAAACAGACAAGTTCCCACACGGTGCACCAGTGTGACCAGAGAGGGGGATACACATTTAGCCAGTACTTTGGCAATGTCAATAAATTTCAGGAAATCAAAAAAACAGATTTATCATCTGGAAGCCAACACCTTACCTCACACATCTTGCTTAGATTATGG